>NC_091333.1:26532745-26812033 GCF_038502225.1 Cherax quadricarinatus | reverse complement strand
CCACTGCTGGACCTGCTACTCCTATAATCACACCACCAAGGAATGCCCCATCAAGAATAAGAAGTTTTGCTCAAAATGTGGGAATGATGGACACGATTTCAGATCCTGCACCATTACTACAGCACCTACATGTCTTAACTGCAAGGGTAATCATCATACCCTTGCAGCTAAGTGCCCACTCAGGAAAGAAATCATATTGAAGAAAACTAAAGTTCTGAAGAAGACCTCCAATTCACCGACATATGGTGCAATAACCAAATCACAAACCGACACCATCAAGACTACACGCTTATCTAGAGGCACCATCGCCCAGCAACTCCCTCTCTCCACTCCCCGACGGTGCTCCTTCCAAGGTGCTGTACTGCATGGTGTATGCACACCTTGCAAACGCAGCAAACCCCGGCACTTTCAACACCACTATTAACGAACTATTCCGTCTGAACAACATGCCTGTCTTCAATTTTCCGGACTCCACACCTTCAGAAGACATCCTCAAGATCCTTCCCAACGTCCTGAACTTTACTGCACCTGCAGACCTGTCTCCTGCCCAAGCAACTGCTCCTGTAACTTCTATAACCACTTCCACCGCTGACAACGTTGATCAAGTTGCCTCAGCCACCGTCTCCCAGCCTGCTGTTACACAACCATTACACCTCACAGCTGCTCCTGTCGAACCTCAGTCACCTGCTACCACCATTGTAGATTCTCCCAGTGAATTCACTCCAGAAGAGGAAGATAACGACGACTCCAGTAAACCCTCATGGGAAAACCTTACCTTCTACACTTCTCCTTCAAATACTGACACCATGACCTGTACTGAACTCTACAAAAGCCTCGGTGCTGGAACAGTCAAGTATGCATGTGAATCACCGCTCCACTTCACACTCACCCAAGTTCTTGAGTTCATCAAGCCTCTACGTTTCACCTTCAGCAACAAGGCTAAATTATACCACCTATCTAGAAGCAGCTTCAAAAAGTTCGAAAATGGCTCCATTGCTAACCTGCCTCCTCAGTTACTCCTATAACTCCCATATGTGTTCTACCCTCTGATGTGACCTAGCCTGCTGCCAGCTACTCAAGATTCAAGACTTCAACTACCACAAGTTCAATGCAACAGTCCCTGCTATTCCTGTTCTCAAGTCTGCCCCACGATCGCCTTAGCTGCTGGGTTAAGCCCTGGCTCTATTTCTCTTACTAAGAACACTCCTCTCCAGAGCTATTCTTCATCTGTCCCGTCTTCCCCGCTCATCCCATTGGGATCTTACCTAAACTTGTTTGCTTTGCTTTGCTACTTCAACTTCATATTGTTTCAGACAACGGAACAATGCTCTTCTCCAGACTGAGGGACTGACCACCTCAAAACTTTAAGGGTGATGGACTGATTACATCGTCTTCTAGTATCTTCTGCTTCTATCAACTTTTCTGTACTCGACTGAAGAAGCCTACTGTGTAGGCGAAACGTTTCGAAATAAAGATACCTAACTGTTGCATATGTGTCTTACCTAACACACTGTAATGGCTTGATAAAGCTCCTGGAGAGCGAAACGTTGCCACAATAAATGTCACATTAGTTGCACTTGTGTCCTTTTACTTTACATAGTGTAGATTCCTGCACTTGTGCCAGAATCATGCTTGGGTTTTTGTATCAGGGACCTATACTTGGCTCTGTGAAGAAGTGTCTTGTTTGCTCCCTGGACTGAACCAAGATGCCCTCCATCGAGCAACTTTACCAGCAACTTAAGGAAGAATTGAGGGCAGCGAAGATGGAGATACGGCGATTGACCGAGGAAAACAAGAGGATTCGTAGTAGTCCTGTTTCGAGTCCTCAGGTCAAGAAGGGATCGTGGTCAGTGGCTGGACAGCAGGGGACGACGAAGTTGACGATCAAGAAGACGAATGGAAAGCCAGAAACGAAAAGAAGAAAGAGACTGCTGTGGAAACTCCCGTGGAAACCTCCATCGCATTCTCGGTGCTACCCGACGAATGTGAGTCTACTACTGGGATCGTCACGACGAACGACAACAAGGAAGGTAAGAATATTGTTGTTGTTGGGGATAGCCAGGTTAGATACATGGATAGGGCATTCTGCTTGAAGGACAGGAGTAGGAGACAAAGGGTATGCTTTCCTGGGGCTGGGATGGAGGACATTGTTAGCCGGCTTGACAACATCATGAACGGTAATGGGATCAATCCTATTATTTGCCTCAGTGCTGGAGGCAATGATGTAGGCAAGCGTAGAAGTGAGGATTTAGTTAGAAAGTTCAGGACAGCTATAGACATGATTAGGAAGAACGGGGGGCACCCTGTTATATGTGGCATTTTGCCAAGAAGAGGTGTTGGTAATGAATGGTTGTCCAGAGCAATTGGTATTAATTGTTGGCTGGATAAACACTGTAAGGATAATGCAGTACCATTCATTGACAACTGGGACAACTTCTATGGCCGAAATGACATGTATGCCAGGGATGGGGTTCACTTATCCAGGGCAGGTGTGGGTTTTCTTGCTAACTCAGTTGAGGGGGTTGTTAGGACTTTAAACTAGGATTAGTTAGAGGTATGGGTTTTGAAATGATTAATAATGAGTATGGATATATTGACTTATGCTCTGATATTAAGAATCTTAGTAGTATCTGTCATGGAGTAACTCTGGGTAATGATAATTTCAGAAATTGTGTAAAAACAAAGATGAATAGGAAAAATGTGCAGAAGAAAAAACATATGATGGTATTTTATACTAACAGTCGAAGTGCAAGAAATAAAATTAATGAACTACGTTTGGTAGCATGTGCTGGGAACTTTGATATCATTGCATTAACTGAAACGTGGTATGATTTAAGGAGTCGGGATATGACTGCTGAGTGTAATATTCAGGGATTTAAGTTATTCAATGTGGATAGATGTAATGGGAAGGGGGGAGGAGTTGCATTGCATGTTCGAGAAAATATTAATTGTTGCATAAAAAAAGGTATAAAAATAGATGGAGCAGTAACAGAGTCTGTTTGGGTAGAGTTCGTGGAGGGTCAAGAAAAACTAATTCTAGGTGTAATATACCGACCTCCAGGCTTGGATCACGATAGAGGGAGACTTCTTTGGGACGAAATTGTTAGGGCTTCTGGACACAGTAACGTAGTCATAGTAGGGGACTTTAACTTTAGCCAAATTGACTGGAATTCTTTGACAGGTAATCTAGAGTCCAGTGACTTCATGGAAACAGTTCAGGACTGTTTTCTGAAACAGAGTGTAACTGAACCTACCAGGGGTAATAATTTGCTAGACCTAGTCTTGTCAAATAAGGAAACACTCGTGAATAATCTGGAGATCACTGAAGAGCTTGGCGCAAGTGATCACAAATCCATCACCTTTAGCATTAATTGGGAATGCAAGAATAATGATAATACAGTAAAAATCCCCGATTTTCGTTCTGCCGATTATAATGGACTTAGGGAACATCTGTCTAATCTTGATTGGGGTTATCTAGCTAATGATTTTATTGACGATAATCATACTTATGAATATGAAGGGATCTGCTTTTATGATTGTTTTCTTAATAATGTACACAGTGCCCAGAGTATATACATTCCCCAGAGAGAAATTAGGTCTAATAATAACGATCCCAAATGGGTTAACAGGAGGCTAAAGCATCTATTAGGGGAGAAAAGGGGAATTTATAGGCGCATCAGAAGAGGAGAGGTTAACCTTACTGACCAATATGTTCAGCTTAAAAGAGAAGTAAAAAAGGCGATTAGAAAGGCTAAACGTGACTATGAAATTAGAGTCGCTAATGAATCAAAGACTAATCCAAAGGGGTTCTTTCAAGTGTATAGGACGAAGGTGAAGGAAAAAGTAGGACCTCTGAAATCTGGGAATGGACAGCTGACGGATAATGAACTGGAAATGTGTTCCTTATTTAATGACTATTTTTTGTCAGTTTTTACACAGGAAGATGTAAATGAGATTCCAGTAATTAACAATTATTTAGTTCCTGATGAATTTAAGTTAACTAATATTACTGTCACGAGGGACATGGTTATTAAACAGATAGACAAACTGAAACAAAATAAGTCCCCGGGACCCGATGAGTTGTTTTCAAGGGTACTTAAGGAATGCAAGATGGAGCTTAGTCAGTCATTAACGAGTGTATTCAATGCGTCCATCCTTACCAGTGTTGTGCCAGAGATGTGGAAGATGGCTAATGTGGTTCCTATATTCAAATCAGGGGATAAGTCCACTCCTTCAAATTACCGTCCAATAAGCCTGACATCTATAGTGGGCAAGTTATTAGAATCAATTATAGCTGACATTATCAGAAGTCACCTTGAAGAGCATAACTTGATAAATGAATCTCAGCATGGATTCACGAGAGGTCGTTCCTGTCTGACAAACTTACTGAAGTTCTTCAATAGAACATTTGAGGCAGTTGACAGTGATAAGGAATATGATATTGTTTATTTGGATTTTAGTAAAGCCTTCGACAGAGTACCTCACAAGAGACTTAAGAAAAGTGGCAGCTCATGGTATAGGAGGTAAAGTTCTAGCATGGATTGAGGCATGGCTTACCAATAGAAAGCAGAGTTACAATTAATGGAGTGAAATCTGAATGGGGATTAGTCACTAGTGGCGTTCCACAAGGATCAGTTTTAGGCCCTCTCCTGTTCATAATTTACATTAATGACCTTGATGAAGGGATTACTAGTGACATGAGTAAGTTTGCTGATGATACAAAGATAGGCCGTATAATTCACTCTGAGGAGGATATCAATGAACTCCAGGACGATTTGAACAAATTAATGTCTTGGTCTGAGAAATGGCAGATGAAGTTTAATGTGGATAAGTGTAAGGTACTTGCCCTTGGTAATGAAAATAACCCTCGAAGCTATAATCTAGGTGAAGTAGAGCTTGTTCATACAGAATGTGAAAAAGACTTGGGAGTCATGGTAAGCAGAAATCTAAAGCCAAGACAGCAGTGCCTTAGTGTGCGCAACAAGGCCAGCAGATTACTTGGATTTATCTCAAGAAGTATAAGTAACAGAAGTCCAAAAGTTATTTTACAGCTCTTTACATCACTAGTGAGGCCTCATTTAGATTATGCTGCTCAGTTTTGGTCTCCTTACTACAGGATGGACATAGACTCATTAGAGAACATACAGAGAAGAATGACTAAAATGATTTACTGTGTAAGGAACCTCCCGTATGAAGATAGACTTAAAGCCTTAAATCTCCACTCTCTGGAGAGGCGTAGAATGAGGGGAGATATCATTGAAGTGTATAAGTGGATGACGGGCATAAACAAGGGAGACATTAATAAAGTACTGAGGGTGTCGAACCAGGTAAGAACCAGGAATAATGGATTTAAGTTGGATAAATTTAGATTTAGAAAGGACACTACCTATGACTGCTACACCTCTCCTGCCATACGGTTTATAAGCTGCTTCTCCGCTCATCTGCCGTATTCTACTCAAGATTGATTGACTGAACACATCGACTCAAGGTTGAGGGACTGATTACCTCATTCTCCTCCTGTTCTTCAAGTTTCTCCTATGTATGGACTGATGAAGCCACTGTGTGGCGAAACGTTTCCTCAATAAAGATACCCAAGAGTTGCACATGTGTCTAATTTATCAACATGTCGGTTCTCTGAACCATTCATCTACAAACCTGTCAGACACTGCAACTTCTTGGGATCTTAATACTTAGGAATTCTTCGCTTGCCTAATTCTTGGGCACAACCTACTTCCACATTGAACAAATGTGACACTACCTATGACTGCTACACCTCTCCTGCCATACGGTTTATAAGCTGCTTCACCGCTCATCTGCCGTATTCTGCTCAAGATTGATGGACTGAACACATCGACTCAAGGTTGAGGGACTGATTACCTCATTCTCCTCCTGTTCTTCAAGTTTCTCCTATGTATGGACTGATGAAGCCACTGTGTGGCGAAACGTTTCCTCAATAAAGATACCCAAGAGTTGCACATGTGTCTAATTTATCAACATGTCGGTTCTCTGAACCATTCATCTACAAATCTGTCAGACACTGCAACTTCTTGGGATCCTAATACTTAGGAATTCTTCGCTTGCCTAATTCTTGGGCACAACCTACTTCCACATTGAACAAATGTGACACTACCTATGACTGCTACACCTCTCCTGCCATACGGTTTATAAGCTGCTTCTCCGCTCATCTGCCGTATTCTGCTCAAGATTGATGGACTGAACACATCGACTCAAGGTTGAGGGACTGATTACCTCATTCTCCTCCTGTTCTTCAAGTTTCTCCTATGTATGGACTGATGAAGCCACTGTGTGGCGAAACGTTTCCTCAATAAAGATACCCAAGAGTTGCACATGTGTCTAATTTATCAACATGTCGGTTCTCTGAACCATTCATCTACAAAGAAGACACGACCATCAGGGTCACCACCGCTGATAAAGGAGGTGGTGTTGTTATCATGAACACTGACGATTACAGGAACAAAATGCTCAATCTACTTAATGACCCAGATACCTACAAACCTCTCACAACTAACCAAGTGGACAACCTTACTAAAACTTTTCTTCAAAGGACTCGCCGCATTCTGAGGGGCTCAGAACAAGGGAAGAAACTTCTGCACACCATCCCAGGCAACCCCAGACCTGCCAGAATGTACGGCCTGCCAAAAACTCACAAGCCTGGTATCCCACTGAGGCCCATATCCTCGGGAATAGGCAGTGCGCCCCACCAGCTCTCAGGAATTCTCGCAAAACACCTCTCTAAACTCTTGGGCACTATCAGTCCAGCACATCTCAAACACTCGGGTGATCTTCTCAATCGCAATCGCAACATCAACATCAGGAACAAGAAACTTTCCAGCCTTGACGTGACTTCCCTATTCACCAAAGTACCTACTACACAAGCCATCGATCTCTTGCGCAGGAAAATTGACGATTCACTTGATCTTCCCATTCCAGCCAGCGATTTCATCGACCTTGTTGAACTATGTGTTGGCTTTACGTGTTTCTCTTTCGAAAATCACATCTTTCAGCAGACTTTTGGACTACCCATGGATTCGCCACTCAGTGCGGTCCTGGCGAACCTATACATGGAACATCTAGAAGCCGAACGTTTCTCCACCATTATTCCTTCGTCTGTCACCTGGCTCCGTTATGTTGACGACATTCTCCTCATAACTCCTAAACGCTTCAACGTTCAAGTTCTCTAAGACAAGCTCAACCAGGTCGAGCCTTCAATCCAGTTCACACTTGAAGAAGAAGTCGACAACACTCTTCCTTTCCTTGATGTTCTGCTCTGCAAAGCTGACCACGAACTTCGTTTTAAAGTCTATCGAAAACCCACCAACCAAAACGATCTTCTCCACTTCTACTCTCACCACGACACCAAAACCAAACGTGGTGTAATTATAGGCTTCTTCCTGCGTGCACTCAGAATCTGCAGCAATGAGTTCCTTGAGGAAGAATGCACTATAATTGAACAAGTATTTTCTAAACTCCACTATCCTCGTCACTTCATCAGAGACTGCAGACGGCGGGCATTAAACATCTTCAACACACCCAGAGAAGACACTGCCGAGAAGAGATACATAGTCCTCCCCACCAACTCCATTGCCAAACATGTTTCCAACATCTTTTCCAATACATCATTCCAAGTATCTACCTCCACAACCACGACCATCAAGGACATCACCAGTAGTAGACAGGACAAGCCACCGTCCTCTGCAGGGGTATACATAATCCCTTGTAATGACTGCAACAAATTATATGTGGGCGAAACATCAAGAGACCTCCAAACACGTATTTCAGAACACAAATATGCAAGCAGGACTGACGATACAAGGAATGCCTGTGTACAACATCGCAATTCACACAACCATTTAATTAACTACAGAAACTCAAGACTTATCGCCACAGAAGACAACACTCAATACCGAAGAATCCTGGAATCATCGCTTATCTCTATAACCAACAATTTCAATCAGAACAACGGCTTCTATAACATAGCTGAACCACTCGCCAAGAAACTTCTTCATCGCTATCCCACATAAGAACATAGAACACTGCAGAAGGTCTACTCACAACTTGTCCAATACCCCTGCCAAGCTACCCAAGACTCTATAACTCCACCCAGTAGATCATCAGATGCAGCATTCTCCACCTGACCTCAACATTCTGAACATGACTATAAATACGCCCGTACCTTCCACCCCAGGTAGATCTGTGTGTGACTTGAAAAAGCCCACTGTGTGGGTGAAACGTTGTCAATAAAGGATCACATTATACTGCATATGTGTTTATATTTCCACTGTGTCGGTATTTGATACCATTTATTTCCATCGTCTCTATGTTGAACACATGCGTTTTTGCGGTCATCATTTCTACAAGCATTTTTGTGTTCTGCTATTCTAATGTCCAGAGTTCTGGCTGTTTCCCCTACATATACTTTGTCACACCCCCCACATGGTATAGTGTAGATTCCTGCACTTGTGCCAGAATCATGCTTGAGTTTTTGTATCAGGTTCCTAATAGTAGTTGAAGAGCTGGTAGATATTTTAGCCAGTTTTCTGTCAAACATTTTTGAAACATTAGTGGCAACGTTGCTGACCGGTAAAACGATGTAACTTGGAGGCTTTTCTTCAATTTGATAGGTGTTGGTCTTGCTGAGGATATGTGTCGCACGTTTCCTACAGTCACGTATGAAGTGTAGGGGAAAGTGCAGTGAACTAAAAGAGTTGGTGATGAATGTACATTCTTCTTCGAGGAACTGTGGACTGGAAATTCTGTAGGCTCTCTGAAAGAAGCCAATAACTACCCCTCTTTTAGTTCTTGTGTCATGGTGAGAGAAGAAATGTAGAAGATCGTTCTTGTAGGTAGGCTTCCGGTAGACTTTAAAAGAAAGTTTATTTTCCCCTGTGCGTAAGAGAACGTCGAGAAAAGGTAATTGGTTGTCCTTCTCCTCCTCTAGTGTGAATTTAATAGTAGGTTCCAGAGTGTTGGGTACAATGACCAAAATATCATCTACGTACCGCATCCATGTAACTGAGCGAGGGATGTTACTGAGGATCCTTCTTGACTCCAGGTCCTCCACATATAAATTGGCAAGAACTGCACTAAGGGGGGATCCCATGGCTAGTCCGAAGAGTTGTTTGTACTTCTTGTCCTCAAACCTAAAACAGTTATAACGAACACAAAGTTCACTGCACTTTCCCCTACACTTCATACGTAACTGTAGGAAACGTGCGACACATATCCTCAGCAAGTTGAAGATTGAGACACTTATGCAACATATGGGAATCTTTATTCAGGAAACGTTTCGCCACACAGTGGCTTCATCAGTCCAATACAAAGAGGAAGGCGTAAGGAGAGGAGGAGTTTGAGGTAATCAGTCCCTCAGCCTGGAGTCGATGTGTTCACTCCATAAATCTTGATGGACTGAACACATCGACTCCAGGCTGAGGGACTGATTACCTCAAACTCCTCCTCTCCTTACGCCTTCCTCTTTGTATTAGACTGATGAAGCCACTGTGTGGCGAAACGTTTCCTGAATAAAGATTCCCATATGTTGCATAAGTGTCTCAATCTTCAACTTGTCGGTTTTTCAAACCATTCATCACACACATCCTCAGCAAGACCAACACCTATCAAATTGAAGAAAAGCCTCCAAGTTACATCGTTTTACCGGTCAGCAACGTTGCCTCTAATGTTTCAAAAATGTTTGACAGAAAACTGGCTAAAATATCTACCAGCTCTTCAACTACTATTAGGAACCCGATACAAAAACCCAAGCATGATTCTGGCACAAGTGCAGGAATCTACACTATACCATGTGGGGGGTGTGACAAAGTATATGTAGGGGAAACAGCCAGAACTCTGGACATTAGAATAGCAGAACACAAAAATGCTTGCAGAAATGATGACCGCAAAAACGCATGTGTTCAACATAGAGACTATGTTGGACACCTCATGAAATTCAATGAAGCTAAACTAGTTATTAAAGAAGACGACTTAAGACTAATTTCTGTCAGTAACACTATAAAGCAAAAATCCGGTAGTTACAGTATTTCAAAATTACTAAGCAAGAGGATATTACCCATCCTGGGAACTGGTGTTACTTGATGCCAGCAGGTCCCTCTCTTGCCTCACCTCCTTAGTTCCATTACTACTACTACTACTACTACTACTACTACTACTACTACTACTACTACCACCTCTACCCACGCGTCACCTCACCTGACTCCTGCCACTATATATATAAATGTTTTCTTAGTTTTCTCTGTATTAGGACTGAAGAAGCCACTCGTGGCGAAACGTTTCCTTTAATAAATGTCCTGAACTGTACATAAGTGTCTTTTTCCACACACTCGTTAATGGCTGACTAAGCTCCATCTTGCATTCCTTAAGTACCCTGGAAAACAGCTCATCGGGTCCCGAGGACTTATTTTGCTTCAGTTTGTCTATCTGTTTAATAACCATGTCCCTCGTGAAAGTAATATTAGTTAACTTAAATTCATCAGGAACTAAATGATGGGGGAAGGGTGCTCTCGTGGATCGAATCATGGCTCACAGACAGGAAGCAGAGAGTGTCCATAAATGGGGTTAAATCCGAGTGGGGATCAGTAACAAGCGGCTTCCTGTCTGTGAGCCATGATTCGATCCACGAGAGCACCCTTCCCCCAATGCCATGAGCTGCCACTTTCTTTAACAGTCTTTTGTGCGGAACTCTATCAAAAGCCTTACTAAAATCTAAGTAAATAATATCAAATTCTTTATCGTGGTCAACAGCCTCAAAAGCTTTACTGAAGAAAGTTAATAAATTAGTTAGACAAGACCGGCCTCTTGTGAATCCATGCTGAGTATCATTAATCAAGCTATACTTATCGAGATGGCTTCTTATAATCTGAGCTATAATTGACTCTAGTAATTTGCCTACAATTGAGGTCAGGCTTATTGGGCGGTAATTTGACGGTAACGACTTGTCCCCTGTTTTAAAAATAGGAATTACATTAGCCATCTTCCACATATCAGACACTACACCTGTTTGAAGAGATAAATTAAAAATGTTAGTTAATGGTTCACAGAGTTCCATTTTGCATTCCTTAAGAACCCTTGAAAAAACCTCATCAGAACCCGGTGACTTATTTTGCTTCAATCGGTCTATCTGCTTCACAACCATTTCACTAGTGACTGTGATGTTACATAATTTATCTTCTTCTGGCCAACTATAAAAATTAATTACTGGAATATTATTAGTGTCTTCCTGTGTAAAAACCGAGAGAAAATAATTATTTAAAATCGAGCACATTTCATTCTCTGTGTCAGTAAGATGCCCATAGTTATTTTTAAGGGGACCTGTCTTATCTCTGACTTTTGTTCTATATACCTGGAAAAACTTTTTGGGTTAGTTTTAGAATCCCTAGCAACTTTAACTTCATAGTCCCTTTTAGCTTTTCTTATCCCCTTTTTAATGCCCCTCTTAATGTCAATATACTGATTCATAAGATGACCCTCACCTCTTTTGATACGCCTATAAATTCCTTTCTTATGCCCTAGTAGATATTTCAGCCTATTATTCATCCATTTTGGGTCATTTCTATTTGATAAACGTACTTTGAGCCTAATGTATAGTGTTAAGAAAACTGTCATATTGATAGCTCTCTTCGTTACCCCAATCAACAGATGACAAATGTTCTCTAAGCCCATCGTAATCTGCTAAGCGAAAATCTGGGACTGTTACTGAGTTATCCCTACTATCATACTTCCATTCAATGCTAAATGTAATTGATTTGTGGTCGCTAGCACCCAGTTCCTCTGGAACTTCTAAATTATTAACATGGGATTCATTGTTTGCCAGAACTAAGTCAAGCAGGTTATTACCCCTTGTAAGTTCTGTCACAAACTGCTTCAAAAAACAATCCTGAACTACTTCTAAGAAGTCGTATGATTCTAAATTCCCAGTCAAGAAATTCCAATCAATATGACTAAAGTTAAAGTCTCCTAGAATTACTACATTATCGTGCCTTGTGGCCCTAACAATTTCCTCCCATAGTAGTTTCCCCTGGTCCCTACCTAAGTTTGGGGGACGGTATATCACACCTAAAATTAATTTTTCATGCCCCTCTGAAAATTCTATCCAAACAGACTCTGTATGTATTACTTCAGACTTAATACCCGTTTTTATGCAACAGTTCAAGCGATCTCGGACATACAATGCCACCCCACCTCCCTTCCCGACACTTCTATCTACTTGGAACAATTTAAAACCCTGAATGTGACATTCTGCAGGCATGTCCCGACTTTTTGAATTAAACCACGTCTCAGTTAAGGCAAATACATCAATGTTACCTGCACTAGCAACTAGTCTCAACTCGTCCATCTTATTCCTGGCACTGCGACTATTTGTGTAATATATATTTAAAGACTCTCCTCTCTCTTTACCCTTCCTGCTCCTTTCTGTTATTCCACTAAACCTATTACTGTCCTTGTCAATTAGTGCCACTGGCTTTCCAACATCCACCTCGTTTTGCCTATTACTAGTTCTCCTACCCTGCAACTTCACTGTTTTCCCCTTACCCTTTGGTACCAATGCAACGACAGCTGTTGCCTGCTTCTCACCCAGCTCACCTCTCTCCTTCATGCAATTTAATAACCTAACCAAAAAATGCCTCATTAATTCCCAATGCTGCTGATAAAACTCTGCCGGGAGTCCATCAATTCCCGGTGCTTTGCCCTTTTGCATTCCACTTAAAGCCATCCATATTTCCCCCTCAGTTATTTCCCCACCCAGTGCTTCCCTATCACTATTATGCAACTGACATACCACACTTCCACACACCTGTTCTAAAACCCCATCCTCTACCCCTTCTCGTTGCCAGTACTTCTCATACCACTTATCAGCAAACGCCCCCATTCCTTCCGTAGCTTGTATGACCTGCCCCTCCCTGTACCCTCTTATCGACTCATGAACCTCCAACCATGGTATAGTCATTGCCTGCTGTCTTTGTTTCTGCCTACGCAATACACACGATGAAGGTCTATCTCCCCATAACACCTCTTCCACCCCCGCCTGTACCCGCACCGCTTGGAATCTCTCATCCTGCACCTCACGCAGCCTCCCTTTAATTGCCATAATATCATCCATTGGATAAGTGCCCGCCACCGCCCCCCTCGCATAACAACCCCGTAATCTATCCTCCAAATAGTTAGCAAGACCATATTTTAAAGAATTGATACGTTTCCCTTCCTTTACGTAATATTGCTTAATCCGTTCTTTACCCACACCATCCCACATCACCACATCCTCTACCCCATTTACCTCTGCACGTAACCCCTCCCACAGCGTTGCAAATCCCTCTATCCCCTCCTCATCACCTAACACACTTGTATTTAACTTCCAATAACCCCTAGATATACCTGCTAGTGACTCCCACCCCACCTCTGCTACTACCGCCCGATGATCCGAATAAGCTACTTCTATTGTATGGAAAAATGTCAACCAAACACCTTGAGATATATACAGCCTATCCAACCTAGCCACGTAACCCCGTCTTACAAAAATGTGCTCTACCTCCCACGCCCCTTCTCCAACCACATCCCGCAACTGAATATCCCTCAAAAGATCTCGCAAGGCCGCCGACACGTGCCCCGCCCCTTTTGGTTCCACGTCAGCCCTTCTAATAACGCAGTTCCAGTCCCCACCTACGATGGCCACTGCAGGTAAACCACGTAAGAAGAAAACTAGTTCTTCACATACAAAATCCCTTTTTACCCTCACATCATTTTCTGCTGGTGCATACACACTTACAAAAGATACCCTCTGCCCCATCCACCACCCATCCACGTGCAATACTCTTCCCCCCCTCCCCCTTCACTTCTTAGCAACACAAACGGGCTCGCCTCCCTGATCAATATACCCACACCACCTTTCAAACGTACAGATGGCAGAGTCATGACCCGAAACCCTTCCACGTCGAGCACTCTTCCCTCCTTGAAATTGTGTTCTTGCAGGAACACTACATCCACCCTATATTTATACAGAAACATTCGAAACCATTCCCTCTTCACACTATTACACAGTCCATTTACGTTCACACTCATACACCTAAGGCCTCTTTATAGTTTCCAACCCTTCCTCCTCGCTTCATTCATCCCAGGGCCTCCTGCCCCAGAGCCAGCACAAGGCTTCACACCATCAACCCCCCCCCCCTTTTTGCGATGCCTCTTATCGTGACTACCTCGACAGTGCTCTTCCTTCCTCCCAGACCTCTGCGCCGGCGTCAGGACATCATCTGAGTCTGACGCCGCCGCTCTCTTCCTCGTGATGCCCTCCACATCTATGTTATCTAATGAGGTTCCCTCACGATGTACCTCAACCTCCACCACGTCTCGTTCCACAGCACACGGCGACAACTCACGCTTACTAGTTGGCCCGTTTACCCTGCTATGGTTTTTATCATTACATTCCTCTACAGGCAACGCCGTGCCTCTCACCAGCTCAGGAACAACATCCTCTGCAGGCGGCGTCAATGTCCTTAACACTTCCTGAAGCTCTTCCTCTAAAGCCTGCACCTCCTCCTGCACTTGCACTTCTGTACTTTTCCCTTGCTTAGTAACAGATCCTTTTACGTCACAGCTTACCTCACACACGCCAGTCTCCTCTTTGGAATCCTCCACCTCTTCACTCCACTAGCGCCCAAGCCCTTGCTTTCGCGTGGGGCTCTCAACAACAGCTATCACGCTGGTAACTGGTGCTTCACCAGTTTGTGCAGGCTCCCTCCTCAGCTTCACACACGCTGCCGCCATATGGTCGTACGCCCCACATATTCTGCACGTACGTCTCTGTCTGGCATACGATACCATAACTTGCGTCCTGAAGTCCTCCAACACGACATAAGACGGTATGGGATGTCTCAGAGTCATCTTCAGGGAAAAGGTTCCCTCCAGACGGCCCATGTAAGCACCTGCCGTCCACTTGCCTTGTTGTGCCAGATGTACGGTCCCATATGCCTCAAAAACATTCCTGATGTCAGCCTCATCTGCCTCAAATGGGACATTACGAATCTTAACCCACGTAAAGTGGCGAGATACGTCGATCAAACGCACCTTCACAGCTGGAGTAGCGTCAAGACTCACGTCTTGGAATCTCGTCACCAAAGACTCGTATACGGACGTGGAATTCAGTTTGACGAAGATTCTGTAAGCCCCATTCAGGGCTACACCATACACCTCATCGTCTTGGATTCCATAGGTCTCCCTAATGATTGTTGGGAGTAATACCTGCGCTGAAGTGGGTGAAATCGCCCCACGAAGCAGCTCAATACCAATGGTATTTACGCGTCTCCTCACACTCAGCGCCATGTTGATACAAGGTAGCTCGCCTGAAAACAGCAGAGGGGTGCAGAGCACAACCGCACTCGACCGTGGTAAGGCTGCGAATATGTCGCATCAGTGTAGAAACCTTTCACCCTCGGGAGCAATAGACGGGTCATCGCAAGATTGAGACCAGTGCCAGGACTACGGTCTTGGCGAACATTATACATACATACAGGAATAGTACAGTATGACATCAGTCAGCTTAGAAAGAGGTCACTTGCGATGGCTCTAACACTACAGATGAAGGTATGTATGAAGGTTAACCATAATGAACGAGATACGACTGTTATTTTATCTTCCTCAACTCTGGCACAACACCGGTAAGGATGGACGCGTTAAACACACTCGTTAATGGCTGACTAAGCTCCATCTTGCATTCCTTAAGTACCCTGGAAAACAACTCATCGGGCCCCGGGGACTTATTTTGATTCAGTTTGTCTATCTGTTTAATAACCATGTCCCTCGTGGCAGTAATATTAGTTAATTTAAATTCATCAGGAACCAAATAATTGTTAATTACTGGAATCTCATTTACATCTTCCTGTGTAAAAACTGACAAAAAATAGTCATGAAATAAGGAACACATTTCCAGTTCGTTATCTGTCAGCTGTCCATTCCCAATTTTCAGAGGTCCTACTTTTTCCTTCACCTTCGTCCTATGCACTTGAAAGAACCCCTTTGGATTAGTCTTTGATTCATTAGCAACTCTAATTTCATAGTCACGTTTAGCCTTTCTAATCCCCTTTTTTACTTCTCTTTTAAACTGGACATATTGGTCAGTAAGGTTAACCTCTCCTCTTCTGATGTGCCTATAAATTCCCCTTTTCTTCCCTAATAGATGCTTTAGCCTCCTGTTAATCCATTTCGGATCGTTATTATTAGACCTAATTTCTCTCAAAAATGCAGATTCCTTCATAATCATGAGTATGATCATCGTCAATAAAATCATTAGCTATATAACCCCAATCGAGATTTGACAGGTGTTCCCTAAGTTCATTGTAATCGGCAGAACGAAAATCTGGGATTTTTACCGTATTATCATTATTCTTGTATTCCCAGTTAATGCTGAAAGTGATGGATTTTTGATCACTTGCGCCAAGCTCTTCAGTGATTTCCAGATTATTTACGAATGTTTCCTTATTTGACAAGACTAGGTCAAGCAAATTATTACCCCTGGTAGGCTCTGTTACACACTGCTTCAGAAAAGCCTTGAACTGTTTCCATAAAGTCACTGGACTCCAGATTACCGGTCAAAGAATTCCAGTCTATTTGACTGAAGTTAAAATCCCCTACAATGACTTTGTTATTGTGTCTAGAAGCCCTAACAATTTCGTCCCAAAGAAGTCTCCCTCTATCGTGATCAAAGCCTGGAGTTCGGTATATTACACCTAGAATTAGCTTTTCTTGATCTTCTACAAACTCTACCCAAAGAGATTCTGTTACTGTTCCATCTATTTTTATATCTGTTTTTATGCACCAGTTAATATTTTCTCGAACATATAATGCAACTCCTCTCCCCTTCCCACAACATTTATCCACATGGAACAACTTAAACCCTTGAATATTAAACTCGGCAATCATATCCCGACTCTTTAAATCATAACACGTTTCAGTTAATGCAATGACATCGAAGTTCCCAGCACATGCTATCAAACATAGTTCATTAATCTTATTTCTTGCACTTTGATTGTTAGCATAAAATACCATTATATGTTTTTTCTTCTGCACATTTTTCCTATTCATCTTTGTTTTTACACAATTTCTGAAATTATCATTACCTTGGGTTACTCCATCACAGTTACTATTAAGATTCTTAATATTAGAGCATAAGTCAATATATCCATACTCATTTTTTATCATTTCTAAACCCATACCTCTAACTAATCCTAGTTTAAAGTTCTAACAACCCCCTCAACTGAGCTAGCAAACCCACACCTGCCTTGGATAAGTGAACCCCATCCCTGGCATGCATGTCACTTCGGCCATAGTTGTCCCAGTTGTCAATGAATGGTACTGCATTATCCTTACAGTGTTTATCCAGCCAGCAATTAATACCAATTGCTCTGGACCACCATTCATTTCCAACACCCCTTCTTGGCATAATGCCATATATAACAGGGCGCCCCCCCTTCTTCCTAATTATGTCTATTGCTGTCTTGAACCTTCTAAGTCCTCACTTCTGTGCTTGCCTACATCATTGCCTCCAGCACTGAGGCAGATAATGGGACTGATCCCATTACCGTTCATGATGTTGTCAAGCCAGCTAACAATGTCCTCCATCCCAGCCCCAGGAAAGCAAACTCTCTGTCTCCTACTCCTGTCCTTCAAGCAGAAAGCCCTTGTTGAGATTTTTGGCCTTACCTGCTGTGTTCATTATAACTATATATAATGAACACTTAGCTGATAAATGACAGCAAATCGTCTACACAGCCGCCCCTGCAGACGAGGTCTAGAAGCTGTCGAAACCATCACAACAGATCGCTGTCAAGAGATACAATTTGTAAGTATAAATTACCCCTAGGGGGTGTTATGTCAGCATATTTCATTCGATGATGGCTGACGAAATACTTACTTGTTTGGACTCAAAAGTCCACACCTTACTGCCGATTATAGGTTGATTACAAACTCCTTGTGACTCAAGAATTGCGCAATCCCCCGATCTACAAGAAATTCGTAACATACCTTGCTCTTTGTAACGTGAGCTATGGTGTTCTCAACACCTTCGACAGATATCGGTGACTTGATAGAAGCTGAAGTGTCCTTGGATGTCCACGTCTTCCATTGTCTAGGAAACGCACACTGGTACACTATGTTCCACAAGATTTGTCTTTATTGTTCACAATGCATCACAAGAGAAGCTGATCACACCTCTCCTATGTTTATTGTGTTTTGTGAGACACTTTATTCACACTAACGCACAGATCAGTGTTCTTTGTTGGTTATCCTGGCGTCAGTGTCACTCGTAGTAGAGTCAAAGATAGTCTGCCAGACGCTACAGCGCTCCATGCAGTCACTGCCCCCAGCACAAAAAAAAACGCTGACCTAGTACCTTGCATCCTTGTCACCTCCTCGATGAAGCAAAGCAGAATGTTTGTTTCTTGCTGTCTTAATCATAGACAACAATGTACACTAGTTTTACTATGGTAATAAAGTGGGAGCAGGATTTTCCTTAATTGTCCTGCTAAGTAAGAGATGTACTGTCTCTTATAAAAATACACGTTGCAACACCGCTGCAAGGAGCAGAGGTCATTTGACTACGTGGCATAGCATCTGTGATCAATTACTCACTCTAGCAGTAAACAAGACGCTCGCCCCTTCTGAGTGGCCCCTCAGGGCTGAAAGGGCTGAAGGGGGCTGATACCCCCCTCCTGGAGAAAATTTCTCCACACTGGGGGGCGGCAGAGGTTCGCTGCAGGTGAACTATTCATCACTTAACATTAATTTGATTTTCTCACTCGCCACCACTGCTGCTTGTCTTTTCTGAACAGCTTTAGTCTGTGTGGTTTCTGGAGAATCACTAATTTTGTTTTCAACACTGTGTAATTCTAACGGCACTAGTTTATTTATTGTCCGCTTATTCACTACACCTTTGCTCAAAACATCAACTGTCCTGATGATTCCATTTGCATCAGGATATATGGTCACAATTTTTCCAAGTGGCCATTGGGACCTCGGACCATCATTGTCGATAATCACTATGTCACCAGGTCTTAAGGACTTATGATTTTCAGGAACACCAGCTCCATAGAAGTGTTCTCTCAATGAGGTGAGATAGTCTTCTCGCCAAATTTTCTCCCAATGTTCAATCACTTTATTAAGGTGTTTGAATTTACGTCTGAGTTGCTCAGGTTCGAAATAAGTAGGATCCTTTATGATTTCTTTATCATTCATGGGAGGAACAGGTTCGAGCCTTCTGCCATGGAGTAAATGAGATGGACTTAACATTTCTAAATTGTCCAGATCATCGGTAACATAAGTTAGAGGTCTGTTGTTGACTCTATTTTCTATTTCAGTCACAACTGTACGGAATTCTTCTAAGTCTATTCTCTGACGATGAAGAGTCTTCATTAAACAACGCTTTACAATGCCGATCATTCTTTCATAAAATCCGCCGTGCCATGGAGATTTAGGAGGAATGTATCTCCAACGACATCTGCGTTGATTCAGCATCTGTTGTACTTCTGGTTGATCAAAGATCTTGTTTATATAAGCAGCACCAGCAACAAAGTTCGTTGCATTATCTGAAATCATAAGTCTGGGACATGCCCTTCTGGCTGCAAACCTTCTGAATAATTTGATAAAGGTTTCAGCAGACATGTCAGTGGCTACTTCTAGATGTACTGCTCTAGTTGTAGCACAAGTGAACAAACAGATGTACACCTTGATGGGAACTTTGTCAACTGTTTTGGTTAAAATTATTGGTCCAGTATAATCTACACCTGTCACCTCAAATGGAGTGATATGACAAACTCTTTCAGAGGGATATGGAGGTGGACCTGGATACTGACATACTCGCATATCGTAGTGACGACAAGTAATACAGTCCTTTATTTGTTTTTTCACACTTTGTCGACCTTGAGGTATCCAGTAGGATTGTCGTATATGACAAAGTGTGTCAGCTACTCCACCATGTAACACGTTACTGTGGGCGTTTTGCACAATCAGTTTTGTTAGCCAATGATTCTTGGGGATCAATATTGGATGTATGGCTTCTTTAGGTAGTGAAGAATTATGAATTCTTCCTCGACATCTTATAATCTTTTCTGAGTCGAGATAAAGTCCTAAAGAATTAATCATAACAGGTTTCTTTGGGGATTTATCTTGTGTTTCTAGAAATTTATATTCTGTAGAGAAAACATCTTTCTGTATTAGTTTCACCCAGTATTTAATGGGTTCAAGACATTCATAATCAGGTTTAATTCCTTTAATGAATTTAAAGACAAGAGCTGTAACTCTTAAGAGTTTACCCAAAGATGAGTATTTAGATCCATCAATGACTATTTCTGTTGTGTCTGCAGTATTTACACAACTTATTTCTGCTGTGTTCAAGCAGACTGTTTCTTCTGGCATAATGTGAGCTTTTTGCTGAGGCCAGTTATTTCCATTAGAGAGCCAGCTCGGTCCGTGGAGCCATAATTTATTATTCACAAATTTCTTGAGTGGGACACCACGTAACAACATGTCAGCTGGATTCTCTTGGGTAGAGACGTGAAGAAAGAGATAATCTCTCTGCATCTCTTTTATTTCTGCTACTCTGTTCTGTACATAGACCAACTTACTCTTATTATTTCTTAACCACTGGAGAACTGCCTCATTATCACTCCAGATCACGGTTTTCTCAATAGTGAGATGATCAAGTACTTTGTTGAGATAGACAGCTAATTTTGTACCTACATAGAGTGCTGTCAGTTCCAATTGTGGTACTGTTCTGACCTTCAAGGGTGCTACCCTGGCCTTTGAAGTAATTAGTGTACTTCCTTCAGCATTACTCATGTAAGCTACAGCGCCATAACCTCTGGTTGACGCATCACAGAACACATGTAATGTGTACTTGTTTCCCTCTTGACCTATTTGTCTGGGAAATTTAATTTGATGAAGTTGTTTAAACTCCCTGGATATTTCATCCCATGCTTGACTCATTTCTAGAGGCAAGTTTTCATCCCATCCAATTTTGAGTTTCCATGCATCTTGCATAAGCATTTTACCCTTTATGGTAATTGGTGAGACGAGTCCTAGAGGATCAAAACATTGTGATACCTCTGACAGTAAACTACGTTTAGTGAGTGTACTGCATGATTTATTGTTTATCTTTTTGAGACTCAGAGTATCTTCCTGTGTGTTCCAATTAAGTCCCAGCATATTGTTGCAATCAGGAATTTCAGTTTCAGGGAAATCTTCTTTGATAAGTTCCCTTAATTGCTTTGAATTTGTATTCCACATCCTTAGTGGCATATTTGCTTCTTTCATCTCCTTGTTAGCTTCTCTGTATAAGGATTTCAAATCCTCCTCTTTATTCACAGTACCTTGAAGATTGTCCACATAGAAACTTTTCTTTAAGACTTCTTTGAAGGGACTTTCAGATTTCTTCAAATGTGTATTTAGAGTAGCTTCTAGTAAGAATGGAGAGGATGTTGCACCAAACAATACTGATTTGAAACGATAAGTTTTCACAGGACTTTGAGGATCATGTGGATTTTCAGGCCACAAGAATCGAGTATAATCTCTATCTATTTCTTGTAGTCCTACTCTTAAGAAAGCCTTGGAAATATCAGCCGTGTAGGCATATGGGTTTGTGCGAAATTTCATAAGCACGTCTCCAAGCTTCTCAGTTAGTGAGGGTCCGGTCATCAGACAGTCATTAAGACTTGCTACATCTTTATTTGCACGTGCGCTGCAATTATATACAACACGTAGTGGAGTGGTTTCAGAATCTTTTCTGACTCCATGGTGCGGGAGATAATGAGCGTTTGTCTTCAACTTATCTTCGACTATTTCCTCAATGAATTTATTGTCCAACTGTTCTTGTATGATATTATCATAGACAGTCAGTAACTCTGGATTCTTCCTGAGCTCATGAATTTGTGCTTTCATCTGTCCGAAAGCCATGCGATAATTGCTAGGTAGATGTGGTGGATTTAATTTCCATGGTAACCTAACCCAATACTGTCCATCTTTATATTTGACAGTGTCCAAATATTGGTTATAAGTCTGAGACTCTTGTGGGCTTGGTTTATTTACATCAATACCTATCGCATCTAAATCCCACAACTTATCAACTGGTTCATTCATTTCTTCCAGTAATGATAATTTTTGCTGTGGTACATGATCAGCGGTTATTCTCGTAACTAGTACATTTTCCACTGAATCAATATCAGCTTCTTTCCCACTTTGAGAGGGAATGGGACCACATATCATGTGGCCTCCTGCTGTTTTCAGCAAGTGAACATCATGTTTACTTACTATATTTTGCACAAAACAGTGATAATAATCACTTCCAATGATTAAATCAATTGGACTAATTGTGTCCGTCTGTATGTCAGGACAGGCTAACTTGACCTTAGCTGCTTTCAGTGCTGCAACTGTTTCTTTTAATCCCTGGATCTGCACAGACTTAGGCAAATCATCTACTACCACAGCTTCTACTGTCTTTTTCCTGTTTCCTAGACCAACAGTGATTTTGGCTAGGTCATATGTCTGTTTACCAGAATTGTGGAAAAAACTAGCTATATCTAACTGTATTTTGGCATAGGGTTGTTTATTCAGTTTCTGCAACACTGATCTTCTTATGAAGGACCTTTGTGAGCCTTGATCAAATAGTGTTAGCATATTGGTTTTGCGTAATTTATTAGATAACTCAACTCGAGCTATCGGGAGAGCAGTTGCTTTAAACTTATCTCTCACATTTAATGCTGTTGCTTGTTGACTTCCTGATTCTGTGGAAGTCTGCTGCTGTTCAGCAAAAGTATTTGGGCATAATGCTGTATGATGCATACCCTTGCATTTAAAACACTTCTTCAGTGAGCATTTTCCTCCCTTGTGTTCACCTAAACACTTGATGCATCTTTTCAGCTGATGAACACGTTGTTTACGTGCCTCCATTGATGTGTATTGAATACAATACTGTGCCCAATGTGTTCCATCACAAAGTACACATTTTGGAGTACGTTTATGTATGACAGTCTGTTTACTGTCTATTGTATTCACAGCTTGATAAATGCCTATATGGGATTTCCCATTATGTGGTTTAATGGGAGTAGGTATACTCTTTTTATACTGAGTTGAAGGTTTGTTATCCACTGGATTTGTGGATTTTTCATCTTGTCTCGTTGCTTGCATGCATGAAACTATTGTTTGTAAACCATTGCTAATTTCCTCACAAGTGAAATAGCGTTTATTGAACATAATATTTAATCGTTCAATAGTTTGTGGTGACAGCTTATCCTGTACAATACCACTGATAAACCAATCACATTGTCTTAGGTCATATTTAGCATCTAGAGATCTGAGACTAATGTCTAATGTAATTCTAAATGCCTGTAAGTCTGAAAAACAATGTTTGGGTGGCTTCAAGCTTGATATTAAGACTGCATGTCTAACTCTAGCCTTGTCAGCATCGAAGTAATTGTCTGCTAAGACATGTAAGGCTATTTGATAATTACCTTTAACCACCGGAAATGACTTAATCAGTTCATAGGGTTCTCCCTTCACAAGACATTTAAGGTAATTGAACTTGGCAATCTCATCTATGTCAGTTCGTGAATTTACTATGAATTGAAAACCACTAATGAATTCTTCATAATTATGACCTTGGAAAATAGGTAATGACAATGTAGGTAAGCTTGGTAATGGGACACTTGTTGTTGTTACAGGTGTAACAGGTGTTTGACCACTAGTTACAGTAGGTCTCTGTGACAGAGTTTTACGGCAGATAGCCTGTACTCCTGTCCACCTTAATTGTTGATCACTAAAAGTATCCAAAACATTTTTAATTTCATCCTCAGATGGATCTGATTCAAGAAATTTATTTTCATAATGTGTATAGTCTGAATTAATTATTTCCAGACGTTGTGTAAATAATTCAAACTTGACCTCAAGATCATCAAAATCTATGTTTGTATCTTGAGTTAATCCTAGACAGACTGAAATTAGATTTTCTAATTGTGTAATCTTAGTCTGTAAAGACTTAAACTGAGTTTTCAAACAAGCCATTTTAATGGTATACTGAAAATTCTAGCACCACACTTAGAGTGTTTATAAAACACTGTACTGCTATAGACAGCTGAGTTTTTGTTATGCTTAAGTCAGCAATAATCGAGTCAGACACTACTGACCCACTAAGCTTAACCTCAGGGTCAATGACCATGAAGGGTACACCGTACATGTGGCTGGTGTTTATGGCTTCGAGTTTTGCTGTGTCAGCCTGCCCATGATGATTAATCGTAAATAACGATGTTATACACTTCATTCACTATACACTATAAATGTCACTGTATAACTGTAAATCACACGTGAATATTACTTACACATATATAAATTTCACTGTTAATATATAAATTGAAAGCTTACACTTTATATATAAGTTCCTTTAATATAACAGGTAGATCTATAAGATACAAACTTTAACACAATCTTGTCTCTTAATTTCTGTCTATAAACATTATAAACACTGTGTATATATACACTCAGACAAACAACATCACTTGGGTTGCTGTTGTATTAATCAGCGATTTCGTGATTAGAGCAGTTGATGGAGGGTGCAGGATGCCATCCCCCATCTTCTTGTTGGGTGAGTCACCCAGCTCCCGTTTTCGTTGGGTGAACGCTGGGTGAGCGCCCGTTTTCTTTTGGCTGCCCATTCTCTGTGATTGAGTCTGGAGGGACTCATTTATACTGATTTATATTGTAAAACACTAGTTTTACATCTTTTTTCGAAGGACCTTGGCTCATAGGTTATTTGTACACTGTAGTACAACATATTTGGACCACAGTGTGGTCTTTATCCGGTTCGAACACGACCAAAACTCTGTTGAGATTTTTGGCCTTACCTGCTGTGTTCATTATAACTATATATAATGAACACTTAGCTGATAAATGACAGCAAATCGTCTACACAGCCGCCCCTGCAGACAAGGTCTAGAAGCTGTCGAAACCATCACAACAGTGGGCTGTCAAGAGATACAATTTGTAAGTATAAATTACCCCTAGGGGGTGTTATGTCAGCATATTTCATTCGATGATGGCTGACGAAATACTTACTTGTTTGGACTCAAAAGTCCACACCTTACTGCCGATTATAGGTTGATTACAAACTCCTTGTGACTCAAGAATTGCGCAATCCCCCGATCTACAAGAAATTTGTAACATACCTTGCTCTTTGTAACGTGAGCTATGGTGTTCTCAACACCTTCGACAGATATCGGTGACTTGATAGAAGCTGAAGTGTCCTTGGATGTCCACGTCTTCCATTGTCTAGGAAAAGCACACTGGTACACTATGTTCCACAAGATTTGTCTTTATTGTTCACAATGCATCACAAGAGAAGCTGATCACACCTCTCCTATGTTTATTGTGTTTTGTGAGACACTTTATTCACACTAACGCACAGATCAGTGTTCTTTGTTGGTTATCCTGGCGTCAGTGTCACTCGTAGTAGAGTCAAAGATAGTCTGCCAGACGCTACAGCGCTCCATGCAGTCACTGCCCCCAGCACAAAAAAAAACGCTGACCTAGTACCTTGCATCCTTGTCACCTCCTCGATGAAGCAAAGCAGAATGTTTGTTTCTTGCTGTCTTAATCATAGACAACAATGTACACTAGTTTTACTATGGTAATAAAGTGGGAGCAGGATTTTCCTTAATTGTCCTGCTAAGTAAGAGATGTACTGTCTCTTATAAAAATACACGTTGCAACACCGCTGCAAGGAGCAGAGGTCATTTGACTACGTGGCATAGCATCTGTGATCAATTACTCACTCTAGCAGTAAACAAGACGCTCGCCCCTTCTGAGTGGCCCCTCAGGGCTGAAAGGGCTGAAGGGGGCTGATACCCCCCTCCTGGAGAAAATTTCTCCACAGCCCTATCCATATATCTAACCTGGCTATCCCCAACAACAACAATATTCTTACCTTCCTTGGTGTCGTTTGCAGTGGCGTTCCCAGTAGTCGACTCACATTCGTCGGGTAGCATGGAGAATGCATTGGATGTTTCCACAACAGTTTCCAAAGCAGTCTCTTACTTCTTCGTCGTCTCTACCTTTCCATTCATCTTCTTGATCGTCAACTTCGTCTCATGCTGTCCAGCCACTGTCCACGTTCCCTTCTTGACCTGAGGACTCGAAACAGGAGGACTACTAAGAATCCTCTTGTTTTCCTCAGTCAATCGCCGTATCTCCATCTTTGCTACCCTCAATTCTTTCATAAGCTGCTGGTAAAGTTGCTAGATTGAGGGCATCTTGGTTCAGTCCACGGGGAGCACATAAGACACACAGTCTCGGCTGAGTGGTTGAGGGGAGTAGACGTGTGCTGGGGATCTGGACCTACTAATTCACAGGTCTACCCATTTCTCCCGACTGATAAGTCATCATTAAAACTCCTACTGTTGGAAGACAGCTTCAGTGTTGTGAGAACTCTTATGTGCGAGCTGTGACTAAGGATATACCTAGTCAAACACTGGAAATAGTTTTCCTTTTTGCAAAGGCCCTCACAGGCCTCTGCTTCCCCTCTGCCTTTCATTTGACCTCAGCCTTTCGCCTCTATCAACATACAGTGTAGAGGCGAATTTTGCTAGTCCACTGCTACTCGTGCCTCTCAAAATGCTCACAACTCATCGCTTTACCAACCTGAGGAATAACGACGAGTGTGCAGTCCTACGTGAGTTGGTAACCCAGGTGTGCACACACTGAAAATTCGTCTTTCACTCCAAGACACGTGTGCTAGAAGTTCTGCAAGTTTGGGAGTGAGTAACAATCTGTACGAGTATTGCAGTGTTTGGTAACTCTTGAGAAGTCTGCCTCAGCCTGTGACCTTGAGCGAGGCACTGCATCACCTGCCTGAGACTTTCGCCCATATTGACTATGTGAAGAAAGGCGAATGTGCGTGCTCAGTTACCCCTGCTGTTCTCCTGTATCCCCAACTCTCCTCCTTTAAACTCAGCCGTTCGCCTCTATCAACGACGTGCAGTGTAGAGGTGTATTTTGCTGCCCCGCTGGTACTCGACTCTCTGAGTTCCGCAAGTGCTGCAGATTTGTTGTAACTATTTGCATGAGTGGATTACGCTGACTTAGGACATTGTGCTACCATCAGTACCTACGTAGGCTTAAAATGAGTGAGGAATGTCTGGCCTGCTGGGTGACCTTGAAAATGGCACTATAAGACTCGCATGCCACTTACACCCATACTGCGTGTGTCCAGTGAGGTGAATGTCCCTTCCTCGACTTTCCTATTCACCGGTATCCCTTAGCTCGTCGCCATTATCTACATATGGGATAAGGGCGAGTTTAACCGATCCAGGCTAAACAGCACTCCAAGCCAGCTTGCCAAGGTCAAGTTACACTGCAGTTACATCTCTTCTGAATCCCAGAATGCCTTTGTGAACGTTCTACAGTGTTCCGGCCGTACCTTCGGTGTTGTTAGAACTCTTGTGTGTGAGTTGTGACATACCTAGTGAAACACTGGAATTAGTTTTCCGTTTTGAAAGGCTAGTACCTGGTAACTCCTTCGGAGACGGCTTTTTAACTGTAACAAGCCAGAGGTTCATCTATAAACATATTAAGTTTGTGCTGATTTATTTGTCCACAGAGTGAAAATTTGTCTGTCATTCCTAGACACGTGTGCTAGCTGTGTTAAGTGCTGCGGGTTTGGAGTAATTAACGAGTAGTGCAATATTGGTAACTCTCGAGACGACTGTGGCCCCGTGAATGACCTTGAAAATCGCACTGCGACCCGCAGGCCACTACACCCATATTGCCTGTGTCTAGCGAGGTGAATATCCCTTCCTTGTCCCTTCTATTCACCGGTATCCTTTAGCCCATCGCCAGTGTGAAACTCCTGTCAGCTATGAGTATAGCTGATGGTGTTGACGTAGATGATGGTGAAGGCAGATTTGAAACATATTTTAGTAAACAGGCTCGGAAAAAAGAACGAGGCTTCCAGAGAAAGCTTGCTGAAAGCAATACAGTGGGCGCACACCCTCCCAAAGCTGTCAGGTTAGATTTCCCTGACAACACTGATCAAGAGACCAAGTTTAACTGGTTTTTCGAAGCTAGTGTAAACAATCATGAGAAAACGATCAAGTTTGTCCGCGATGAGGATAACTACGTCTTTGTGCCTAATGATTCAGCATTTATAGACAAACTTCTCACTCACGAATATGCCAACATCAAACTCCGAGCTGCCCCACCAAGGGCACCTAAAGTGCTTATTGTCATCTACAACGTCAACAAGCACTTGAATCCTCAATATCTGGCGTCAGAGCAAGTTGCAAGCCCTCGTCGACTTTCCAACGGTCTGATATTAGCTGAGTGGACTGGCCAGGGGACTCTGCCACGCTATATTCACTCCCGTGCAGCCCTCAACAGACGCTATTACATTGCATTGTACAGACCTCCTCAACGTCGATGTTATAAGTGTCAACGCTGGGGCCACATCGCCAGGAAATGCCCATCTAAGTCACACTGGTGTGCAGTGTGTGCCAATGCTCATCCTTCTGAACGGTGTTATGCTATGATCAAACAGCAACAGACTGTTGCTAAACAATGTATCAATTGTAAGACCTCAGGAGTCACAGCAGCTCATGCTGACTGCAGTGTGAGGGCTGATCGCATCGCAGCCAACCGCACTTCACCCTGTACCCCTCATAATGGCCCCCCAGGACTACCAGGTACCTCGGGTCTGAATACTGGCTCATGCCTGCCCTCAGACAATGGGGTTGAGCACCTCACCTGGGGAGCACGTCAACAGACCTCCATCACGTCGGCTGTCAATACCAGCCTAGCTGAGTCAGCTGACAGTCAGCCAAATAGCTCAGCTGACCGGGACTTCACGTCTCCAGATGTTCCAAGTCTTGCTCCTGTGGTATACAACCTGATGTCGCGCATAAAAGTACTGGAAACACAACAATTTCTCCTGAAACAACAACTTGAACAACACAAGGAAAGATGTGTAGAGTGTACCAATAACAAGATTGTCACAATTTGTGAAAGCAAGTGTAAGGCTGCTGAACAAGGTGGTGGTGGTGTTCTTAATCACAGTAATGACGAATATAATACTTGTGTTGATAACTGTAGTGAGCATCATAACGAAGGCTATGGTGTCAATGATGTTAGTAATAGTGATGACCGTAATATAAGTGGTGGTGAAGAGTGTGATGAGGGCAATGGTGTCTATAATGTTAGTAATAGTGATGAGCGTAATTTAAGTGGTGGTGAAGAGTGTGATGAGAGCGGTGGTGTCTATAATGTTAGTAATAGTGATGAGCATAATATAAGTGGTGGTGCAGAGTGTGATGAGGTTAGTCACATAGACATTAATGTTGAATACAATACTGTTGACAAATGTAATGAACACAATGTTGGTAGTGGCGCTGGTGATGACAGTTGTAGTGTTGCGTGTAATGTTAGTGGAGGAGGGAATGTGAGTGGTGGTGTCACCTATCATACATTCACACATAAACAGCGTCATGCTCTGGGTTTACGAAGACTCCCACGAGGCCTTACAACTGGAGGTGCACTTACAAAACTCATGGACAAGGGTAGCACTGTTGACATTGATAAGGTCTGCTATTTATATGAACAATTTTTTCATTATGCTGAGAAACTCAAGATGATCCCAGGACTACTATAATGGATCAAAACTCGTATAAACTTTCTATATTAAGCTGGAACATTGCATCACTTAGAAAAAGACTTCCTGAACTTCATCATAAAGTAACCACCGAACCCATTGATGTTGTGTGTCTACAAGAGTGCAGAGTCCCTGAAAAATCCCAACCCCCTAAATTACCATCATTTGTTGCATATAACCTCAAATCTACTAACTCTTGTGTTCTATATATTAAAAAATCTCTTCCCCATCAACTTCTTGCACATAAGAAAACAGAGGGGCTACAATATCACGGTGTTAGGATTTATATTGGGAACTCTGCTCTCAACATATTTAACTTGTATGCTCCTGCTGATAAGTTTAATTACTTGGAGCTCCCAACTTGTGCTCATTCTGAGCCTACTCTTATTATTGGCGATTACAATGCGAGACACAAAAGCATTGGAAACTCACAGTTTGGTAATCGTAATGGCAATCAACTGTTGTCACTCTTAAACAGTCATGATAATGTCCAAATTGTAGGTGACCTTGAACCCACACATATCTATGGAGGCGTCCTTGATCTGTGCCTGGGCTTCAACATTACTTCTGCCAGCTGTGAGTCTTCCATTGTAACAGATATAGCGTCTGATCATTTCCCTAGGCTAACCTCTCTAGATATTGGTAATACTATCCTTCCTGGTGGGATATTCAAACGGAAACGTTTTAATGTTCCCACAGATCAGCATGATGACTTTGTTGCACATGTGACTGACTGGTATAATTCCTATGAGTGTTCCTCTGTAGAGACCTTCAACGATGACCTTGTGAGCAGTATTCAGAACTACTTAGAGCCGCCACTGCAACCTCTTGGTACTCTAAACCCAACAAACTTCCATAATAATCATACCTCCTTCAAAAACCATACTTATTACAATGATTCTAAACTTCGTACACTGAAACGTACTGCTCGCAGACTAGGCCTAGCCTATAGAAAACATCGTACCCCTGGAATGCTGAGGCTCTTCCAAACTGCCCTTGCTGCTGCCAGAGAGCGTATGACAGAGCTGCGGCAAACCGACTGGGAAAAATTTGTCAACGGTCTTAATGCTCACACCCCACTTAGCCGGGCATGGAGGGACATAAATAGAATTAAGGGTAACCGAACTGGGCAGATCGCGCACCCTCATCCCTTGCATAGGGCGAATGAGTTAGTCAGTGCTTGGGCTGCTACATCTAGCTATGACAATCTTCCCAGTACCACACAGGCAAAATTAAATGACAAATATGATGCAAGGGAGAGACTTGTTTGCTTTATGCTCAGCAAGGCAGATGATTGCAACATTCCTTTCACTAATTATGAACTTGATGCAGCGCTAACTAAGGGCAACTCCACGTCGCCTGGTGAGGATGGTATTACTTACAACATACTCAGATTGCTGTGTCGAGTACCAGGTAATCCATTACTTGAATTATATAACATGAGCTATGTAACTGGGGAGCTCCCTCAATCTTGGACCAACAGCCTCATCATTCCAATTCCTAAGCCCAATCAACAAAATGCATTTCGCCCAATATCTCTTACTAGCTGCTTGTGTAAAACATTTGAGAGAATGATTCTTAATCGTCTCATGTACAGAATCAAACAATTTTTGTCTCCCCGGTTACATGGTTTCATGCATGGAAGGAGCGTGCATCATTGCATAGCCACCTTTCTCACCCTGCACACTGACAGCTCCTACACTACCTTCCTTGACCTTAAATCCGCTTTCGATGTAGCCAACCGACATGTAATAATTAGTGAACTTGCCAGAATGGATGTTGGAGGATGGCTTCTCCGCTGGATTAAAGGCTACCTGTCCAACAGAAAATCGTCTGTGTTGTTCCAGGGACATAGAAGTGTAACTAAAGACTTTGAATTAGGAACCCCACAGGGAGGTGTGCTCAGTCCCACACTGTTCAATATTCTAATTAATGCATTACTTAATGCTATGCCTAGTCAGCCCCATAATTATGTGATTAGTTTTGCTGATGATATAATGATTCACACCACCGGATTCTCCAACACCCAAAACATTCTTAATCATGTACTAGCCTCGTGTCAGGACCTGGGGTTGATAATCTCTACTGATAAAACAAAGATACTCAATAGGCGTCCTCCTCGACAGAGAGGCACAGTTCGTCAGATCCAATTGCATGATGGGTCTCTTCTAGAATATGTAAGCAGATACAGGTATCTAGGCTTTGAGGTTCCACTACTTGGACCTGTTGTAACAAGACTTTGTCGCCAATACAAAGAACGACTAAGAGCACTTAGAGTTGTGGCAGGGCTTCACCCCAGGTATGGTGCTAATGTTAAAATTGTGAAAATGATGTATCTTGCTTATATTAGATCATTGGTTGATTATGCTGCGCCACTACTTGCTCTTGTGTCTGACTGGAAGCTTGGAGGGCTGGAAAAACTGCAGAACGAAGCAATGAGGATCATCCTAGGATGCCCTCGTACTGCCAAAATTTTAAATATGCAAAAAGAACTTGATATTCCAAGCATCAGAGATCGTGTTACTGAAAGAAATATCCTAATTGGGGTTAATATGCTCAGGCAAGCTCATTCAAACCCCTGCACAGAAGCCCTCCAAACTTTCCTCAGCACTGGTGAACACTCCTCCAGATGGATCGAAAAGACTGGAACCGACCTCCGCATGAATCAGATACATGATCTATGTCAAGTAAGGCAACAGCGGCACTTCTCCGCTCCATGGAATATTACCCCATTCCAAACTACCATTCCTCCATTTCCCCCCAAACTACTTCTTAAATCACAACCAAAACTTCGCCTTGAAGCCAAACATGAGGCCTTAAGCTGTATTGATAACTTAGTCACACAGCAAACACTCTCGCAAATTATTTACGTTGATGGTTCTGTTCACCAATCCACTGGTGCAGCTGGTAGTGCTGCTGTTGTCTTACAGAGTGATGGCTCTCTTAAAGAAATTGGAGCACGCATCAATAATTGGGCCTCTACCCTTCAGACAGAACTGTTTGCCATACTCCTTGCACTGAAATGCATCTATGTATCAAAGATTGACAGTTTAATTGTAGCTGATTCTCTGTCATCCATAAATGCTCTCAACTCATTAAGCATAAATTGTGGCATGCTTGTGTCAGAAGCCAGACACAGGTATGGTAGGATTGTGGACAGTGGAGTCAGAGTGCACATGCTGTGGATTCCATCTCACATTGGTCTTCAGATGCATGATAGAACTGATAAATTGGCTAAGCTGTATGCTTTCAAAGAGGGAGTAGATTACAATCTTGGCTTGTCAGGTAGTAGTTTGAGAACAATAATACGAAAAGAACTTCAGCTGAATTTTATGGACTTAAGGCTCAGGGAGATTGAAACCAGTGAGTCCATCTATCATCATTCTATCATGCAGGAGGAGCCACATGTCTATGGTGCATCCAACAAAATAAGCAGACTCTTGGATGTCACTACCGCCCGGCTCCGGCTGGGTTACAAGTATCTTTGGCAGGTTAAATCACCACCACCAGATGTAGACCAAACGAAATGTAAACTTTGCCAGATGGATTATTGTCACACCCTGCGTCATTATGTACTGGAGTGCGATAAAATTAATGAATTTAGAAACAACTCACTCAGAAGTGTTCAAGAAATGGCTAAGTATTTTATCCACAGTGGTATATTACAGACCATTCTGGAGAAATACCCTGACTTTGCTAGCTGTAAATAAAGCATTACCACATATGTGCATGTGTGTGTGTGTGTGTGTGTGTGTGTGTGTGTGTGTGTGTGTGTGTGTGTGTGTGTGTGTGTGTGTGTGTTTGTGTGTATGTGTATGAGTGTGTGATTGTGTGTGTGTGTGTGTGTGTGTGTGTGTGTGTGAGTATGAGTGTGTGTGTGTGTATGAGTGTGTGTGTGTGTGTATGAGTGTGTGTGCGTGTGTGTGTATGAGTTTGTGTATGTGTGTGTGTGTGTGTGTGTGTGTGTGTGTGTGTGTGATTATGTGTGTGTGTGTATGAATTTGTATGTGTGTGTGTGTGTGTGTGAGAGAGAGAGAGAGAGACTCAGCAATCAACATTTGCACCAATAACTCGCTACAGTTGTGACCGGGTGTGGAAGTGTGATTTGCTCATTACTCTAAAATTTGTTCATGATTGCAGCCATGTATACACGTAAGTAACCATTCTTACAGTATTCATTACCTTTGTAACTTGTGAGTTCATTACCTTTGTAACTTGTGAGTTCATTACCTTGTACCTAGTTCAGCCATCAAAACTTTGGAGCCCGGTCCCTGGACCCATTGTGTACCTCTGTAATCTGTAAATACCTTTGTAACTTGTCATGATTGTGACTAGACCTACCTGGAGTTCATTACCTTTGTAAATTGTGAGTTCATTACCTTTGTAAATTGTGAATTCATTACCTCTGTAACTTGCTCAGCTATCAAAACTTTGGAGTCCAGTCCCTGGACCCATTATGTACCTCTGTAATCTTTTGACTACCGCCCACTGGATGGGTATGGGGTGCATAATAAACATATTAAACTAACTTCTGAGTTATTCTTAATACCATACTTCCATTCATGCTAGAGGTAATTGATTTGTGGTCACTTGCGCCAAGTTCCTCTGAAATTCCTAAATTATTAACAAGTGATTCCTTGTTTGCCAGAACCAAGTCAAGCAGGTTATTACTCCTTGTAGGTTCTGTCACAAACTGTTTCAAAAAACAATCCTGAATTACTTCTTAAAAGTCATTAGATTCTAAATTCCCTGTCAAAAAAAAATCCAGTCAACCTGACGAAAGTTAAAGTCTCCTAGAATTACAACGTTATCGTGCCTTGTGGCCTTAACAATTTCCTCCCACAGCAGTACTGATGTTCTTCAATAGAACATTTGAGGCAGAAGACAGTGATAAAGAATGTGATATTGTTTACTTGGATTTTAGTAAAGCCTTCGATCGAGTACCTCACAAGAGACGCTTAAGAAAAGTGGCAGCTCATGGTATAGGAAGTAAAGTTCTTGCATGGATAGAGGCTTACCAAAAGAAAGCAGAGAGTTACCATTAATGGCGTCAAATCTGAATGGGGATTAGTCACTAGTGGCGTTCCACAAGGATCACTTTTAGGCCCTCACTTGTTTATAATTTACATTAATGACCTTGATGAAGGGATTACGAGTGACATGAGCAGATTTGCTGATGATACGAAGATAGGCTATATGATTCTGTCTGAGGAGGATACCAATGAACTCCAGGAGGATTTGGACAAATTAATGTTTTTGTCTGAAAATGGCAGATGAAGTTCAATGTGGATAAGTGTAAGGTACTAGTCCATGATAATGAAAATAACCCTCGAAGCTATAAACTAGGTGAAGTAGAGCTTGATCACACAGAATGTGAAAAAGACTTAGGAGTCATAGCAAGCAGAAATCTAAAGCCAAGACAGCAGTGCCTAAGTGTGCACAACAAGGCTAGCAGATTACTAAGATTTATCTCAAAAAGAATAAGTAACAGAAGTACAGAAGTTATTTTATAGCTCTATACATCACTAGTGAGGTCTCATTGAGATTATGCCGCTCAGTTTTGGTCTCCTTACTACAGGATGGATATAGACTCATTGGAGAACAGAGAAGAATGACTAAAATGATTTACTGTGTAAGGAATCTCCTGTATGAAGATGGACTAAAAGCCTGAAATCTCCACTATCAGGAGAGACATAGAATGATGGGAGTGTATCATTGGATGACGGACATAAACAAAGGTAAGAACCAGAAATAATGGATTTAAGTTGGATAAATTTAGATTTAGAAAGGACATAGGTAAGTACTGGTTTTCTAACAGAGTTGTGGATGGTAGGTAAGACACATAGGCAACAGTTAAGCAACTTTATTCCGAAACGTTTCGCCTACACAGTAGGTTTCTTCAGTCGAGTACAGAAAGTAGGCAGGAACAGTAGAGATGTGAAGACGATGTAATCAGTCCATTACCCTTGAAGTCGTAGATTTGAGGTTGTCAGTCCCTCAGCCTGGAGAAGTTCAGTTCCATAGTCTGGAACTATCTGAAGATCAAGCGACAGTGCAGAGACTTAAATACTGTCGGAAGGATAGGTGCAGAGTAGTAGTAGTGAGAACGCAGCCAATGAGAGGTCAAGTCCCTCTCAGATCAAGCAATTCTCACTTGAAAGAGTTGTCCAAGGTGTTTTCTGCACTGTAGATGCAGTGTCTGACAGGATGAATATCAAAATGGTATACAATACCGACAGGTTGGTAGGTAAGACACATAGGCAACAGTTAAGCAACTTTATTCCGAAACGTTTCTCCTACACAGAAGGCTCCTTCAGTCGAGTACAGAAAGTAGGCAGGAACAGTAGAGCTGTGAAGACGATGTGAAGAGTTGTGGATGCTTGGAATAATCTCTCGAGTAGGGTGATCGAAGTTAGGACCTTGGGAAGCTTCAGAATGAGATCGGACAAATATATGAGTGGGAGGGGGTGGGTTTGATTGGTGTCACTGGGTATGGGAGCAAATTCGTCAGGCGAGATGACTCATAAGTTTCATGGCTCTGGCAGCCACCAGTTTGGTCTGTCGTAGGCTGATTGGGATAGTAATCCCAAATTGTGGATAGTCTGTTGCTGCCTTGGCTGCATCATCTGCCGCCTCATTTCCCCAGAAGCCAACATGGCTGGGGATCCATTTCAATGTCGATCTGTTACCCTGAACTTCTAAGGCTGTCATTATGCTCAGGATCGATGTGATGAGGTGAACATTGCCCTGTGGTTGAGGATGGGAGAGGGCATTGATTGCAGAAGTGGAATCAACATGTATGACAGGTCGGAGCCGATGTCGTAGGGCATGTGACAATGCCTGCTGAATCGCCACTAGCTCAGCTTGAAGGATCGTGCAGTGGTCAGGGAGTCGCCAGCCTTATGTGTGACCATTGTGGTACAGTCCAGCTGCTGCTCTCTTCCTGTCAGGGTCGACAGAACCATCTGTGAAATACACTGCACATGTGCCTCCCTCTGCCAGTGCCATGCTTGTCTCAGCATGATTGCTGAGGGTGTCTTGACTGCAGAGACGCTTAGATATGGGCAGCTGCATGATGCAAACATCGGCTGGGTCTGGGCGCCAGGGAGGTGGTGGATGGTACCCAGCAAGAGGAAGGTCACAACTCTTCTCAAGAAGTAGTTGTATAGGCAGTAGCTTCTGCCCAGCAGCACAAAACGAACGAATCCAGGAGTAGTCCGTGAAGAATTTGGGATCTTGTGTCATGGTTGTCAATATCCGTCTCCTTAGTGGGGTACCTTGCTGCCGGTGCAGAATCGTGGCCACTTTGCAGGCGTTTATGTATCTTACTCTGTCAGCCAAGGAAGGAAGCCGGGCCTCAGATCTGAGACATACTGTGTTGGTCCAGATGGGGGCCCCAAGCATAGTTCTTATCGCCTGATTTTGTACGACCTCCACCCTTTGCCTGCTCTGTGGGAAGAGATGAGCTAACGCCGGTCCACCGTAATCAGTGAGCGAGCGTATAGCTTGTATATAGTAAAAGCGAAGTACATCTTTGCTTGCCCCTGCACGGTGCTTAGTCATGGCTCTCATGGCGTTGAGTCTGAGAAGAGCACGTGACCCGACATACTCGGCCTGTTTCTGAAAGGTCAGCTTTTTATCCATGTAGATTCCCAAGTATAGGTAGGAGCCTGTCCACTCAAATTCTATATCCTGAATACGTAATCTATTAACAGGGTCTGATCCCTTGAACGTCATTGCAAGAGATTTCTCGGCCGAGATCTTGAGGCCTAGTTCCTTGAAAGACTGTGTAATTAGGTCCAAAGCTCTCTAAGCCTGTCGTTCTAAATTGCCGTTCCCATTCACTACGAGTGCAAGATCATCAGCATAGCTGAGGAGCTGTGTACCACTATGAAAGGGAAGGCTCACAAGTTCCTGCATAAGGATGTTAAACATGGTAGGACTGAGCACAACTCCTTGTGGCGTACCGTTTTCCAGGGTTTTAAAGGAAGAGTAGTGTCCCTGAAAGCTGACACAGGCCTGCCTGCCCCTAAGGTAGGACTCTATCCAGGCCAGGAGGCGTCCTTTGATTCCCTTCCGAGCTAGTATTGCCAGAATTGCTGTGGGGCTGGCTAGCTCAAATGCCTTTTCAAGGTCGAGGTAGACGACGTTACTAGGTTTTTTGTTACTATCAGCAATCTGGCTTAGTAGAGTGGTTATGCACTCTGCTGTACCCACTCCTTTGGTGAAGCCAAATTTGTGATGATGAGAGGGTCCAAGTTTCCATAGGAGACGGTTTAACACCATACTCTCAGCAGTCTTGGCTATGCAGCTGATCAGCGATATGGGTCTCATACTGCCTGGGTCCTTGGGCTTTGGAATTGGTACGATGGTAGCTTTCGTCCAAGCTGCTGGGAGTGTCCTGGCCCTCCACGACTTGTTATGACGTCTTGTATGGCCTCCAATCCACTCTGCCCAGCCCGTGCAATCATGGAGTACGTAACACCATCGATACCCGGGGCAGTGTCACCTGTGTTCTTAATGGCACGTCGGAGTTCCAAGTCCGTGAGGTCTTCATCAGTCACATTTTCCGACTCACATGCAGCTTGTATCTTTAGCTGGCGCTGTGGCAGAAGATCCGTCTGTATATTCCGGATATCCTGTGGGAGCTGAGTGGAGGCTCCCGTGGAAGTGAAAAGGTCCACTAGTGTCTCAGCTTCCTGGGATGGGTTCGGGTTTGCTGGTGGCCTCGGCTTGCTCTTGCCAGTTGCTATGTAGAGCTTGCCCCATATCTTAGATAAGGTGGTGTGATGCCCGAATGTTGAGCACCACTCCAGCCATTTCTCAGTTTTTACTCTTAGAGAGACTCTGTGGGCATGCTGCACAATGGCTCTCAGAGTATTCTTGTTCTCTGCCGTAGGGTTACGCCTGTATAGCTTCCTAAAAGAGTTGATGCGGTGGTTCTGCTCCCGCACCTCGTCGTTGTAGAACCACCAGTCTCTTTTGTGAGTGCGTCCTGCGTACTTCTTTGGAATTGCGCACTCTGCTGCCTGGGTGAGAACAGTGATTAGCTCCTGTTCAGCCGTATCACAGTCTTCAGATAGAGAGTATGTGGACCACCAATCATGAAGATAATCCTGGAACACCTTCCAGTTGGCCCACTTTACGTCCCATCTAGGAGGCAGTACAACTGTGGGAGGCCTGTTGAACATGAAAATGGTTTACAATACCGACAGGTTGGTAGGCAAGACACATAGGCAACAGTTAGGCAACTTTATTCCGAAACGTTTCGCCTACACAGTAGGCTTCTTCAGTCGAATTCAGAAAGTAGGCAGGAACAGTAGAGATGTGAAGATGATGTTATCAGTCCATCACCCTTGAAGTCGTAGAATTTTGAGGTTGTCAGTCCCTCAGCCAGGAACTATCTGAAGATCAAGCGAAGGAACGAACGGACGAAAGTTCAGGTAAGATCCCAAATGGGATGAGAGGGGAAGACGGGACAGACGAAGAATAGTGCTGGAGAGGAGCGTTCTTAGTCGGAGAAATAGAGCCAGGGCTTAACCCAGCAGCGAAGGCGATCGTGGGACAGATATTGAGAAGAGAAATTCAGGCTCTTCTGTTGGGACTCCGGTGGGGTGAGCGGGGAGGAAGGGACATGCGACGTTTAGCGCTAGAGAGGAGTGTAGAACTGGGCCATGTCTTAACCCAAAAACTAAGGCGAATATGGGTCAGAGAATGGTACCTGTCATAGAAGGTATCTTTCAGCGAATCTAAGGTTATTTGTAAATAGGGTAAGGAGCAGGATCATGCAAGGAGTAGAAAAGGTTGTGTTGGTTTGTGTGAAGGCTTACTCAGCCCTGTAACAACCTCAGACAGTATTACCCAGGCTGGCTCCTCCTCAGGAAAATTAATGAATAGAAAAAGAAATAATAACAGACAAACATAAACACTTTATTATATAGAAAATATAAAATATAAAACACTTAAATATGAAATATTAATCCTACATTAAAGAAAATGAAAAAGAAAAATATAAATGATAACTGAATTCAACGCTAATTTAAAACTTGGGTGTCTGGTGTTGGTGACACTGTGTTGTTGAAATTGTAGCCGTTGCTGATGATAGGGGGGGGTCGCAGGTGTTGGTTACAACCCACAGGTTCGTTCTTCACAGTATAGCCGTGAGTATTGTATCCCAATGACAGGAAAGTAGGTTCTTTACCTCTGCAATGATGAGGGGTTACGTCCTGCAATTTCATACAGGTGCACAGGTAATTAAATCCAAAAAGGGGAAGTCTCAGGACGTTAGTCCATCTCCATCAGTTCTGCTCGTTGATTGGCAGGTGACCCTCTCTGTCATCCAAGCTGGAAAGATAGACAGGTTACCCACTGCTTAAGAAATCACTCTCCATGATAAGTACAATACCTGAAAGATGTGATGATTATTACAACAGTCAACTTAGTGCAAGACTGAAAGGACTAAGTTTATTATTGGTCAAAAGTGAAGCTTTTAACCAATAAATCCACTAGAATACAAGGCAGGCATGTACTTACAGTAGTGCTGGGAGCTGTGAGTCTAGTGATTACTGTTTGGACCGGAGCCCCACACATCACCTTTCGGGGGGGGGAAGAAGGAGGGGAAGGGATAGCGGGAGCTAGACTGACCTTACCTTAACAAGCAGCCGGCAGTCAAACTATCACTTTCGGGGAGGGGAAAAAAGGCGGGAATAGTGGGAGCTTGACTTACCCTACCTTAACAGGTAGCCGGCAATGAAGCTATTGTTACTATATACTCCCTCTCTACTCCTATCTATTGAAATTTTCCCTCACACTACCCCATACCAAGACTTATAGTCAAGGAGTATAAGAAGAATAGGCGAGGAAAAAGTTCTAACATGTGGAAGTCGCGTAAGGCAAGAAATCTTCTACTGACTGTCATGACTTAACCAGTCAGAGAAATAATTGGATGAACCATTGATATACACAATATGGAACTTAAAAGCCTGGAGTGCCAATGTCCACCTCAAGAGGCGACTGTTGGTTCCCTTAAAAGTTTCTAGGTATATCAAAAGTTTGTGGTCCGTTTCTAAAATGAATTCTTTTCCCAGCAAATAAAATTTAAGTTTGGAGATACCCCAAACAAGGGCCAAACATTCCTTTTCTATGGTGGAGTATCTCGTTTCTGCGGGAAGGAGTTTCCAGCTTAGGAAGCATACAGGGAAGGGAGTACCATCATGGTATTGTAGTAGCACCGCACCTAAGCCAGTATTGGAGGCATCAGTTCTTAAACAAAATGTTTTATTAATATCTGGAATCTTAAGTATAGGGTCTTTCGAAAAGATACTTTTAATCTCATTAAACTTTTCCCGAGCTACGTCAGAAAGTTCAAGAGGTTTCTTCACAGACTTTTTAAGGAAGTCGGATAAGATGCCTGTAAGATCAGTAAGGTTTGGGATAAACTGTGCATAAAAATTTACAGAACCAAGAAAGCTACACATGAGCTTCTTGGTTTTGGGGAATTTAAATTCTAATAAAGCTTTGATCTTACTGGGGAGAGGCTGCAGAGAGTTATTAGAAAGTATCAGTCCAAGATATCTAATCTTGTTATACCCAAGGAAGCATTTCTTTGGCTTGGCAGTGAGGCCATGTGAACATAACCTACGCAAAACTGATGTTAATGTTTGGATATGTTTGCCCCACGTGGACGTCATTACGTAAATGTTATCAAAATAATCTGAAACATTTGGCATATTACCCAAGACTTTTCTTATCAGTCTCACGTAGGTAGCACAGGCAGTTACCAAACCGAAGGTCATAGTTCTATATTGCATCAGTCCTTGGTGTGTAGGAAGAGCGGTGTACTGCTTAGAAGAAGGATCTAACATTACTTGATGATATGCTGCGCAATATCAATCTCTGAAAAGAAGGAAGCGTCATAAAATTTGTGTAGATCGCTATCTATTAAGGGCATAGGCTCAGCATCCCACCGAGTTATAGTATTAAGGCCTCATAAGTCAATAGCAAGTCTATATGAATTATCCTCCTTCTTAACCATGACTACTGGTGAACAATATGAATATACTGAAGGTTCAATGATCTTTAGTTTTAATAATTTGTCTACCTCTCGGTCAAATGCATCCCTAAGGTGAACTGGAACTGGGTATAATTTTCGTTTGATAGGATTGTCCGTCACTAAGTCAATCTTATGGACTACCGTGGAGGTAACACCTGGAATATCAGTAAAGACGTCTGAAAAGTTACTCACACATTGAAGTACTTCATGTCTCTTATGGTCATCCAAAGATTCATTAATATTAATGTTGGATGTGTCCGAGTGGTCAAGAGTCACCAAGTCATGTAGTTCTTCATCATAGTCTAAGTTATAGGTGTCAATTACGCACACTTTACATTCTTCAGTTGTCGTATCAAGTTCGTGTGGAAAAACTAAGTCAAAGCTATTAAGGCAGTTAACCGAATTTCTTCGGTAATATTTCTTAAGGATGTTGACGTGATAAAGCTTAGGTTTCCCCTTGACTTCTATGAGGTAGTCAACTTTCCCACAAATTTTTAATACTTTATATGGACCTTTCCATGCTACTAATAATTTATTTGACTTGATAGGCAAAAGTACAAGAACTTCATCTGCTACTTTAAAGCTTCTCCCCTGACTTTTGGAATCAAAATAGGTTTTGTACTGGTCCATTGACAAGCTTAGGTTTTTCGAAGCTATGTCAGAGGTCTCCTCAAGTTTGGATCTAAGGTCAAGGAGAAACTGGTAAGAAGACTGTACCTCAGCACTCACCTCATCAGTCCATAAGTCATGAAGGATGGACAATGGGCCTCTGGCCTGTCTACCATAGAGAAGTTCAAAAGGTGAAAGCCCCAAAGAGTCACTGGGAACTTCCCTCATGGCAAACAAAGCACAGGGTAGGTAACGATGCCACTCCTTAGGTATAAGGGAGCAAAGTTTCCTTAAAATGGACTTGAGAATCGAATGCTGGCGCTCAATCCTCCCATTACAGCTGGGATGATAGGGTGTGGTGAAGAGATGCTTCACTCCCATAAGTTGGTATAGATGTTGCATTAAGTCAGATGTGAATTGTGTCCCACGGTCAGACAAAATTTCTCTAGGGATGCCCACTCTGGAGAAGATGGACAAAAGGGCTTCAGCCACCTCTGTAGTGGTTATGGTCTTTAAGGGTATGGCTTCAGGGAAACTCGAAGCATAATCAACTAATGTTAATATATATCTATGTCCCCCAGATGAAAGTGGAGATAAAGGACCAACGATGTCAATAGCTACTCTTTCAAAAGGTACCGTAAAGACTGGCATTTTGACCATAGGTACTCGCCTGGTACCTCGGGAGGATGACAGTTGGCAAACTTTACACGATCTACAATAGGTAGTGACATCTGAGGACATTTTTGGCCAAAAATAGGTTTCCCTAATTTTATTTAAGGTTTTACGATGCGAGAAATGTCCGGCCACTGGCAGGTCATGAGCCATTTTAAGAACAGTCTCTCTGCATTGACTTGGAAAAACTAAGATGGAATAGTCTGTCTCATATGAATTTAATTTGAATACTTACTTGTACAAGATACCTTTTATATATTCAAATTTATATGAAAAGTTTTTCCTTTGGATAACTTGATTTTGTTTAGCGGCATTATGGCAATTCTGAAGAGAAGGGCAATTATGTTGTAAATTGACAAAGGAGTCCTTCGATATGACTAAAGGCTTAAAGTCAGGGAAAATCAAAGGATGGACAGTAGGAGAAGCCCGGGCTTTGGTCTGAGCCCTAGTCAAGACATTTATAGTATCGGAGGTGATATCTTCACTTTCATCTAATAAGTGAACCGGTGATCCTACTACCTTGCTTTCGAGAGTAGCATCACTGGTTTTTAATACCACATGAATCTCCCGAGACATTGTCTCATCTGAACTTTCGAGGGGCTTCTCTGACTCTACAGAAAGAGGATCTGAAACACCTATGTCCATCTTTGGTGATGAAAGGTCAACCTCAGAAGGAAGAATGGCACCTTTTACATTACCTATTAGTACGGAGCAAGAAGTGATGGGAGCTAGTACGGCTTCAGACCAACCTGTGAACCATTTAGACCTAATGTAACAACGGATGGTAGGAAAAGTGTCCGTACGGCCCAAGTAGTCTGAAAGTGTAGCAGAGGAATGAGTTTCTTTAAGGTTAGGGAACAGCTTATCAGAAATGACTATACATGTGCATCCAGTGTCTCGTAAAATGGTAGATACATTAAGTCCATTAACTGTTCCTGAACAGAAGGGTGCTTGGTCATTACAGTCTTTAAAACATCTTCCAACTTTTTGGACCTTCTTAGAAGGACAATCTGGACGTTTATGTCCCTTAACACCACACAAACGACAAACAGGAATAAAAGAAGTCATTTTACTTTCCACTAGAGGCCTTGATTTCTTAAGGTCTGATGAACCCTTGCCCTTAGGGTTCGATCCCTTTAGGTCTTTATAGGAATTGTGAGCCTCAGCATACAGGTCAGCGGCCTCAGCAACTTCCTCAGCTTTAATCAGGTTACGTTCTCTGATGAATGTTCGTATCTGATGGGGAAGAGCCGTCAGGAACTGGTCAGCAACCATGAAGTCTCTAAGAGATTCATAACTGCGATCAATTCCTGAACTCTCTATCCAAAAGTCGAACAAACTAAAGAGTGTAACCTGTAACTGCTGAAAGTTCTGGCCAGGCTGTAAGGTGGCATACCTGAAATCTTTCCTGTAAGAATTAGTGGTTTTTTGGTATGCTTTAAGGATTGTCTTCTTCAGTAGGTTATAATTACATATAATATCCTGCAACAAAGTTGCATAGATATTCAAAGCTGTACCAGAAAATAACATTCCTAACCTGATAGCCCAGGTGTCAGCAGGCCATTCACATAGGGTAGCGGTATTTTCAAACCTGATAATGTATGAAGTTATGTCTTCCCCCTCTGTGAAGGGAGGTAAATTAGGTGTTGGAATATGTGCACTAGCTGCATGATGTTCAATTACTCCTTCCTCTAATTGTTGTTGTGTAAGAGTTAACTTTCTATTCTCTAATTCAAGGCGAGATTTCTCGAGCTCGCGATCCTTTTCTCTCTCTATTAACTCAAGTTCTCTTGCTTTTTCCTCACGTTCTCTAGCTTTTTCCTCAACTTCTCTATCCTTTGCTCTTTCCTCAAGTTCTCTTAATTTAACTTGTTCTTCACGTACTCTAACTCTCTCCTCACGATCAAGTCTATCACGCTCCTTTTTGTCTTCTCTCTCTCTTTCTAACTGTCTTTCTTGGATTTCTCTCTCAATTCTCTCTCTCTCCTTTTTCTCTTCTCTTTCGATTCTCTCTCCTTTTCTTCTTCTCTTTCTATTCTCTCTCTCTCCTTTTCTTCTTCTCTTTCCCTTTCTAACTGTCTTTCTTCTCTCTCAGTTCTCTCTCTTTCAAGTCTTTCCTGGATCTTAGCACTAATGAAAGATTCTAAATTTTTCCCTGTTATTCCTAACTTACTTCCAGCATTCATCCAAAACTGGTATTCATCCATACTTGCAAGAATAACTTAAACTATCAGGGGAAATGAAACGGGTATTAAAGAAAACAGAGGGTTCAATTCCTGCTCCGCTCAAACTGTAAATAAACCAGAGGGCTCGATCCCTACTTCAATTAAACAATATGTATTAATTAAAATGAAGGGTTCTATGCCGGCTCCGAGCAAACAGTAAGTAGAATGGGGTCACTTGACCATCCAATCTTCTCACCAACAAATCAGGAGTGCCCTATGACAGTTCCCTTGATATAATAAAGAGCTCAATGAAACAAATTGTCACTGGAAAATCTCAGGTCCCTAGAGTCTAATCCTCCAAAGTGTTTCAAGCTCACACAAAAACAGATGGCAGAATTAACTAGTATTCCTGCCTTGACTTACAATAAATTGAGACTAACAATCACCAAATCTTTTAAATACCTGTACTGTAGTCCTACCATAGAGAATGATTACTCATGGCTGGTGGTAACCGTCTGTGGTATGCGGCGTTGAAGTTCCAATGGTAGATTCGAGATGGAGTTGAATCTTGATTCAGTAGAGTTGATCCTGCAAGGTCGCCACTTGTGAAGGCTTACTCAGCCCTGTAACAACTTCAGGCAGTATTACCCAGGCTGGCTCCTCCTCAGGAAAATTAATGAATAGAAAAAGAAATAATAACAGACAAACATAAACACTTTATTATATAGAAAATATAAAATATAAAACACTTAAATATGAAACATTAATCCTACATTAAAGAAAATGAAAAATGAAAAATATAAATGATAACTGAATTCAACGCTAATTTAAAACTTGGGTGTCTGGTGTTGGTGACACTGTGTTGTTGAAATTGTAGCCGTTGCTGATGATGGGGGGGGTTGCAGGTGTTGGTTACAACCCACCGGTTCGTTCTTCACAGTATAGCCATGAGTATTATATCCCGATGACAGGAAAGCAGGTTCTTTACCACTGCAATGATGAGGGGTTATGTCCTGCAATTTCATACAGGTGCACAGGTAATTAAATCCAAAAAGGGGAAGTCTCAGGACGTTAGTCCATCTCCATCAGTTCTACTCGTTGATTGGCAGGTGACCCTCTCTGTCATCCAAGAGTAGTGCTGGGAGCTGTGAGTCTAGTGATTACTGTTTGGACCGGAGCCCCACACGTCACCTTTCGGGGATGGGGGAAGAAGGAGGGGAAGGGATAGCGGGAGCTAGACTGACCCTACCTTAACAAGCAGCCGGCAGTCAAACTATCACTTTCGGGGAGGGGAAAAAAGGCGGGAATAGCAGGAGCTTGACTTACCCTACCTTAACAAGTAGCCGGCAATGAAACTATTGCTACTATGTACTCCCTCTCTACTCCTATCTATTGAACTTTTCCCTCAGAGTTTGTGGGTCTGTGAATGTCTTCGTCAAGGAGAGAGGTCCAGTAGTCATGCCGTGTCTCAAGTTTGTCTATCTGTCTGTCACTGAGCATCTTCCAGTTCAGATTCAGCACAGGGATGTCTAATTGGGCATGGAGAGACTCGCTTCTGGCGAAGTTCTCCCATCTGACATCAAGCACCCAGCGCAGTGCCTTGTTCTGGACACGCTGCAGATTGAACATTAAAATAATATAAAATACCGACAGGTTGTTAGGGTGTCATATGCAACAGTTAGGTATCTTTATTTCGAAACGTTTCGCCTACACAGTAGGCTTCTTCAGTCTAGTACAGAAGTTTTGAGGTGGTCAGTCCCTCAGTCTGGAGAAGAGCATTGTTCCATAGTCAGTTTTTTATACCATTTTAATGTTCAATCTGTCATACACTGCAACACAAGGGTATCTTGGTACAGACCTGAAATCAGCTTCGACAACCTCTACTAGTGAGAACGGCTGGATTTGAGAGGGATCTGACCTCCAAACATCTACGTTCTTGCCTCTACTAGCGACCTACGTCTCACCTCCTGGCGCTATATAAGGCTCCATCCTATCACTTCAACTCCATATTGTTTCAGACTATGGAACAATGCTCTTCTCCAGACTGAGGGACTGACCACCTCAAAACTTCAAGGGAGATGGACTGATTACATCGTCTTCAAGTCTCTTCTGCTTCTATCAACTTTTCTGTACTCGACTGAAGAAGCCTACTGTGTAGGCGAAACGTTTCGAAAAAAAAAAAAAAAAAAAAAAAAAAAAAAAAAAATAAAAATTGAACTTTTCGTGTCAGAGGAAAGAAAGTCTCCCTGATAACATTGAGTATACATAGTGTATAGTGTATACTACAGTGGCTCCCTAGTATATTGATGATAAAGGCTAAAGTGTCATTTGAAAACAGGTGAATTTGTAAATGAAGTGATAAGCCTATGGAGGCAGGTGCCAGAAGTCGCCAGAAACTTACCACAGGTCAGCTGTTTTAATAATCTTCCTGGCCTGCTAGTGTACTCGCATATAATCTAGTGATACCAGTGAAGAGCAGAATACAGTGTTGTAGTAGCAACTAACCAGTATTATAATGGTACTTAGTGGAGTGGAGTGACTTTCATTAGTTTCTTTTTCTTGAAATACCAGACGTTACTGTGAATTTCATATAACCTGTAGTTACCAGCGGTCACAATATACACAACGAGAAGCAATTATTACTACAGAAAAAGCGTCCTTCCTCCAAAATTTGCACCAGTCATCTATAGTGATAATATAGCATTTATTGTGGTGGAGACGGAAAAAAAAATAGAAAAGCTAGATACAGCGATTGATAAACAAGGGTTGAGGTCGACCGTTCGTCACTGTAGGAGCTGCCAGCAGTCACCGATTTCTTCAACACGCAAGTTATACTTTTGTATCAGTCAAATCACATATTACTCGGGTAGATAATTTCCAGTAGATCCTTCATGTGTTAGCTCAAATCACCGACCAGTATGTTTTAAATAAGTGACCCACTGATCAGATCAGATCGACTGGTCCGAACCCTTGACTGGTCCGAACCCTTGACTGGTCCGAACCCTTGACTGGTCCGAACCCGGGACTGGTTTCAAACGGTTTCGTTGGACAATAAAGCGGACTGTAAACGGATGGGGTTGTAGGCGCCCTTATAAACACAAACATTAAAAATCAGGAACGTGACGGTAAGCTGTCCAATATACAAAAACAGTTAGAAACAGAAATACAAATAGCTAGAGCTTCATTTAAGGTTATTAATAGAATATTCAAGAGGTTGCTAGTAGAATTGCAGTAAATCAACCATTCAAATCATTATGAAGCTGTGTGTAGTCTGTGGTCAGTCAAACAAACGGGCTTCCACATGGATAAATTGTCATTTTTGTGGAAATTGGTGTCACGCCCCTTGTGCAGATATTCAAGAACTAGCTACAAGCAGTATTAAAACAGAGAAGTGTTTTTAGGTATGCCCAAATGAGGAAAATCTGTGGACTAAAATCACAAGGGTATTAAAAGAGGACAACATCAAAGCTGCTTTCATAGAAAACCTGGAAGCTTTCTACAACAGATGGGAACATAAAAAGTCTGGGCTGAATGGTACTGCCCTTGATACTGGCCATGTAGTCACAAAATGTAAGGCTGGAGGTGATGTCCTGGTAGTCAGTAAATGTGGGGCTGATAGTGCTGTCCTGGGAGACAGTAATGGTGAAGCTGGAGGTGCTGTCCTGGGAGACAGAAATGGTGAAGCTGGAGATACTGTCCTGGGAGACAGTAATGGTGAAGCTGGAGATACTGTCCTGGGAGACAGTAATGGTGAAGCTGGAGATTTTGTCCAGGTAGTCGGGAATTATACGCAGGAAGGAATACATATAAATGACCTCATAGGGGACAGGAGCCATAGTAGGGAAACAAGTGTAGTCAAAGATAAGATAAAACCAATATTGCAAACTAGAAATACCGCAGGAAATAGCAAACAAGAGGACTCCAATAGCAATACTGAGGATAAATTACCAAAAACAACTGGTGGGAGCTCCATTGTTGGTGCTAGGGAGGATAGAAGTAAGACAGGGAAACATGCACCAACAGGGAATACAGTCACAGAAACCCAAGGCAAGCGGAAACCAAGCCTGTGCACATACTATGCACTTGGTATCTGCTGGCATGGGAAATCTGGAAAAACAGATGGGACATGCAACTATGACCACCCTAGAAAATGCCATGCCCATATGACAACAGGAAAATGCAAACTCCCTTCCTGTAAGCTTTTTCACCCTGAAATGTGTACCTCTTCAGTACAGGAAAGACTGTGCTATAACTTAAATTGCCAGGCATACCATCTAAAGGGGACAAAAAGATACAAAACATCCAGGCCATGGGAAAACCTGGGTAGCCACAGCCACTCAAGAGGGAGAGGTTTTTTAGTGCCAGGAAGGAAAAAAAACTGGCAGGAAATGGCAGAAATCGTACACCAAATCCAGTCATTCCTGGAGTGGAACCACAGTCGATGGCCTCCACTCCAAACCAACAGCTACAGATACTAATGCCGGAAAAAAAATCCCCCCCCCCAGTACCAACAATACCACCAGTCCGATAACATTCTTCTTTGCAAATATACAGGGTCTAAAGCCAGCAACAAACAACAAAATACCTTTCATCCGTGGACTGCTTGCAGAGGCAAAGGCAATGTTCGCGGCTTTCACTGAGACCCACATAAAGGATCACTTGGACAACGAAATATGGATCCCAGGTTACAACCTATACAGATGTGACAGAGTGAACAGGCAAAAGGGGGGGGTTGGCCTGTACATTGCAGAGTCACTTGTTTGCACAGAACTGCTAAATGCCTCAAATGATGTAGTGGAAGTTTTAGCAGTAAAGGTCGAGAACCAAAACCTAGTCATTGTGGTAGTCTACAAGCCTCCGGATGCAACATCCCAGCAATTCCAGGAACAGCTGTTAAAAATTGACCACTGTCTGGAAAATCTTCCAGCTCCTGCACCCAACATCTTACTCCTGGGGGATTTCAACTTAAGGCACCTAAAATGGAGGAATATAGCAAATAATATTGTTGCAGTAATAACACCAGGAGGCAGCTCTGATGAAAACTCACACTCACACGAGCTTTTAAATCTCTGCACAAAATTCAATTTAAACCAGCAAATAATAGAGCCTACTAGACTGGAGAATTCACTAGACCTCATCTTCACTAACAATGATGATCTGATAAGAAATGTCACCATATCAAAAACAATATACTCAGATCACAACATAATTGAGGTTCAGACATGTATGCGTGGAGCCCCAGACCGACAAAATGAGACTAGTCACGAGGGAGCATTCACCAAATTCAACTTCAATAACAAAAGCATAAAGTGGGACCAAGTAAACCAAGTCCTAACCGATATAAGCTGGGAAGATACACTAAGCAACACAGACCCCAACTTATGCCTAGAACAGATTAACTCGGTGGCACTCGATGTATGCACAAGGCTTATTCCTCTAAGAAAAAGGAGGAGTAGATGTAAAATAGAAAGAGACAGGCGCTCCCTTTACAGGCGACGGAAAAGAATAACAGAGCGGCTAAAAGAGGTCAATATATCTGAAATGCGTAGGGAGACACTGGTCAGAGAAATAGCAAGCATCGAACTTAAGCTAAAAGAATCCTTTAGGAGTCAGGAATCGCGGGAAGAACTAAAAGCCATAAATGAAATCGAAAGAAACCCAAAGTATTTCTTCTCCTATGCCAAATCAAAATCGAGAACAACGTCCAGTATTGGGCCCCTACTTAAACAAGATGGGTCCTACACAGATGACAACAAGGAAATAACTGAGCTACTCAAGTCCCAATATGACTCAGTTTTTAGCAAGCCGCTAACCAGACTGAGAGTCGAAGATCAAAATGAATTTTTTATGAGAGAGCCACAAAATTTGATTAACACAAGCCTATCCGATGTTATCCTGACGCCAAATGACTTCGAACAGGCGATAAATGACATGCACATGCACTCTGCCCCAGGGCCAGACTCATGGAACTCTGTGTTCATCAAGAACTGCAAGAAGCCCCTATCACGAGCCTTTTCCATCCTATGGAGAGGGAGCATGGACACGGGGGTCGTCCCTCAGTTACTAAAAACAACAGACATAGCCCCACTCCACAAAGGGGGCAGTAAAGCAACAGCAAAGAACTACAGATCAATAGCACTAACATCCCATATCATAAAAATCTTTGAAAGGGTCCTAAGAAGCAAGATCACCACCCATCTAGAAACCCATCAGTTACACAACCCAGGGCAACATGGGTTTAGAACAGGTCGCTCCTGTCTGTCTCAACTATTGGATCACTACGACAAGGTCCTAAATGCACTAGAAGACAAAAAGAATGCAGATGTAATATATACAGACTTTGCAAAAGCCTTCGACAAGTGTGACCATGGCGTAATAGCGCACAAAATGCGTGCTAAAGGAATAACAGGAAAAGTCGGTTGATGGATCTATAACTTCCTCACTAACAGAACACAGAGAGTAGTCGTCAACAGAGTAAAGTCCGAGGCAGCTACGGTGAAAAGCTCTGTTCCACAAGGCACAGTACTAGCTCCCATCTTGTTCCTCATCCTCATATCCGACATAGACAAGGATGTCAGCCACAGCACCGTGTCTTCCTTTGCAGATGACACCCGAATCTGCATGACAGTGTCTTCCATTGCAGACACTGCAAGGCTCCAGGCGGACATCAACCAAATCTTTCAGTGGGCTGCGGAAAACAATATGAAGTTCAACGATGAAAATTTTCAATTACTCAGATATGGTAAACATGAGGAAATTAAATCTTCATCAGAGTACAAAACAAATTCTGGCCACAAAATAGAGCGAAACACCAACGTCAAAGACTTGGGAGTGATTATGTCGGAGGATCTCACCTTCAAGGACCATAACATTGTATCAATCGCATCTGCTAGAAAAATGACAGGATGGATAATGAGAACCTTCAAAACTAGGGAGGCCAAGCCCATGATGACACTCTTCAGGTCACTTGTTCTATCTAGGCTGGAATATTGCTGCACTCTAACAGCACCTTTCAAGGCAGGTGAAATTGCCGACCTAGAAAATGTACAGAGAACTTTCACGGCGCGCATAATGGAGATAAAACACCTCAATTACTGGGAGCGCTTGAGGTTTCTAAACCTGTATTCCCTGGAACGCAGGAGGGAGAGATACATGATTATATACACCTGGAAAATCCTAGAGGGACTAGTACCGAACTTGCACACGAAAATCACTCACTACGAAAGCAAAAGACTTGGCAGACGATGCACCATCCCCCCAATGAAAAGCAGGGGTGTCACTAGCACGTTAAGAGACCATACAATAAGTGTCAGGGGCCCGAGACTGTTTAACTGCCTCCCAGCACACATAAGGGGGATTACCAACAGACCCCTGGCAGTCTTCAAGCTGGCACTGGACAAGCACCTAAAGTCAGTTCCTGATCAGCCGGGCTGTGGCTCGTACGTTGGTTTGCGTGCAGCCAGCAGCAACAGCCTGGTTGATCAGGGGCTGATCCACCAGGAGGCCTGGTCACAGACCGGGCCGCGGGGGCGTTGACCCCCGAAACTCTCTCCAGGTAAAGATACCTAACTGTTGCATATGTGTCTTACCTAACAATCTGTCGGTATTTTATACCATTTTGATGTTCAATCTGTCAGACACTGCAACACAAGGGTATCTTGGTACAGACCTGAAATCAACTTCGACAACCTCTACTAGTGAGAACGGCTGGATTTGAGAGGGACCTTACCTCCAAACATCTACGTTCTTGCCTCTACTAGTGACCTACGTCTCACCTCCTGGCGCTATATAAGGGTCAATCCTATCACTTCAACTCCATATTGTTTCAGACTATGGAACAATGCTCTTCTCCAGACTGAGGGACTGACCACCTCAAAACTTCAAGGGTGATGGACTGATTACATCGTCTTCAAGTCTCCTCTGCTTCTATCAACTTTTCTGTACTCGACTGAAGAAGCCTACTGTGTAGGCGAAACGTTTCGAAATAAAGATACCTAACTGTTGCATATGTGTCTTACCTAACAACTCTGTTAGAAAACCAGTACTTACCTATGTACTTTCTAAATCTAAATTTATCCAAATTAAATCCATTATTTCTGGTTTTTACCTGGTTCGACGCCCTAAGTACTTTATTAATATCTTCCTTGTTTATGCCTGCCATCCACTTATACACTTCATTGATATCTCCCCTCATTCTACTCCTCTCCAGAGAGTTGAGATTTAAGGTTTTAAGTCTATCTTCATACGGGAGGTTCCTTACACAGTAAATCATTTGAGTCATTCTTCTCTGTATGTTCTCTAATGAGTCTATATCCATCGTGTAGTAAGGGGAAGAGGACCTAAAGAAGGAATAGTACAATACGACATCAGTCAGCTTAGAAAGAGGTCACTTGCGATGGCTCTAACACTACAAATGAAGGTATGTATGAAGGTTAACCATAATGAACGAGATACGACTGTTACTTTTGAAATTTAAGTATTTTCATGTGAACGTTGAAATTTAGAAAGAGGGAAAGAACAAGTCAGTTTAGTTTTCCGAATATAAGTCAGTAAGAGGTCTACTGAAATGGTCAAGATTAAATAATGCTTAACTTGTATTTCTGTTGCAGAATTATCTGGAGTGCGGAATGTGCCCTGAGGGTGTGAATGACCGCACCACCCGCCGTCTCTCCTGCGGTCATCCAGTATGTGTCCCTTGCTTGGCTGCATTGTTCAGAGCGTCAAACACAGTCTGCTGTCCAGTTTGCAATATTATTCATTGGAGGATAGGACCTTATGACAATAGGGTTGTTCCCAAGAACTGTCTTCGTGTCTGGAAAGTGAAAGGTTCCAACAGCTTAAGAACTGATCCCCTCCACAAAAGGGAAGATGGCCGTTTTAACATGAGACGAGAGGCTATGGTGAGCTTCATTCTTTCCAGCTTTGAAAGTGATCGCGACTTAAATGTATATAGAAATGCTCAAGGTATTTTTGAATTGTTCTATATGTAAATATGCTTATGAATCATGTTTCGAATCTGAGACATTGCAACTTTGGTCTTTCAATAAAAATATACAAGCACACAACACTGTGTAATTTCTTGGTCTGTAATATATTTTATTTAATCTTATGCGAGATTGCTACATAAATCCATACCGTACACAAGATTATTATTGTTTACCTAGATTTTGATAAGAATTATACAAACAACTCAAGGAGAGATGGTATTGTGATACCGAAAAAGGCACGTATGTACAGCACTGAAGAAGTCACTCGTGGCGATATGTTTCCATTTATAAATGTCCTAAACTGTTCATAAGTGACTTTCTCCACAACTAAAGCTGAATCGAATATTCGGTGCAAATTTTCTTGGCTGCTTCAGAGAGATGGAGATTCCCAGCCTCCCAGCTTTTGGGAGGTGGGAAATATAGTAAATGCCAGATTTAAGGTATGACTATTATTACAGGTCAAGGGTCATCAACCGTTCACAGTAATTTAGGTGCTTTCAGTGAGAGTTATCTATATATTCTCCAGGGGCTGGTAGTGTACAACAGTATTCCAGAACAAAAAATTTGATGAGAATCATCATTGGCTTGACATCTCTAGTTTTGAAAGTTCTCATTGTGCATCCTATCATTTTCCCAGCTGATGTGCTATATAGATTGTTTTCATCTTGAGATCCTGAGATTCTCTGACATTACCACTCTCCTTAAGAACGTAACAACATAAGAATGGAGGAACACTGAAGAAGGCCTACTGGCCCATACAAGGTAGGTTCTTATCAAAACGACCTCTATCCAAAGCTCCTCAAGAATTTGCTCCCATACCCAGTGACACCAATCAAACCCAGCCCCTCCCACTCATATATTTGTCCGATCTCATTCTGAAGCTACCCATGGTCCTAACCTCGATCACCCTACTCGGGAGATTATTCCAAGCATCCACAACTCTTCACGTCGTCTTCACAGCTCTACTGTTCCTGCCTACTTTCTGTATTCGACTGAAGGAGCCTACTATGTAGGCGAAACGTTTCGGAATAAAGTTGCTTAACTGTTGCCTATGTGTCTTACCTACCAACCTGTCGGTATTGTATACCATTTTGATATTCATCCTGTCAGACACTGCATCTACAGTACAGAAAACACCTTGGATAACTCTTTCAAGTGAGAATTGTTTGATCTGAGAGGGACATGACCTCTCAGTGGCTGCGTTCTCACTACTACTACTCTGCACCTATCCTTCCGACAGTATTTAAGTCTCTGCACTGTCGCTTGATCTTCCGATAGTTCCAGACTATGGAACTGAACTTCTCCAGGCTGAGGGACTGACAACCTCAAATCTACGACTTCAAGAGTGATGGACTGATTACATCGTCTTCACATCTCTACTGTTCCTGCCTACTTTCTGTACTCGACTGAAGAAGCCTACTGTGTAGGCGAAACGTTTCGGAATAAAGTTGCTTAACTGTTGCCTATGTGTCTTACCTACCATCCACAACTCTGTTAGAAAACCAGTACTTACCTATGTCCTTTCTAAATCTAAATTTATCCAACTTAAATCCATTATTTCTGGTTCTTACCTTTGTTTATGCCCGTCATCCACTGATACACTCCCATCTTTCTATGTCTCTCCTGATAGTGGAGATTTCAGGCTTTTAGTCTATCTTAATACAGGAGAATCCTTACACAGTATATCATTTTAGTCATTCTTCTCTGTTCTCCAATGAGTCTATATCCATCCTGTAGTAAGGAGACCAAAACTGAGCGGCATAATCTCAATGAGACCTCACTAGTGATGTATAGAGCTATAAAATAACTTCTGTACTTCTGTTACTTATTCTTTTTGAGATAAATCTTAGTAATCTGCTAGCCTTGTTGTGCACACTTAGGCACTGCTGTCTTGGCTTTAGATTTCTGCTTGCTATGACTCCCAAATCTTTTTCACATTCTGTGTGATCAAGCTCTACTTCACCTAGTTTATAGCTTCGAAGGTTATTTTCATTATCATGGACTAGTACCTTACACTTATCCACATTGAACTTCATCTGCCATTTTCAGACAAAAACATTAATTTGTCCAAATCCTCCTGGAGTTCATTGGTATCCTCCTCAGACAGAATCATATGGCCTATCGTCGTATCATCAGCAAATCTGCTCATGTCACTCGTAATCCCTTCATCAAGGTCATTAATGTAAATTATAAACAAGTGAGGGCCTAAAAGTGATCCTTGTGGAACGCCACTAGTGACTAATCCCCATTCAGATTTGACGCCATTAATGGTAACTCTCTGCTTTCTTTTGGTAAGCCTCTATCCATGCTAGAACTTTACCTCCTATACCATGAGCTGCCACTTTTCTTAAGCGTCTCTTGTGAGGTACTCAATCGAAGCTTTACTAAAATCCAAATAAACAATATCACATTCTTTATCACTGTCTTCTGCCTCAAATGTTCTATTGAAGAACATCAGTACTGCTGTGGGAGGAAATTGTTAAGGCCACAAGGCACGATAACGTTGTAATTCTAGGAGACTTTAACTTTCGTCAGGTTGACTGGATTATTTTGACATGGAATTTAGAATCTAATGACTTTTAAGAAGTAATTCAGGATTGTTTTTTGAAACAGTTTGTGACAGAACTTACAAGGGATAATAACCTGCTTGACTTGGTTCTGGCAAACAAGGAATCACTTGTTAATAATTTAGGAATTTCAGAGGAACTTGACGCAAGTGACCACAAATCAATTACCGCTAGCATTGAATGGAAGTATGATATTAGGGTTAACTCAGTAACAGTCCCAGATTATCGCTTAGCAGATTACAATGGGCTTAGAGAACACTTATCATCTGTTGACTGGGGTAACGAAGAAAGCTATAAATATGAGAGTTTTTTGAACTCTAAGTACAGTGGTGACCTGTACTTAACTCTGTGAAGAAGTGTCTTGTGTGCTCCCCGTGGACTGAACCAAGATGCCCTCAATCGAGCAACTTTACCAGCAGCTTAAGGAAGAATTGAGGGTAGCGAAGATGGAGATACGGCGATTGACTGAGGAAAACAAGAGAATTCGTACAAGTCCTCCTGTTTCGAGTCCTCAGGTCAAGAAGGGAACGTGGACAGTGGCTGGACAGCATGAGACGAAGTTGACGATCAAGAAGACGAATGGAAAGGTAGAAACGACGAAGAAGAAAGAGACTGCTGTGGAAACTGTTGTGGAAACATCCAATGCATTCTCGGTGCTACCCGACGAATGTGAGTCGACTACTGGGAACGCCACTGCAAACGACACCAAGGAAGGTAAGAATATTGTTGTTGTTGGGGATAGCCAGGTTAGATATATGGATAGGGCTTTCTGCTTGAAGGACAGGAGTAGGAGACAGAGAGTTTGCTTTCCTGGGGCTGGGATGGAAGACATTGTTAGCCGGCTTGACAACATCATGAACGGTAATGGGATCAATCCCATTATCTGCCTCAGTGCTGGAGGCAATGATGTAAGCAAGCGCAGAAGTGAGGACTTGGAAGGTTCAAGACAGCAATAGACATAATTAGGAAGAAGTGGGGCGCCCTGTTATATGTGGCATTTTGCCAAGAAGGGGTGTTGGAAATGAATGGTTGTCCAGAGCAATTGGTATTAATTGCTGGCTGGGTAAACACTGTAAGGATAATGCACTACCATTCATTGACAACTGGGACAACTTCTATGGCCGAAGTGACATGCATGCCAGGGATGGGGTTCACTTATCCATGGCAGGTGTGGGTTTTCTTGCTAGCTCAGTTGAGGGGGTTGTTAGGTCTTTAAACTAGGATTAGTTAGAGGAATGGGTTTAGAAATGATAAAAAATGAGTATGGATATATTGACTTATGCTCTTATATTAAGAATCTTAATAGTAACTGTCATGGAGTAACCCTAGGTAATGATAATTTCAGAAATTGTGTAAAAACAAAGATGAATAGGAAAAGCAGTGCCTGCCTCAAAGCCCCTCAACGTATCCGCCATTATGGTTATACTGCACTACAGTCTCCCTATGATCCCCAAGATGGGGTTGCCATCCTTGTCAATTCCAACATAAAACACGAATTTCTCCCAATCCCTTTTATTCACCAACACTGTCTTGCGGTCAGAATACACACCCACCTTGGCCCCTTTATCTTTTTCACCACCTATGCTCGCCCAAACACTACTCTCAACATACACGACCTTTCCTTAGTCTTCAACCACACCAACATACCTACTAGCTGATATGAATGCCAAACACACCGCCTTTCATCACACAAGTAACAACCAACTTGGTCACCAATTACTCAACTTCACAAACCACAAACACCTAGTTCACCTTGGCCCAGACTTCAACACCTTCTACAATCACACTGGCCAAGGCAAACCCGACATCATTCTGGCAAACCGAACCAGCTCTCTCTTTCAACACTACATATCACCTGGCCCTATTACAGGCTCTGATCACATTCCCGTCATCTAACACATCTCGAATCCTATCCTCATCCCAGCCACACCTTCCTTCCCCTACAAGAACGCTGACTGGGATGCCTTCAAACAACACATAGATAATACTAACCTCACCTATGACTACAACAACAAACCCATCTCTGATACTGACACTCAACTTGCTCTCATCCAAGACACCATTACACAAGCAGCCAACACCGCAATGCCAAAGAAAACCCACACCACTCGTTATTCCTTCAAACCCTCAATCAGAACAAGAAGACTAATTATCTGTTACAACAACCGCTTTCTCTACAACACACATAGATTTAATCAAGTTTGATTAGATCTCACTTACCTCAGAAACAACATTCTACACAGTCTAGACCAAGACCACAACAATCACTGGTCACAGCTCATACTACAAGCGGACAAACAGCGTATCAAAAACACCAAAGCCTTCTGGAACTTTATCAAAAAAATCAGAGGCACCACTCCCACCAACAAATTCAAACACATCACCCACAACAACACACACATCTCAGACCCGCAGACTGCTACTAACATCTTCAAACACATCTGGGAGCACATCTTCCACCCTCACCCACCCCACCCTAACGCTATTCAACACATTCAGAACCTAGAACACTGGAACACTACACACACACACGAAACAACACCAGACATCATGGAATCTTGATTCTGAGGACATGTACATAACCTTCACGACTACGACAACTACTACTACAACTAACCCATCTCTTTGGGAAGGACCTACTTCCACTGGGGAATCCCGCCTACCAGTGACTATGCCTTCGTCTGCCACAACTGACGTTACTATATAAGCGTAAGGCTCCTTGCTTCTGCTTCAGAATCTCCACGACTACGGTGCTCTTCGCACCTACTCCAAGGTTGAGAGACTGATTACCTCATCTTCTGTACATAGTCCTACTCTCTTCAAGTTATATCCTAGAATTTGTATTGATAAAGCCACTGGATGGCGAAACGTCTACAATAAAGATACCCAAATGTTGCACATGTGTCTTAATTTCACCAGACAGCCATATCCATCTGGACTCTCTTACCTCCTCCCAAGAACTTGACACTCCTTTCACTAACACAGACGTTAAAACTCTCCTCAGACACCTTCCTCCCAAGGCCCATGATGCCTCTGGCCTAAACCATATTATCCTGAAACACCTTCCTGACTCTATCATTACTGCCTACACAAATCTCCTCAATGCCTCCATTGCCTCTGGATACTTCCCTTCCGTCTTCAAAGCTGCTACTGCTATCCTCCTTCCTAAACCCAATAAAGACCACTCTGACCCTAGAAACTATCGCCCTATCAGCCTCCTCGAAACATTAGGATAACTCTTTGAAAAACTAATCAATCATCGCCTTCGCAGATACTTATCCCACATAAGAACACAGGAATGGAAGAACACTGTAGAAGGTCTGCTCACAAACTTATCCAATCTCCTTTCCAAGCTACCCAAGATTTTAGACTCTGTAACCCCACTCGGTACATCATCAGATGCAGCATTCTCCACCTGACCTCAGCATTCTGAACCTGACTATAAATACTCGCGTCCCTTCCACCCCAGGTAGATCTGTTTGTGACTTGAAAAAGCCCACTGTGTGGGCGAAACGTAGTCAATAAAGGATCACATCATACTGCATATGTGTGTTTATATTTCCGTCCTAGCCTCTATCACCCAACTGGGAAGACTGTTCCACGCATCTACAACTCTGTGTGATGAATGGTTTTGAAAACCGACAAGTTGAAGAATTGAGACACTTATGCAACACATGGGAATCTTTATTGAAGAAACGTTTCGCCACACAGTGGCTTCATCAGTCCAATACAAAGTAGAAATGGGTAAGGAGAGTAGAAGTTTTGAGGTAATCAGTCCCTTAAATCTCCACTCTCTGGAGAGGCGTAGAATGAGGGGAGATATCATTGAAGTGTATAAGTGGATGACGGGCATAAACAAGGGAGACATTAATAAAGTACTGAGGGTGTCGAACCAGGTAAGAACCAGGAATAATGGATTTAAGTTGGACAAATTTAGATTTAGAAAGGACATAGGTAAGTACTGGTTTTCTAACAGAGTTGTAGATGCGTGGAACAGTCTTCCCAGTGGGGTGATAGAGGCTAGGACCTTGGGTAGCTTTAAGAAGAGACTGGACAAATATATGAGTGGGAGGGGCTGGGTTTGATTGGTGTTGGGGGGTGCGGGAGTTGTTTCTTGAGTAGCTTTAGGTAGATGTCGTTTTGATAAGGACCTGCCTCGTATGGGCCAGTAGGCCTTCTGCAGTGTTCCTACATTCTTATGTTCTTATGTTCTTATGACATTCCCCTGCTCTGGGACTAGCCTTGTTGCAAACCTTTGTACTTTCTCTAACTTCTTGACGTGCTTGACCAGGTGTGGGTTCCAGACTGGTGCTGCATACTCCAGTATGGACCTGACATACACAGTGTAGTTTCAAATTTAGGTTGGATAAGTACATGAGTGGGAGGGGTTGGATTTGAGTGGGACTTTCACATCAGAGCTTATTTCTTGGGTGGCATTGAAAATTGGGTTGGGCAAATGTTTTGTTAGTGGGATGAATTGTGAAGGACCTGCCTAGCATGGGCCAACAGGCCTCCTGCAGTGTTCCTCCTTTCTTATGTTCTTATGTTCTTATGTTCAATCGATGTGTTCAGTCCATCACTCTTGTAGGAAGTGCAGCACAGGGCCAGAGAGGTGGCTTATATACTGCGGAGAAGGAGAAGGAGGCGGGATCACAGTGGGACCTGCCACTAGTGTAAGTAGGTCGTCGTCCAAAGGTTGGGCAAGCGTTAAGTCTTTGTACCAAGATCCCATGATGAAGATTGAGACACTTATGCAGCATATGGGAATCTTTATTCAGGAAACGTTTCGCCACACAGTGGCTTCTTCAGTCCAATACAAAGAGGAAGGCATAAGGAGAGGAGGAGAATGAGGTAATCAGTCCCTCAACCTGGAGTCGATGTGTTCAGTCCATCACTCTTGTAGTAAGTGCAGAATAGGGCCAGAGAGGTGGCTTATATACTGCGGTGAGATGAGTCCAAGCAGGAGGAGGTCCCACTGTGATCCCGCCTCCTCCTGCTTGGACTCATCTCATCGCAGTATATAAGCCACCTCTCTGGCCCTATGCTGCACTTCCTACAAGAGTGATGGACTGAACACATCGATTCCAGGTTGAGGGACTGATTACCTCAAAACTTCTACTCTCCTTACCCATTTCTACTTTGTATTAGACTGATGAAGCCACTGTGTGGCGAAACGTTTCTTCAATAAAGATTCCCATGTGTTGCATAAGTGTCTCAATTCTTCAACTTGTCGGTTTTCAAAACCATTCATCACATCTGTCAGACACTGCAACATCATGGGATCTTGGTACAAAGACTTCAACGCTTGCCCAACCTTTGGACGACGACCTACTTACACTAGTGGCAGGTCCCACTGTGATCCCGCCTCCTCCTGCTTGGACTCATCTCACCGCAGTATATAAGCCACCTCTCTGGCCCTGTGCTGCACTTCCTACAAGAGTGATGGACTGAACACATCGATTTCAGGTTGAGGGACTGATTACCTCAAAACTTCTACTCTCCTTACCCATTTCTACTTTGTATTGGACTGATGAAGCCACTGTGTGGCGAAACGTTTCTTCAATAAAGATTCCCATGTGTTGCATAAGTGTCTCAATTCTTCATCTACAACTCTGTTAGAAAACCAGTACTTACCTAAGTCCTTTCTAAATCTAGATTTATCCAACTTAAATCCATTATTTCTGGTTCTTACCTGGTTCGACACCCTCAGTACTTTATTAATATCTCCCTTGTTTATGCCCGTCATCCACTTATACACTTCAGTGATATCTCCCCTCATTCTACGCCTCTCCAGAGAGTGGAGATTCAAGGCTTTAAGTCTATCTTCATACGGGAGGTTCCTTACACAGTAAATCATTTTAGTCATTCTTCTCTGTATGTTCTCTAATGAGTCTATATCCATCCTGTAGTAAGGGGACCAAAACTGAGCAGCATAATCTAAATGAGGCCTCACTAGTGATGTATAGAGCTGTAAAATAACTTTTGGACTTCTGTTACTTATACTTCTTGAGATAAATCCAAGTAATCTGTTGACCTCGTTGCGCACACTAAGGCACTGCTGTCTTGGCTTTAGATTTCTGCTCACCATGACTCCCAAGTCTTTTTCACATTCTGTATGATCAAGCTCTACTTCACCTAGATTATAGCTTCGAGGGTTATTTTCATAACCAAGGGATAGTACTTTACACTTATCGACATTGAACTTCATCTGCCATTTTTCAGACCAGGACATTAATTTGTCCAAATCCTCCTGGAGTTCATTGCTATCCTCCTCAGAGTGAATTATACGGCCTATCTTACTCATGTCACTCGTAATCCCTTCATCAAGGTCATTAATATAAATTATGTAAAGTAAAAGCCGATACCGGCTTGACAAAGTTCCTGGAGAGGGAAACGTTGCCACAGTAAAATGTCACATTAGTTGCACTTATGTCCTTTTACTTTACATATTGTCGGTAATTCTACCAACATTATTACAGTGTAAATTATGAACAAGAGAGGGCCTAAAACTGATCCTTGTGGAACGCCACTAGTGACTAATCCCCATTCAGATTTCACTCCATTAATGGTAACTCTCTGCTTTCCATTGGTAAGCCATGCCTCTATCCATGCTAGAACTTTACCTCCTGTACCATGAGCTGCCACTTTTCTTAAGAGTCTCTTGTGAGGTACTCTATCGAAGGCTTTACTAAAATCCAAATAAACAATATCATATTCTTTATCACTGTCTACTGCCTCAAATGTTCTATTGAAGAACGTCAGTAAATTTGTCAGGCAGGAACGACCTCTCGTGAATCCATGCTGAGATTCATTTATCAAGTTATGCTCTTCAAGGTGACTTCTGATAATGTCAGCTATAATTGATTCTAATAACTTGCCCACTATAGATGTCAGGCTTATTGGACGGTAATTTGAAGGAGTGGACTTATCCCCTGATTTGAATATAGGAACCACATTAGCCATCTTCCACAACTCTGGCACAACACCGGTAAAGATGGACGCGTTAAACACACTCGTTAATGGTAAGACACAGATGCAACAGTTAGGTATCTTTATTTCGAAACGCTTCGCCTACACAGTAGGCTTCTTCAGTCGAGTACAGAAAAGTTGATAGAAGCAGAAGATACTTGAAGACGATGTAATCAGTCCACCACCCTTGAAGTTTTGAGGTGGTCAGTCCCTCAGTCTGGAGAAGAGTATTGTTCCATAGTCTGAAACAATATGGAGTTGAAGTGACAGGATGGAGCCTGTGGAGCCTATATACCGCCAGGAGGTGAGATGTAGGCCACTAGTAGAGGTACGAATGTTGTCGTTGGAAGGTCAGGTCCCTCTCAAATCCAGCCATTCTCACTAGTAGAAGTTGACAAAGTTGACTTCAGGTCTGTACCAAGATACCCTTGTGTTGCAGTGTCTGACAGAGTGAACATTGAAATGGTATAAAATACCGACAGGTTGTTAGGTAAGACACATATGCAACATATGTGTCTTATCCAGACCTGAAATCAACTTTGTCAACTTCTACTATTGAGAATGGTTGGATTTGAGAGGGACCTGACCTTCCAACGACAACATTCTTGCCTCTACTAGTGGCCTACATCTCACCTCCAGGCGGTATATAGGCTCCACAGGCTCCATCCTGTCACTTCAACTCCATATTGTTTCAGACTATGGAACAATACTCTTCTCCAGACTGAGGGACTGACCACCTCAAAACTTCAAGGGTGATGGACTGATTACATCGTCTTCAAGTATCTTCTTCTTCCATCAACTTTTCTGTACTCTAATGAAGAAGCCTACTGTGTAGGCGAAACGTTTCGAAATAAAGATACCTAACTGTTGCATATGTGTCTTACCTAACAATGTAAGGGCCTAAAAGCGATCCTTGTGGAACGCCACTAGTGACTAGTCCCCATTCAGATTTGACACCATTAATGGTAACTCTGCTTTCTGTTGGTAAGCCTCTATCCATGCTAGAACTTTACCTCCTATACCTTGAGCTGCCACTTTTCTTATGAGTCTCTTGTGACATACTCGATCGAAGGCTTTACTAAAATCCAAATAAACAATATCACATTCTTTATCACTGTCTTCTGCCTCAAATGTTCTATTGAAGAACGTCAGTAAATTTGTCAGGCAGGAACGACCTCACGTGAACCCATGCTGAGATTCATTAATCAAATTATGCTCTTCAAGGTGACTTCTAATAATGTCAGCTATAATTAATTCTAATAATTTGCCTACTATAGACGTAAGGCTTATTGGACGGTAATTTGAAGGAATGGACTGATCCCCTGATTTGAATATAGGAACCACATTAGCCACCTTTCACATCTCTGGCACAACACCACAAGGATGGATGCATTAAGCACACTAGTTAATGGCTAAGTTCCATCTTACATTACTTAAGTACCCTGGAAAACAATTCGTCGGGTCCCGGGGACTTATTTTGTTTCAGTTTGTCTATCTGTTTGATAACCATGTCCCTCGTGACTGTACTGTTAATTAATTTGAATTGATCAGTATCTGAATAATTGTTAATTTCTGGAATCTCATTTTTGTCTTCCTGTGTAAAAACTGACAAAAATTAGTCATTAAATAGCGAACACATTTCCAGTTCGTTATCCGTCAGCTGTCCATTTCCAGTTCTCTGAGGTCCTACTTTTTCCTTCATCTTCATCCTATACATTTGAAAGAACCCCTTTGGATTGGTCTTTGATTCATTAACAACTCTAATTTTATAGTCACGTTTAGCTTTTCTAATCCCCCTTTTTACTTCTCTTTTAAGCTGAACATATTTGTCCGTAAGGTTAACCTCTCCTTTGATAAGCCTATAAATTCAATTTTCTCCCATAATAGATGCTATAGCGTGTTTAGAAGCCCTAACAATTTCGTCCCAAAAAGTGTCCCTCTCTCGTGATCCAAGCCTGGAGGTCGGTATATAACACCTAGAATTAGTTTTTCTTGACCTTCTACAAACTCTACTCAAACAGATTCTGTTACTAGTCCATCTATTTTTATACCTTTTTTTATGCAACAATTAATATTTTCTCGAACATATAATGCAACTCCTCCCCCCTTCCCATTACATCTATCCACATGGAACCACTTAAACCCTTGAATATTACACTCAGCAATCATATCCCGACTCATTAAGTTATACCATGTTTCAGTTATTGTAATGACATCAAAGTTCCCAGCGCACACTACCAAACGTAGTTCATTAATCTCATTTCTTGCACTTCGACTTTTAGCATAAAACACAATCATATGTTTTTTCTTCTGCACATTTTTCCTATTCACCTTTGCTTTTACACAATTTCTGAAATGATCATTACTCAGCGTTACTCCATGATTGTTATTAATAAGATTTATAATATCAAAGCCTAAGTAAATATATCCATACTCATTATTTTTCATTTCTAAACCCATACCTCTAACTAATCCTAGTTTAAAGTCCTAACAATCCCCTCCACTGAGCTAGCAAGAAAACCCACACCTGCCCTGGATAAGTGAACCCCATCCCTGGCATACATGTCATTTCGGCCATAGAAGTTGTCCCAGTTGTCAATGAATGGTATTGCGTTATCCTTACAGTGTTTGTCCAGCCAACAATTAATACTAATTTCTCTAGACAACCATTCATTCTCAATACCCCTTTTTGGCAAAATGCCACATATAACTGGGCGCCCCCCCCCTTATTCCTAATGCTCTCCTGAACCTTCTAACTGAATCTTCAGTTCTGCACTTGCCTACTTCATTGCCTCCAGCACAGAGGCAGATAATAGGATTGATCCCATTACCATTCATGATGTCAAGCCGGTTAACAATATCCTCCATCCCAGCCCCAGGAAAGCAAACCCTCTGTCTCCTACTCCCATCCTTCAAGCAGAAGGCCCTATCCATATACCTAACCTGGCTATCCCCAACAACAATATTTTTACCTTCCTTGGTGTCGTTCATCTTGACGTTCCCAGTAGTCGACTCACATTCGTCGGGTAGCACAGAGAATGCATTTGATGTTCCCACAACAGTTTCCACACCAGTCTCTTTCTTCTTCATCGTTTCTACCTTTCCATTCGTCTTCTTGATCATCAACTGTCCAGCCACTGTCCAGGTTCCTTTCTCGACCTGAGGACTCACAACAGGACTACTGCGAATCCTTTTGTTTTCCTCACTCAATCGTCGTATCTCTATTTTCGCTACCCTCAATTCCTCCTTAAGCTGCTGGTAAAGTTGCTCGATGGAGGGCATCTTGGTTCAGTCCACAGTCCTCAATGAGCAAAGTACAGGTCACCACTGAGCTAAGTACAGGTCACCACTTTAGTAAAGCCTTCGATAGAGTACCTCTCAAGAGACTCTTAAGAAAAGTGGCAGCTCATGGTATAGGAGGTAAAGTTCTAGCATGGATAGAGACATGGCTTACCAATAGAAAGCAGAGTTTCCATTAATGGGGTCAAATTGGAATGGGGATTAGTCACTAGTGGCGTTCCACAAGGATCAGTTTTAGGCCCTCTTTTGTTCATAATTTACATTAATGATCTTGTTGAAGGGATTATCAGTGACACTGTATCATCAGCAAATTTGCTGGTGATCCTAAGATAGGCCGTATGATTCATTCTGAGGAGGATAGCAATGAAATCCAGGAGGATTTGGACAAATTAATGTCTTGGTCTGGAAATGGCAGATGAAGTTCATTGTGGATAAGTGTAAGGTACTAGTCCTTGGTAATGAAAATAACCCTCGAAGCTATAAACGAGGTTAAGTAGAGCTTGTTCCTACAGAATATGAAAAAGACTTGAGAGTCATGGTAAGCAGAAATCTAAAGCCAAGACATCAGTGTCTAAGTGTGCGCAACAAGGCTAGCAGATTACTAGGATTTATCTCAAAAAGTATAAGTAACAGAAGTCCAAAAGTTATTTTACAGCTCTATACATCACTAGTGAGGCCTCATTGAGATTATGCAGCTCAGTTTTGGTTTCCCTACTACAGGATGGATATAGACTCACTGGAGAACATACAGAGAAGAATGACTATAATGATTTACTGTGTAAGGAATCTCCCATATGAAGATATAAAGATACTTAAAGCCTTAAATCTCCACTCTCTGGAGAGACGTAGAATGAGGGGAGATACCACTGAAGTGTATAAGTGGATGACGGGGATAAACAAAGGAGATATTAATAAAGTACTGAGGGTGTCAAACCAGGTAAGAACCAGAAATCATGGATTTAAGTTGGATAAATTTAGATTTAGAAAGGACATAGGTAAGTACTGGTTTTCTAACAGAGTTGTGGATGCGTGGAACAATCTTCCCAGTAGAGTGATAGAGGCTAGGACCTTGGGTAGCTTTGAAAGGAGATGGGACAAATATATGAGTGGGAGGTGTGATGAATGGTTTTGAAAATCAACAAGCTGAAGAATTGAGACACTTATGCAACATATGGGAATCTTTATTGAAAAAACGTTTCGCCACACAGTGGCTTCATCAATCTTATACAAAGCAGGAAGGTATAAAGAGAGGAGGAGTTTGAGGTAATCAGTCCTTCAGCTTGTAGTCGATGTGTTCAGTCCATCAATCTTGTAAAAAGTGCAGTACAGGTATGTATGTATACTGTTCGCCAAGATCGGAGTCCTAGCACGGGTCTTAATCTTGCGATGACCCGTCTCTGGCTCCCGAAGGAGAAAGGGTTCTGCAATGATGCAATGTATGCTGCTCAAGCACTCTTCTGGTCAGTTCATCTGGTGCATCTCATAAGCGACGACAACACCGTATGTGGACACTAGCGAGGAGGAGGATATGTAGTTATCACTGACTACAGCTTGTCTGGTTCGTTGACTCCATGGTTCACAAATGTAGCCTCAGTCAACTCTGGGTCGTCTTCGGGAGAGGACATTAGTGCTAGTTGCCTGCAGAGCGTCTCAGTAACTTCGCACTCCAGAGGATAGTGTGTTAGGGGGCGCTGGACAACGTGCTGGCATTGCTGGCACATCTCAACCTTGTTTGCCAGCATCTTGACTGTGGGAAAGCCCAAACGAAGCCGATGGATGGCGGTACACTGCGCTCTGGACCAGCTTCTATTATTTGAGCAAATTAGGTCAATTTCGTCCCAGGATACGACCCACACCAGTCGACTAACACCCAGGTACCCATTTTACTGATGGGTGAACATGGACAACCGGTGTAAGGAAACGTCTATCTTACGCTCGGCAGACGGAGGATCGAGCCTCCAGCATGTCTTCCGCTAAATGACCCACATGTTTTTAGCGCTTGTCATGAATTATTTGTTTGTATTCTACAGAAATATGTCACATGGTACAGTTAATCACTATTAGTAATTTTAATTACCTGATATATAGTAACTTTCCAAAGGGTACAATTAACCTTGATTACATGATATACAGACATATTTAAGTTCAGTTGATGCACTCAGATGTATATGAAGCTAAACCTTTAGCAAATATATTAATTTTACTGATTTTTACTGATTAATTTTACTAATTTCATATTTCGTTTCTGTAATCTTAACTCATCTTAAAACCGCTTCAGGCAACTCATCTTAAAAGCACTTCAGGCAACTCATCTAAAAAGAGCTTTTGGCAACTCATCTTAAGAGTGCTTCAGGCAACTCATCTTAAAAGCGCTTCAGGCAACTCATCTTAAAAAGCGCTTCAGGCAACTCATCTTCAAGTGCGTCAGGCAACTCATTTTAAAAGTGCTTCAGGCAACTCATCTTAAAAGTGCTTCAGGCAACTCATCTTAAAAGCACTTCAGGCAACTCATCTTAAAAGTGCTTCAGGCAACTCATCTTAAAAGTGCTTCAGGCTACTCATCTTAAAAGAGTTTCAGGCAACTCATCCTAAAAGCTCTTCAGGCAACTCATCTTAAGTGTTTCGTGCAACTCATCTTAAAAGCGCTTCATGCAACTCATCTTAAAAGCACTTCAGGCAACTCATTCTAAAAGTGTTTCAGGCAACTCATCATAAAAGTGCTTCAGGCAACTCATCTTAAAAGTGCTTCACGCAACTCATTTTAAAAGTGTTTCAGGCAACTCATCTTAAAGCGCTTCAGGCAACTCATCTTAAAAGTGCTTAAGGCAACTCATCTTAAAAGCATTTCAGGCAACTCATCTTAAAAGTGCTTCAGGCAACTCATCTTAAAAGCGCTTCAGGCAACTCATCTTAAAAGTGCTTCAGGAAACTCATCTTAAATCACTTCAGGCTACTCATCTTAAAAGTGCTCCACGCAACTCATCTTAAAAGTGCTTCAGGCAACTCATCTTAAAAGTGCTTCAGGCAACTCATCTTAAAGCACTTCAGGCAACTCATCTTAAAAGTGCTCCACGCAACTCATCTTAAAAGTGCTTTAGGCAACTCATCTTAAGAGCACTTCAGGCAACTCATCTTAAAAGTGCTCCACGCAACTCATCTTAAAAGTGCTTTAGGCAACTCATCTTAAGAGCACTTCAGGCAACTCATCTTAAAAGTGCTCCACGCAACTCATCTTAAAAGTGCTCCACGCAACTCATCTTAAAAGTGCTTCAGGCAACTCATCTTAAAGCACTTCAGGCAACTCGTCTTAAAAGCGCTTCAAGCAACTCATCCTAAGAGCGCTTCAGGCAACTCTTCTTCAAAGTGCTTCAGGCAACTCTTCTTCAAAGTGCTTCAGGCAACTCATCTTAAAAGAGCTTCAGGCAACTCATCTTAATTAAAAGCACTTCAGGCAACTCATCTTAAAAGCACTTCATGCAACTCATCTTAAAAGCACTTCAGGCAACTCATCTTAAAAGCTCTTCATGCAACTCATCTTAAAAGAGCTTCATGCAACTCATCTTAAAAGCACTTCAGGCAACTCATCTTAAAAGAGCTTCATGCAACTCATCTTAAAAGCACTTCAGGCAACTCATCTTAAAAGCACTTCAGGCAACTCATCTTAAAAGCACTTCAGGCAACTCATCTTAAAAGCACTTCAGGCAACTCATCTTAAAAGCACTTCAGGCAACTCATCTTAAAAGCACTTCAGGCAACTTATCTTAAAAGCACTTCAGGCAACTCATCTTAAAAGCACTTCAGGCAACTCATCTTAAAAGCACTTCAGGCAACTCATCTTAAAAGCTCTTCATGGAACTCATCTTAAAAGCACTTCATGCAACTCATCTTAAAAGCACTTCAGGCAACTCATCTTAAAAGCGCTTCATGCAACTCATCTTAAAAGAGCTTCATGCAACTCATCTTAAAAGCACTTCAGGCAACTTATTCTGCTCTATATTAACGTTGAAGAATATTGAATTATAAATCTGTTAAAAGTCAGACACTTGCTAGAGTCTGGAAGGATATCAGTAGGTTGACCTTCCAGTATTCTCTGGTAGATAATTTTGTAACTGATCTTGTAATGGACCCTACCAATAACACACAAATAACCCGTACATACGAGACAAGCTCATGACGACGTTAATGGTTCGAGACGGACCGAAATGTCGTTATGAATTGCAGTCTCAACTGTGGGGTCAGTGTTCTAGAATATGACTAAACTACCTAAGAGGCCTTCACAGTTCTAGAATAAGTTCAACCACTTAATCAGGAGACTTTATACACTGGAAGGCTTGGTGTAAACATGTGTAAATATTAACATTAGGAGTGGTGGTGGTGGTGAGCTTGAGGTGAAACCATCAATTTGTGTTAGTGTTAAGAAAGCTGCCTCTAAACATTGCCTCAGTTGAGCATCAATATTCATTACTACACACACTCTCCTCCTCCTCCTCCAACCTTACACATCAAAATTCCTCCTACCATTCCCTCCATCAACCACGCCCTCGTCACTTGACCCACCCACACTTCCACACCTCACCCACTCACACCTCATTCACCCACACTTTCACATCTATCCCCCACACATACACTCCTACATCTCACCCAGGTGAGATGAGCATGGGAGACGAGCCAAGAAGATGGCCAAGAAAGACGAGCCCAGAATTCGAACCAGGGAGACGAGCTAAGAAGACGAGCTGGAAAGACGAAGAACTCCGACATAGGGAGCTACCTGGAGTGGCTTCCTTATTCGCCTGCATCATTCCTTGGCTCCACCCATGGTCAGAGAGGCGTGAGGATCCCGACGAAGGTGCTGATGGTGGATGGAGAGAGACTAACTCTTAGGATGTCCTGCTTCGTGTGAGATGCCACATCTCTCCTTCAAGAGAGAGAGAGAGAGAGAGAGAGAGAGAGAGAGAGAGAGAGAGAGAGATGAAGAAAATGTATGATAAAAGTGAAAGGAAGAGGTGGGTTAATTAGCGAAAAAATGTAATGTGACCATACAGTGTGATAATTTATGACAGATGCATCACTAAGTATAACATCATCTTCCAGAAGCAGACACAGGATATTACTCTATTCTGTATAATCTATAATTCACAACAATCTTATCATTTTTTTCGCATGCAGAGTTGGTTAATAAAAAATATTTTTTTAGAATCTTGTCCCAAAATGTTTACCAATATGAAAGGTCAGTCTCCAAGAAATACTCTAAAATCATCATTCTCTTTATTTTCCACATCTTTTCAGGAAATCAACAGCTGTGAGTGCTTCTGATCAATCAGAAAGCATCTTTATTTATTCTAGTTAAGATAGGGAGTCTAGGAACCAAGGTATTCTCTTATCCTACACTAGCAGCAACTTGGTTCTAGGATGTTTCTTGACACTGAGTTTTGTGACAAAATTCTTCTCCCTGGAGACAAATGGAGGAAGCTGACGTGTGATAAGAAAGATAATCGCAGAGTGAAATTATTTTGAGAAGATTCGTCTGAGGACGGAGTTCTGCAGTTGCTATTTGCAACTGTCTCTGTCTCACCAAAAATATTCTCACTAGCCTTTCAACCAACAAATGTAACTTTACTAATGACAACCTTAGATTTCTTGGACAAGTGACTTGGGTATGGGATTGCACATAAACACATACACACACACACACACACACACACACACACACACACACACACACACACACACACACACACACACACACACACACACACACACACACACACACACACACACAGACCTGTATCACTAACTTGTATAGTATGCAAAGTCATGGAGAAGATCATCAGGAGGAGAGTGGTGGAGCACCTGGAAAGAAACAAGCGTATAATCGACAAACAGCACGGTTTCAGGGAAGGAAAATCCTGTGTCACAAACCTACTGGAGTTTTACAACAGGGTGACAGAAGTAAAACAAGAGAGAGATGGGTGGATATACTGCACTTTCTTTTACTGCAGGAAGGCCATCGACAGTTCCTCACAAGAGGTTAAAGCAAAGGCTAGAGGATCAGGCACACATGATAGGAAAGACACTGGAATGAATCAGAGAATTTCTAACAGGGAGGCAACAACCAGTCATGGTATGTGACGAGGTGTCAGTGTGAGCGCCTGTGACAAGCGGGGTTCCACAGGGGTCAGTCCTGGGACCTGTGGTGTTTTTGTTATATGTGAATGACATAACTGAAGGGATAGACTCAGAAGTGTCCTTGTTTGCAGATGATGTGAAGTTAATGAGGAGAATCAAATCGGTCGAAGATCAGGCAGGACTACAAAGAGACCTGGACAGGCTACAAGTCTGGTCCAGCAACTGGCTCCTTGAATTTAACCCTGCCAAATGCTAAGTCATGAAGATCGGGGAAGGACAAAGAAGACCGCAGACAGAGTATAGTCTAGGTGGCCAAAGACTGCAAACTTCACTCAAGGAAAAAGATCTTGGGGTGAGTATAATACCGAGCACATCTCCTGAGGCGCGCATCAATCAGGTAACTGCTGCAGCATACGGGCGTCTGGCAAACCTAAGGATAGCGTTCCGATACCTCAGTAAGGAATCGTTCAAAACTCTGTACACCATGTACGTCAGGCCCATACTGGAGTATGCAGCACCAGTTTGGAATCCACATCTGGCCAAGTATGTCAAGAAATTAGAGAAAGTGCAAAGGTTTGTAACAAGATTAGTCCCATAGCTAAGGGGATTGTCCTACAAAGAAAGGTTAAGGGAAATTGGCCTGACGACACTGGAGGACAGGAGGGTCAGGGGAGACACGATAACGACATAAAATACTGCACGGGATAGACAAGGTGGGCAAAGAAAGGATGTTCCAGAGATGGGCAACAGAAACAAGGGGTCACAATTGGAAGTTGAAGACTCTTATGAGTCAGAGATGTTAGGAAGTATTTCTTCAGTCATAGAGTTGTCAGGAAGTGGAGTAGCCTAGAAAGTGACGTAATGGAGGCAGGAACCATACATAGTTTTAAGGTGAGGTTTGATGAAGCTCATGGAGCACGGAGAGAGAGGGCCTAGTAGCAATCAGTGAAGAGGCGGGGCCAGTAGCTATGAATCGACCTCTGCAACCATAAATAGGTGAGTACACATACACCCACAAACACACACACACACACACACACACACACACACACACACACACACACACACACACACACACACACACACACACACACACACACACACACACACACACACACACACACACGCACACAAACACACACACACACACACACACACACACACACACACACACACACACACACACACACACACACACACATCACAGTGGGCTCCTGTGATGAACGGGGTCCCACAAGGGTCAGTCCTAGGACCAGTATTATTTTTGGTATATGTGAATGACATGATGGATGGGATAGACTCAGAAGTGTCCCTGTTCACAGATGATGTGAAGTTAATAAGGAGAATTAAATTAGATGAGGATCAGGCAGGACATCAAAGAGACCTGGACAGGCTCGACACCTGATCCAGCAACTGGCTTCTTGAATTTAACCCCGCCAAATGCAAAGTCATGAAGATCGGGGAAGAGCAAGGAAGACCGCAGACAGTACAGGCTAGGTGGCCAAAGACTGCAAACCCCGCTCAAGGAGAAAGATCTTGGGGTGAGTATAACACCGAGCACGTCTCTGGAAGCACACATCAACCAGATAACTGCTGCAGCATATGGGCACATGGCAAACATGAGAATAGCTTTCCGATACCTTAGTAAGGAATCGTTCAAGACACTGTACACCGTGTATGTCAAGCTCATACTGGAGTATGCAGCACCAGTCTGGAACCCATACTTGATCAAGCACGTCACGAAATTAAAGAAAGTATAAAGGTTTGCGGCAAGGATAGTTCCAGAGCTAAGGGAAATGTCCTACGAAGAAAGATTAAGGGAAATAGGCCTGACGACCCTGGAGGACAGGAGGGTCAGGAGAGACATGATAATGACTTACAAAATACTGCATGGAATAGACAAGGTGGACAGAGACAGGATGTTCCAGAGAGGGGGCACAGAAACAAGGGGTCACGCTTGGAAGTTGAAGACTCAGATGAGTCAACGAGATGTTAAGAAGTATTTCTTCAGTCATAGCATAGTCAGGAAGTGGAATAGTCTAGCAAGTGAGGCAGTGGAGGCAGGAACCATACATAGCTTTAAAATGACATGCTTGATTAAATCTTCACTTTCACACTCAAGTATCCCCTATCACACAAACATAGCACACATAACTAGCATTACCAATGCCTTATCACACTCCCTACCATCCCGGAAGACTAGCCTGTTGGAACCCCTGATGTTACAAATTCCATAAATCCCTCATCGCAAAATCCCTGTAACCCTCCGTTAATTCCATCTCCCATCTCCTCCCGTATATCTTCCTATTATGGCGCTTAGGCCTGGAAAAAGATGCAGCTGTCGCCATTTTCCATCCGTCCACTCCTGTTGGAAGCAAGAGTGGACCAACGAAAATAAATGTGAAATCTGTTACCAAATACGTCACTGCATTCCGAACCTGCTCTCCCCACTATCCAAACTTAGCACCCACAATACCGACAACCCCTCCCCACCACTAACCGAATCACACGACTGAGCCATTCCCTCATAAAGCAAAGATGTTCACAAAAATAAACCACATGAAAAGCCGTGTTGTCCCCACCACACGCACAGCACTCCCACACTTCACTGAGCCTCCTATTAAAAACCTACCCCCGACGGCAAAATCCCATGTAAAAACTGAAACATTACCCCCCGTATGCACGGTCGTACATGCAGCATCTTTAAGCACATCCGGATATCTCGCCAAGCATACATAGGGTATGCCCCCTCCACCGCAGCCACTTCCCAACCACTCCCCACCCTCTTGAGAACTCCCACCTTCATGCTTACTGGATCCCGAACAATCATCAAAGCTCGCAACATGGCCTCACAATCCTTTAAATCCCTACCCCACAACCACCGTCGCATTTCCTCATGCAACCTACCTGTCCCCCCACCCCTCCCTCCCTCAGGAAACACCGTTTCACATACACACTCATCAATCTTTGTTCCAACGAAATAAGCCTCAGCCCACCCTGGCTAAGCAGAAGCGTGACCACCCCTCTACTTAACCAATCACAGCCTGAACCACAGATAAAACGAGAAACCCTATGTAACAATTGCCTAACATCACATGGCACCAAAGGGTACATGACAGCAACATGCCATACCTTACTGTTTAAGAGTACATTAGCCATGATCACCCTTAGGTGCAACATGAGATGCGTCGGCCGCAATCCCTCGAGTTGCTCCAGCGCATGATCAACAACCCTCTCCAAATTAACCCCTCTTGCCTCCCTCACATTCCTTGCATACACAACCCCACAAATCTTAACCTTATCCACAACACTCCATCCGCCCCTGTCACCCCCCTCCACCCAAACCCAGTTCCCAAGTTCCATAAACTTCGACTTAGCCACATTAATTTTCATCCCTGTAGCCTCCCCAAACACAGCCACCACTCTCTCCACACGTCTTAAACCCTGTCCCCCACTAGAACCATTGTATCATCAATGTAACCTACAATACCTGGATGCCCAGCTTGTTACTCACCCTCCATCCCCTCCCTCACACACTGCTGAACAGCCCTATAAAACGGATCCTGTAAACATGCAAACAATAACTGCGAGAGAGGACAACCCTGTCACAATCCCCTATCCATCTAAACTTTCGTCCCCACCCTCCCACGGACCTGCACACACATACACGCCCCCTGATACAAAGTCCTTGCCCAAGACATGATTTCCTCCCCAAACCCCTGCCATCTCATAAACCGCCACAACCCTTCCCTTTCTACACTATCATATGCTGCCCACCAATCCAGGGCTAACACTCCGCCCCCTCCCAACCCCTGCTGCTGCTCTAAAAAGCCCCTTATCAACCCATGCCCCTCATACATAGACCTACCCGGTACCCCATATTGACCCCATCTATTACTGTTTTCAATCGATTTCCTAAAATCTTCGCAAATAACTTATAATCGCTGCACATGAGCGATATAGTCCTGCAGCCTGCACTGTAGACTGTTGGGCCCTGTTTGGCACCAACACCATGACTGCCATCCATTGCAATTCCCTCATCACTCCCCTCTCTTTCATTACATTAAATAACATTACTAAAAACTCCTTTAAAACCCCCCCAATGCAGGACATAGAAATCACTCGGCAAACCATCTATGCCCAGTGCTTTACCCAAGCTCATGCCCAACAATGCTTGCCATACCTCACACTCTAGAATAGGACCCCCTAAGCCTCTCTATCCACCCTTTCAAGCACACAATGCATCCAACCCCCCCATGTCCCATAGAGCCACTTCACTTATACCCACACTCATCATATACAACCCAAACCATGCATCAGCATAACCACCCATACCCTCCATCGTGACCAACACTTGACCCTCCTGATACCCCTCCACCCCTGCATGCATATGCAATCCCATCACTTCTGTGGCCAATCTCCTCTGTCTCTGCCCCCTCAAAACACAAACCAACGGCCGACATCCCCAGAGCACCTTCTCCAAACCTCCCTACACCCGTGCACCATCGAAATGATCATTTTGCAAGACCTGCACCTCCACCCCCATAGCAACCCCTCAGCTGCCCTTCATGATACCTTATAAGCCCATATGCCCAACTGATTTTCCTCCCGCCCACATTGAATATATAAGTCCCTAATGCGTGTCTTAGCCACTGTTTCCCACCAACTAACCAAATCCCCCTCCCCAGGTTCCCCATTCATATTATTATGGGAGTTTTATGACTTTTCTGGAGGATCTGCTGATGGTCCCCAGTTAGGGTCATTATTTTGTCTCACTGTATCTGACTCCGTGCTGCTGCTTTGTACATTATTATTGTCCGGCAAATCGTTTGTCATATTGTTCAATTAAGCTGTTTTGATTGCCTTATTGGTCAAGAAGATAGATTATTTGAGAACATTTAGTCAGTCACCGTCGAGTCTAGTCTTACCTGGATTTTACCTGGAGAGAGTTCTGGGGGTCAACGTCCCCGCGGCCCGGTCTGTGGATCAGAGCCTGATCAACCAGGCTGTTACTGCTGGCTGCATGCAATCCAATGTACGAGCCACAGCCAGGCTGGTCAGGTACCGACTTTAGGTGCTTATCCAGTGCCTGCTTGAAGACAGCCAGGGGTCTATTGGTAATCCCCCTTATGTATGCTGGGAGGCAGTTGAACAGTCTCGGGCCCCTGACACTTATTGTATTGTCTCTTAACGTGCTAGTGACACCCCTGCTTTTCATTGGGGGGATGCTGCATCGTCTGCCGAGTCTTTTGCTTTCTTAGTGAGTGATTTTCGTGTGCAAGTTTGGTACTAGTCCCTCTAGGATTTTCCAGGTGTATATAATCATGTATCTCTCCCGCCTGCGTTCCAGGGAATACAGGTTCAGGAACTTCAAGCGCTCCCAGTAATTGAAGTGTTTTGTCTCCGTTATGCGAGCTGTGAAGGTTCTCTGTACATTTTCTAGGTCAGCAATTTCACCTGCCTTGAAAGGTGCTGTTAGTGTGCAGCAATATTCCAGCCTAGATAAAACAAGCGACCTGAACAGTGTCATCATGGGCTTGGCATCACTAGTTTTGAAGGTTCTCATTATCCATCATGTCATTTTTCTAGCAGCTGCGATTGATACAATGTTATGGTCCTTGAAGGTGAGACATAACGAACAACTTCGAGCACATATACACATTCTCACACACACACTTGTATATTACCTGGAGTTTACCTGGAGAGGGTTTCTGGGGTCAACGCTCCCGCGGCTCGGTATGAGATCAGGCCTCATGGTGCATCAGGGTCTGATCAACCAGGCTGTTACTGCTGGCCGCATATGCTAGTATTATTTTTATACTCGATAACAACATACCAGAAGCTACTTAAGTCATACTGATATGAAATGTGCCTTCAGCACTATACTACTATATGTACAATTAAACTTTGCACTAGAAGAGAAATGTAGGAGCTTATATCCTAAATTATATCAAATTCATTTTAATTTTGTCCAACTAGACAACTTTGTTAATAAACTTCTGGATTTTTATTTCGTTTGTTAGTATCCTATCAGTTTCAGTCCTAGAGTGCTATTAAAATTTATCAATTTTTAAAGGATAATTGGACCAGAATAATTTCTGACTGCTTGTTACAAAAAACTAGAAACAGGCTGAATGCTAGAGAGACCGTTCTTGTATTATCTGGAGATGTCTATACTTCATAGATATTGCCTTTTTGTAACATATTACAATTTATTCGATGTATGTCACACGCTCATATAGACATGCTCTAAGAGTGTAGCAGGAGGGGCCCACTGTTAGGCTAATTGTTCCGCTCATCCAGCCAGTCATAGGAAAGCCCACTAATTCTGTGAAGCGACGTCTGGTACTCGTGGAGCAAAATTTGAAGACTTACCTTCAAGTCTTTGCTTGCAAAATGTCTCATTGTACATACTCTCTGTATATACTGTATATTAATGTCCTTTGCTAGTCTCTACATTGTTGACTGATTATCGTGCTGACTCAGTTACGAACATATATACAGACCACATGATTACAGATGTGTTCGTAACATGGGGTGCCTGTCCTGAAGCCATTTTCTGCTGCATTGTCTCTACGAGCCTGCTTGAGTTGTTGAATGATACTGCTACAAGTTATTTGAATATTGCATTTACTGCAGAGGTAAATGCTTTGTTGTAGCGTTGGCGTGTTATGCCACAGGCGCATGTTAGAATTCAGTGAAGGAGTATATGTTGAACTTGCCCAGTCCATCTCTACAGCACTGTTGGCATAGTGTCAATGCACTCTTACTGCTGCACAGCTTCACGAGTGTATTCAAGCTAAGGTCTGATTCGTACAATATGGCAATACAAAATGGTCCTGTTGCTACAGAAACTATTAATCGCTGATTTCGGCTTCGATTTGTTACTCGTAATGGGGGAGAGGGGGGACGCAAACTGCAGAACACATGCAGGACAACTTTCCACCTGTGGAAACGGGTGGCGATTCTTTGTCTCAGGATCAGTCAGCTATGTTGGTGCTTGAGTTACCTAAATTCAATCTTGAGCACACTTGAGAGCAGCGTGTCTTTGCTAAGGAGGAATTTTGTACAGAGAGGAAGCAGTTTCGGCATACTGGTGATGGTAATTTCGGTGTTCAGAAGTCGGTGTCTCTGGTACCTCATTTCTCCGATTCCGAGCCTAAGCAGCTTTTTGAGTCTTTCGAGAACCAGGCTTGAGCTCTGTGATGGCCTTCCGGGCATTGGGCAGTACTAGTTCATACAGCATTGTATAGTTTGACTGATGTAAATTTCTTCGGTTACAGTGTTGTGAAAGCGGCTATATTAGAGGCATGCCACTGTAATCCTGCCAAATACAGGAGAGAGTTTAAGATAAATGAGCGTCAGTCTGATCATCTTATGTGGATGTTGTTCGTATACAATATAAAATCTTTATCAAGTGGTATAAAGCAGGTGGTATTGCGAACTTCAGTGAGTTAGTTTAGTTAGTCATTAAGATAACCTCCTTGAGTTAGTTGGGCAGGATGTAAGGGTTTTTCTAGAAGACCACTCTAGCAACTGCTGCAGAAACAGCCACTCTTGCACAAACATTTGAGGCTAACCACTCCTTGTCCGAGCGATCTAACTATTCTTTCCACCAGTTTGGTATGGACAGAGATCGTCAAAGAAGGACTTCTGGATTTTGTCCCATGATGGAAGCTGGAGTTCAGACATGACGCCATCGTCAAGACCAGAAAGGCGAACGAGATAAGATTCCCCATCAGCAGTTACTACTGCCGTAACCATGGCTACATCAAGGCCTACTTGCTCAAAATTAAGTAAAAGTGCTGCTAGTGATAAGTCAACTATACCAAAACCTATGGGAAAAATAGCTATACTTATTGATGAAACAAATCAGTGGAATATAGATATATTTATAGCAGCTTTTTATAGTAATAGTCAAATCTTCCTTAAAAAGCAGGAATGTTTCATTGAAGTATCCACCTTCAGGAATATCGGAGCTTATTGCTCCCTTTTACAAGATGAAGTACTTTCAATTTCTGAAGTGAGACTCCTTTGAACTCCTCAATGCATTAGAACCTTATGGAGGGGTGGGGGGGGGACAGCTGGTTTTTCGTTACTAGCCAGAATTTCACTGGTTATCCAACTGTATGTGTATCTGGGGGTTTCCCCATGAAAGATGCTTTACTGTTACTTGACAGCAATATTCTTCATTCCAAATGGTGTCCCGAGCCTATTGTAACCACAGAAGACTCTTTGGTCTTGGCTATAATTCGGGCAATATATATATATATATATATATATATCGTAAATCTAGTGAAATGTCCCTGATCAAGTCTTTCTATTCCAGGGTAGCATGACTGCCAGACGTTTCTGTTTCCATGCCGGAGGGACTGAGTTTCCGAGAATAGCAAAAAAAGGGTGCCCATCTTTGGCTTCAGCATTTAAAGCTGCCGCTGCTGAATCAAATTCTGTACACTCGGTTAAATATTTGAGATAAAAAAAACATAAACTATTTAGTCCAGAGTTATTTTTAAGGGGACCTGTCTCATCTCTAACTTTTGTTCTATAAACCTGGAAAAAACTTTTTGGGTTAGTTTTAGAATCCCTAGCAACTTTAATTTCATAGTCCCGTTTAGCTTTTCTTATCCCCTGGTGAGGGTCATAAGATGATCCTCACCTCTTTGGATGAGCCTATAAATTCCTTTCTTCTGTCCTAAAAAATATCTGAGCCTATTATTCATCCATTTGGGGTCATTTCTATTTGATCTAATTTCCTTATATGGGATAAATGTCCTTTGGGCAGCATGTATTGTGTTTAGAAAACTCTCTTATTGATAGCTCTCTTTGTTACCCCAGTCAACAGATGATAAGTGTTCTCTAAGCCCATTGTATTCTGCTAATCGAAAATCTGGGACTGTTACTGAGTTATCCCTAATATCATACTTCCATTCAATGCTAAAGGTAATTGATTTGTGATCGCTAGCACCAAGTTCCTCTGAAATTTCTAAATTATTAACAAGTGATTCCTTGTTTGCCAGAACCAAGTCAAGCAGGTTATTACACCTTGTAGGCTCTGTCACAAACTGCTTCAAAAAACAATCCTGAACTACTTCTAAAAAATCATTAGATTCCAAATTCCCTGTCAAAAAAATCCAGTCAATCTGACTAAAGATAAAGTTCCTAGAATTACAACGTTATCGTGCCTTGTGGCCTTAACAATTTCCTCCCACAGTAGTCTTCCTTGGTCTCTATCTAAGTCTGGGGGACGGTATATCACGCCTAAAATCAATTTCTCGTGCCTCTTTGAAAATTCTACAAAAACAGACTCAGCGTGTGTTTCGGACTTTATACCAGTTTTTATGCAACAATTTAAACGATCTCGGACATAGACTGCCACCCCGCCCCCCTTTCCGATATTTCTGTCTACTTGGATGTGACATTCAGCAGGCATGTCCCTATTTTTCATATTAAACCACGTCTCAGTTATGACAAAAACATCGTTACCCGCACTTGCAACTAATCTCAATTCGTCCATGGATCAAGTCATGGCTCACTAATAGGAAGCACACACCTTCATCTACCAACGATCTCGCCTCTCTAATTACCCCGTGTTGAGAGTGACGTTCCTCAGAGTGGTGGTTACTGGACCTTCGTCTTCATCAGGATTGGTGCGTCGGCGGCTGCCTACCCAAGGGCAGGAAGCCTCCCTCTGCACTCCTGTTGCTGTCTGAAGTCTCCACGCCTCAAACTGTACGTGTAGTCTACAAGCCATACAGCTAGTGTTGGCTCTCCTCACCGCTCACAGCCAGTGTTGCCTCTCTTCATCCAGTGGTGGTTACTGGACCTTCGTCTCTAGACCATCAGGATTGGTGCGTCGGCGGCTGCCTACCCAAGGGCAGGAAGCCTCCCTCTGCTCTCCTGTTGCTGTCTGAAGTCTCCACGCCTCAGCCTGTACGTGTGGTCTGCACGCCATACAGCCAGGCTTCACTATTATTTGGACTCCTGAGCACCGCGCCAAATGCACAGTGATCGCAAAACACGTAGACTATCCTCTCCTGACTGCTTATGACACAGACAAAGAAGACTTAATCAAAGACATTAGTACTAAGAACAAAGTCTCCGTTGACGATATTTACAGACCTGAAAACTCTACCATCCTCAAAATACGTTGTTCAACTCCTTCTGACGCCTCTACACTCTTCAATCAAGGAATCTTTGCCAAGACCATCCACATTACTCCAAACACTCTATTCACTCCAAACTTTCACACCATTACACAATGTCTGAAATGCTACAAATTACAAACTAACTGCCCACTCTGCGATGATAATCTCTCGAGCTTACCAATCAGACTACTCATATGTCCTTAACCTAATCTTATCTGCTAACAATCTTCCCTCTTTAATTATTCCTCCTTCCTGCTTCTCTTCTAAGCCCCCTACAACCTCTACCTCCTCCCTCACTCCCACCCCCCACTTCCTACACCCACCAGCTCTCGTCCTCCCCTACCCCTCTTCACTACTTCTACCCCACCCACCAACACCCCTACTGCTGCTGCAACGGCCCCCCCCCCTTCCTCCTTACCCAATTCCTCATCCCCAACCAAAGCTTCCACTTCCTCATCCCTTACCATAGCTTCCACTTCCTCATCCCCTACCAAAGCTTCCACTTCCTCTGCATCCACCTTCGCCCACTCCACCACAGCCAAAACTTCATCCAGGTCCAACTCCACCTCCTCCAGACAAAATCCACTCAAACCTAAACCTGTCCCAACTTCTGACAAACAGACCAAAGAACATAAAAACAGATCCATCTCTTCCTCCCCCTCCAGGAAATGGGTCAGTAACACCTACAAACACACATCCACTGATGGCACCACTATCACACCACTATCCAAACTCCTCCCCCGACATTAACTTTGCTATAACGAAACCATTAAATCATGTTTAAAGTGATTCAGTTCAACGTACGTTCTTACTATACAATTAGACACCTACTGGCCGAGATCCTTAAAGCAGAGAGCCCAGATATTGTTTTGCTAAACAGTACCTGTCTCAAAGCCCCTCAACGTATCCGCCATTATGGTTATACTGCACTACAGTCCCCCTATGATCCCCACGATGGGGTTGCCATCCTTGTCAAATCCAACATAATACACGAATTTGTCCCAATCCCTTTTATTCACCAACACTGTCTTGCAGTCAGAATACACACCCACCTTGGCCCCTATATCTTTTTCACCACCTATGTTCGCCCAAGCACCATTCTCAACATACACGATTTTTCCTTATTCTTCAACTACACCAACACACCAACATACCTACTAGATGACATGAATGCCAAACACACCGCCTTTCATCACACCAGTAACAACCAACTTGGTCACCAATTACTCAACTTCACAAACCATAAACACCTAATTCATATCGGCTCAGACTTCAACACCTTCTACAACCACACGGGCCAAGGCAAACCAGACATCATTCTGGCAAACCGAGCCAGCTCTCTATTTCAACACTACATCTCACCTGGCCCTATTACAGGCTCTGATCACATCCCAGTCATCTTACACATCTCCACCAACCCTATCCTCATCCCAGCCACACCTTCCTTCTCCTACAAGAACGCTGACACACACAATATTAACCTCACCTATGACTACAACAACAAACCTATTTCTGACATCGATACTCAACTTCATCTCATCCAGGACACCATTACACAATCTGCGAACACCGCAATACCAAAGAAAACTCACACCACTCTTTATTCCTTCAAACTGTCACTCAGAACAAGAAGACTAATTATCTGCTACCACAACCGCTTCCTCTACAACACACATAGATTTAATAAAGTCCGATTAGATCTCACTTACCTTAGAAACAACATTTTACACAGCCTAGACCAAGACCACAACAATCACTGGTCACAACTCAAACAACAATCTGACAAACAGCGTATTAAAAACACTGAAGCCTTCTGGAACTTTATCAAAAAAATTAGAGGCACAACTCCCACAAACAAATTCAAACACATCACCCACAACAACACACACATCTCAGACCCGCAGGCTGCTACTAACATCTTCAAACACATCTGGGAGAACATCTTCCACCCTCACCCACCACACCCTAACGTTATTCAACCCATTCAGAACATAAAACACTGGAACACTGCACACACACAAGAAAGAACACCAGATAGCCACATCCATCTAGACTCTCTTACCTCCTCCCAAGAACTCGACACTCCTTTCACCAACACAGACATTAAAACTCTCAGACACCTTCCTCCCAAGGCTCCTGGTGCCTCTGGCCTAAACCATATTATCCTAAAACACCTTCCTGACTCTATCATTACTGCCTACACAAACCTCCTCAATGCCTCCCTTGCCTCTGGATACTTCCCTTCCCTCTTCAAAGCTGCTACTGCTATCCTCCTTCCTAAACCCAAAAAAGACCACTCTGATCATAGAAACTATCGCCCTATCAGCCTCCTCAAAATTTTAGGAAAACTCTTGGGAAAAACTCATCAACTATCGCCTTCGCAGATACCTGGAACACAACTCTGCACTTTCTGATGGCCAATTTGGCTTCAGAACACACAAATCCACACAGGATGCCATTAACATCATTCTCAACTACATCCACATAAACACAAAACAAAGAAACAGGACAGCCCTGGTTGCAAAAGATGTTGAAAAAGCTTTTGACACTGACACGAAGGGCTCAAGTACAAACTCTGCACTAACTTTAACCTGCCTCTTACTACTCGTAAACTCCTCTGCAACTTCTTAGACGGCCGCACTATGAGAATCAAATTCCAAATCTGTTACTCTGACTACTTCACACTAAATGCTGGAGTACCCCAGGGATCTGTCCTCTCCCCTACCCTTTACATTTTATACATTAACGACATTCAAACACCTGAATACCACAACTCCATCACTCTAGCCTATGCAGACGACATTACACAACTTATCACTCACACCAATATAGATACACTCACACACAAAATGAGGTCGACAGGTTAGGCATCTGGGAACAAAAATGGAGGATCAAAACCAATGCAGCTAAGTCCAGCATTACATATTTTAACTATAGGAAACGTGATCCTCCATTACCTGTCGAGCTCAGAACAGCTGACACCCGCACTTACATCCCCATCACACAATCTGTCACTGTCCTTGGCGTTAATCTTGACTACCTTCTTCGCTTACACGGACACATTCATTCAAGGCATGCAATAGCTAGTAAGGTCCTTGAGGGCCTCTACAAGCTGCAACATGCCTCCCAACGCACCAAACTACACCTCTACAAATCCCTAATACGTCCTTTGATAACTTACTCTCCTCTAACCCTCTCTCTTGCAGCTAAAACGAACTTACTTAAACTGCAGCGTGTCCAGAACAAGGTGCTGCGCTGGGTGCTTGATGTCAGATGGGAGGACTTCGCCACAAGCGAGTCTCTCCATGCCCAATTAGACATCCCTACACTGAATCTGTACTGGAAGATGCTCAGTGACAGATAGATAGACAAACTTGAGACACGACATGACTACTGGACCTCCCTCCTTGACGAAGACATTCGCAGACCCACAAACCAACACATTATCTACTCCTTGTATGAACTATAACGAGTTTATTTGGTAGGGCTGAAAGCGGGTGGTTAATGATAAACTTCTTTGGAGGCTTCTTTGTTTATTGTTAAGTCATGGTGGGTACACAGGCTTGTGTGTTGTGCCCATGGCCCGGGAGGGCCATCCCACGAGAGAGAGCTAGGAGTAGGCCTTGTGTCTTCCTGCTAGGCTGCTGTGTGAGTGAGCGTGAGGCAAAGGCAGGCAGGCTGAAGTGGCAACGCCTATAGGTGGCAGCACCAGCATGGCGCGAAATATGAACTAAGCTGGCAGACAGCATGGGCTGTCTGTGCAGACAGTACAGGCTGTCTACATATGCTCGGCCACCTACCGCGCATCGTCCTGACGCGACAATACTGGTGGTAAAAGAAACTCGGTCTCTCTCTCGTAGGAACAGGGCACAGAACACAAAATAAAAACATATATATATATATATATATATATATATATATATATATATATATATATATATATATATGGACATGGAAAAAAACTTCCTACAGGGAGGGAAGAAAAAAACATGTGGGGTGTGCTAAACATCGTGGTCATAGGCAGTGAGCGTCGATAGGCATCACTGCACGCCTTCCTGCGTCTGGACAGATACTGCAACACGGGAGACATCGCTGCGGCTGAGCTGTGACATAACAGGGTACGGTCTCCTCTGGAACGGTGAAGCAGTCATCGTAGGAGTCGCTGCATGTTTCACTCAACCTGGGGCACGACATGCTGGTGCCCTCGAGTGAGGCGTCGACAAAACTCGGCAACTGGGCAGGACTTCTGGCAAGCGACTCAGGAGGACACTTCTCGACTGGTACTGTCGCTGGGCTGTCACTGCCAGCGAGCGTGGAGCGAGCTGTGGAGCGAGTCGTGGCAGAGACGACTGGGCGAAACATCTGGGAGTCGTAACATCATACACCAGACTGCAGTGAGAGAGCTAGCAGTCAAAGTGACATCTTCTTTGTGCAGGCTGCTCACTGAAGCTTGTGACACGAGGCTGACACAGTGTGTCATTCTCTCGACAGTTGGAGTTATAGCAGAGGTTAGTCTAAGCGTCCCCAGACTTGTTTCTCTACATATAACTGCATTCTGAAGGTCTGGAGGTGAAGTGAAACAAATCTCGATAGGAATCGTAGCAGGTACGATTCTGCAGAACATCACGAGAGATGAGCATAAAAGCTTTCTGTACAAGGGGGCTCGGGCTCAGGGCTGTCTGATAGCTGTCAAACACACTGGTCACACGGGTGACTTAACACAGTGGTGCTACTCAGGTCTGGCTCAGACCTCACTGGACACATGGAAACTTTACACACCCGCGGTACATGCGGTACAACATGGCTTAAACTAGCAAATGATGCTTTTCTGTGCATAAAACTGACTCTAAGACATACTAAAATGTGAGAACACTGACTGAGAGGAATTAATTAACACGACATATATCTTCTCTCAGTCTTCTCGACAATACTAAAATAATTACTGAACACTCGATGGTGACATCAAGTGATGTTGCGAGGTGACGTCAGCAGACATCTCGAGGTGACGTCAAGCAGACATCGTGAGGTGACATCAGCAGACATCGTGACGTCATGAAGTCGGGCAGCATCGTCGGTGACGTTAATGTGATGCGGGCAGCAGACCACAGCATGTGGCCTGGAACATCTGGTAACTCACGTGGCTGGTAGATCTACGTGACATCGCCCACACCCACGTGGCGTTGGGATCCACGTGGAGTCGTGATCTACGTGGCATGCTGATCCACGTAGCTTCGAGTGGCCTTGGGCACTCGGATACACAGCTCTGGCAATGAATTCACAAACAACAGAAAACACAGCAGAGGGAGTGGGCAGTGGTGAGTGTATGGTAGACGGTTGAGCGTGAGTAGGGCGAGCATGGGCAAGGTGAAGAACGGCCACTTCCTCCTCTTCCTCCTCCACCCACAAACACGTGGAGAAGCTCACACCGGACGCAGAAATCGCCACAAAACTCACCTCTGGCTTGCTGAAACAGCTGTGCTGAGCTGAACAACAACAGCAACATACAAGTGACGCTGAACACGTGACTTGAGAAACAGCGTGGGATGCTGTGGCGTGGAGTCACTGGGACGCCACTTGCAATTCTCGAAGAATTTCGGCAAATTTCGGCTGGATCCTGCTTGTACCTGTGTCTGGATGCTCAAACGTGCAGACACGACATCAGGATAACTCGTTGAGAGACGGATGCTTGTTGTGTAGGGGGATGAAGTGAACAACTTCATTCATTCCTTCCTTCCTCTCTCTGGGCAAACACACTGCTGCAACCACCGCTGCTACCATTTATAATGAGTTTATTTGGTAGGGCTGAAAGCGGGTGGTTAATGATAAACTTCTTTGGAGGCTTTGTTTATTGTTAAGTCGTGGTGGGTACACAGGCTTGTGTGTTGTGCCCATGGCCCGGGAGGGCCATCCCACGAGAGAGAGCTAGGAGTAGGCCTTGTGTCTTCCTGCTAGGCCGCTGTGTGAGTGAGCGTGAGGCAAGGGCAGGCAGGCTGAAGTGGTAACGCCTATAGGTGGCAGCACCAGCATGGCGCAAAATATGAACTAAGCTGGCACACAGCATGGGCTGTCTGTGCAGACATTACAGGCTGTCTACAGAACCTGCTCCTAACCCTATTTACAAATAACCTTGGATTCACTGACAGGTACCTTGTGCTGTTCATTCTCTGATCCATGTTCGCTTTAGCTTTTGGGTTAAGACATGGCTCAATTCTACACTCCTCTCTAGCGCTATTCTTCGCCTGTCTCGTCCTCCCCGCTCACCCCACCAGAGTTCCAACAGAAGAGCCTGAATTTCTGTTATCAATGTCTGTCCCACGATCGCCTCAGCTGCTGAGTTAAGCCCTGGCTCTATTTCTACGACTAAGAATACTCCTCTCCAGCACTATTCTTCGTCTGTCCCGTCTTCCCCGCTCATCTCATTTGGGATCTTACCTGAACTCTTCAGTCACTCACACTCACCCCAGGTAGATCTGTTTGTGACTTTTAAAAGCTCACTGTGTGGGAGAAACGTTGTCAATAAAGGATCACATTATACTGCATATGTGTTTATATTTCCATTGTGTCGGTATAAAATACCGAAACAATGTACCTGGGGCGTATGTGTATGTATAATGTTCGCCAAGACCGTAGTCCTGGCACAGGTCTCAATCTTGCGATGACCCGTCTCTGGCTCCCGAGGGAGAAATTTTTCTACAATGATGCAACATATGCTGCTCAAGCACACTTCTGGTCAGTTCATCTGGTGCATCTCATAATCGACAACACCGTCTGTACTCCTAGCCGTGGACACTAGCGAGGGGGAGGATATGTCGTTATCACGGGCAACAGCTTGTCTGGTTCGTTGACTCCATGGTACACTAGTGTGGCCGCAGTCATCTCTGGGTCCTCTTCGGGAGGGGATATCAGTGCTAGTTGCCTGCGCAGTGTCACAGTAACTTCGCACTCCAGAAGATAGTGTGTTAGGGGGCGCTGGACAACGTGCTGGCTGTACTGGCACATCTCATCAGCCTTATCTACCATCATCTTGGCTGTGGGAAAGCCCAAACGAAGCCGATGGATGGCGGTACACTGCGCGCTGGACCAGCTTCTATCATATGGAGGGGTTCTCCCTGAGTCGCTCTTCGGTAGCACTGTTGAGATGGGGAATCACCTAAGACCTCTTCCATAAGTTTCATTGCTCTAGCAGCCATCAGTTTGGTCTGTCGTAGGCTGATGGGGACAGTAATCCCAACATGTGGATACTCTGTGGTTGTCAGGTAAGACACATATGCAACAGTTAGGTATCTTTATTTCGAAATGTTTCGCCTACACAGTAGGCTTCTTCAGTCGAGTACAGAAAAGTTGATAGAAGCAGAAGAGACTTTAAGACGATGTAATCAGTATATCACCCTTGAAGTTTTGAGGTGGTCGGTCCCTCAGTCTGGAGAAGAGTATTGTTCCATAGTCTGAAACAATATGGAGTTGAAGTGACAGGATGGAGCCTTATATAGCGCCAGGAGGTGAGATGTAGGCCACTAGTAGTGGTAAGAATGTAGTCGTTGGGAGGTCAGGTCCCTCTCAAATCCAGTCATTCTCACTAGTAGAAGTTATCCAAGTTGATTTCAGGTCTGTACCAAGATACCCTTGTGTTGCAGTGTCTGACAGAGTGAACATTAAAATGGAATAAAATATCGACAGGTTGTTAGGTAAGACACATATGCAACAGTTAGGTATCTTTATTTCGAAACGTTTCGCCTACACAGTAGGCTTCTTCAGTTGAGTTCAGAAAAGTTGATAGAAGCAGAAGAGACTTGAAGACGATGTAATCCGTCCATTACCCTTGAAGTTTTGAGGTGGTCAGTCCCTCAGTCTGGAGAAGAGTATTGTTCCATAGTCTGAAACAATATGGAGTTGAAGTAACGAACGAACGAACGATAGTTCAGGTAAGATCCCAAATGGGATGAGCTGGGAAGACGACACAGACGAAGAATAGTGCTGGAGAGGAGTGTTCTTAGTCGTAGAAACAGAGACAGTGCTTAACCCAGCAGCGAAGGCGATCGTGGGACAGATATTGAGAAGAGAAATTCAGTCTCTTCTATTGGGACTCCGGTGGGGTGAGCGGGGAGGACGGGACAGGCGAAGATTAGCGCTAGAGAGGAGTGTAGAATTGAGCCATGTCTTAACCATAAAGCTAAGGCGAAAGTGGGTCAGAGAATGGTACCTGTCAGAAAAGGTACCTGTCAGTGAATCCAAGGTTATTTGTAAATAGGGTTAGGAGCAGGATCATACAAGGAGTAGAAAAGGTTGTGTTGGTGTGTTGGTCTGCGAATGTTTTCGTCCAGGAGACAGGTCCAGTAGTCGTGTCGTGTCTCAAGTTTGTCTATCTGTCTGTCACTGAGCGTCTTCCAGTACAGATTCAGCGCAGGGATGTTTAATTGGGCATGGAGAAACTCGCTTGTGGCGAAGTCTTCCCATCTGACATCAAGTACCCAGCGCAGCACCTTGTTCTGGACACGCTGCAGTTTAAGTAAGTTCGTTTTAGCTGCAAGAGTGAGTGTATCTATATTGGCATGAGTGACAAGTTGTGTAATGTCGTCTGCAAAGGCTAGTGTCATGGAGTTGCGGTATACAGGTGTTTGAATGTCGTTAGTCTATAAAATGTAGAGGGTAAGGGAGCGGACAGATCCCTTGGGTACTCCAGCATTTAGTGTGAAGTTGTCAGGGTAACAGCCTTGGAATTTTATTCTCATGGTACGGCCGTCTAGGAAGTTGCAGAGGAGTTTACGAGTAGTGAGAGACAGGTTAAAGTTAGTGCAGAGTTTGTACTTGAGCCCTTCGTGCCAGACAGTGTCAAAAGCTTTTTCAACATCTTTTGCAACCAGGGCTGTCCTACTTCTTTGTTTTGTGTTTATGTGGATGTAGTTGAGAATGATGTTAATGGCATCCTGCGTGGACCTATGTGTTCTGAAGCCAAACTGACCATCAGAAAGTACAGAGTTGTGTTCCAGGTATCTGCGTAGGCGATGGTTGATGAGTTTTTCAAAGAATTTTCCTAAAGTTTCTAGGAGGCTGATAGGGCGATAGTTTCCAGGATCAGAGTGGTCTGTTTTGGGTTTAGGAAGGAGGATAGCAGTAGCAGCTTCGAAGAGGGAAGGGAAGTATCCAGAGGCAAGGGAGACATTGAGGAGGTTTGTGTAGGCAGTAATGATAGAGTCAGGAAGGTGTTTTAGGATAATATGGTTTAGGCCAGAGGCACCAGGAGTCTTGGGAGGAAGGTGTCTGAGGAGAGTTTTAATGTCTGTGTTGGTGAAAGGAGTGTCGAGTTCTTGGGAGGAGGTAAGAGAGTCTAGATGGATGTGGCTATCTGGTGTGGTTTCTTGTGTGTGTACAGTGTTCCAGTGTTCTATATTCTGAATGTGTTGAATAACGTTAGGGTGAGGTGGGTGAGGGTGGAAGATGTTCTCCCAGATGTGCTTGAAGATGTTAGTAGCAGCCTGCGGGTCTGAGATTTGTGTGTTGTTGTGGGTGATGTGTTTGAATTTGTTGGTAGGAGTGGAGCCTCTGATTTTTTTTGATAAAGTTCCAGAAGGCTTTAGTGTTTTTAATACGCTGTTTGTCCGCTTGTTGTATGAGTTGTGACCAGTGATTGTTGTGGTCTTGGTCTAGGCTGTGTAAAATGTTGTTTCTAAGGTAAGTGAGATCTAATCGGACCTGATTAAATCTGTGTGTTGTAGAGGAAACGGGTGTGGTAGCAGATAATTAGTCTTCTTGTTCTGAGTGATGGTTTGAAGGAATAAAGAGTGGTGTGAGTTTTCTTTGGTATTGCAAAGTTCACAGTTTGTGTGGTGTCCTGGATGAGATCAAATTGAGTATCGATGTCAGAAATAGGTTTGTTGTTGTAGTCATAGGTGAGGTTAATATTGTGTGTGTCAGCGTTCTTGTAGGAGAAGGAAGGTGTGGCTGGAATGAGGATAGGGTTGGAGGAGATGTGTAAGATGACTGGGATGTGATCAGAACCTGTAATAGGGCCAGGTGAGATGTAGTGTTGAAATAGAGAGCTGGCTCAGTTTGCCAGAATGATGTCTGGTTTGCCTTGGCCCGTGTGGTTGTAGAAGGTGTTGAAGTCTGAGCCGATATGAATTAGGTGTTTATGGTTTGTGAAGTTGAGTAATTGGTGACCAAGTTGGTTGTTACTGGTGTGATGAAAGGCGGTGTGTTTGACATTCATGTCAGCTAGTAGGTATGTTGGTGTGTTGGTATAGTTGAAGACTATGGAGAGGTCGTGTATGTTGAGAATAGTGATTGGGCGAGCATAGGTGGTGAAGAAGATAAATGGGCCAAGGTGGGTGTGTATTCTGACTGCAAGACAGTGTTGGTGAATAAAAGGGATTGGGACAAATTCGTGTCTTATGTTGCATTTGACAAGGATGGCAACCCGATCGTGGGGATCATAGGGGGACTGTAATGCAATATAACCATAATGGCGGATACGTTGAGGGGCTTTGAGGCAGGTACTGTTTAGCAAAACAATACCTGGCCTCTCTGCTTCAAGGAGCTAGGCCAGTAGGTGTCTAATTGTATAGTAAGAACGTATGTTAAACTGAATCACTTTAAACATGATTTAATGGTTTCGTCATAGCAAAGTTAATGTCGGGGGAGGAGTTTGGATAGTGGTGTGATAGTGGTGTCATCAGTGGATATGTGTTTGTAGGTGTTATGGACCCGTTTCCTAGAGGGGGAGGAAGAGATGGATCTGTTTTTATGTTCTTTGGTCTGTCCGTCAGAAGTTGGGACAGGTTTAGGTTTGAGTGGATTTTGTCTAGAGGAGGTGGAGTTGGACCTGGATGAAGTTTTTGGGTGTGGTGGAGGAGTGGGCTAAGGTAGATGCAGAGGAAATGGAAGCTTAGGTAGGGGATGAGGAAGTGGAAGCTTTGGTTGGGGATGAGGAATTGGGTAAGGTGGTGGGGGAGGGGTGGTCGTTGCAGCAGCAGTAGGGGTGTTGGTGGGTGGGGTAGAAGTAGTGAAGAGGGGTAGGGGAGGAAGAGATTTGGTGGGTGTAGGAAGTGAGGGGTGGGAGAGAGGGAGGAGGTAGAGGTTGTAAGGGGCTTAGAAGAGAAGCAGGAAGGAGGGATAATTAAAGAGGAAAGATTGTTAGCAGACAAGATTAGGTTAAGGACATGTGAGTAGTCTGATTGGTAAGCTTGAGAGATTACCATCGCAGAGTGGGCAGCAGTGGCGAGTTGGCAGTTAGTTTTGTAGTCTAGTGTGGGTGTAGATGTAGAAGGAGGAGTGCTTGTAGTCTATGTGTTGGTGTTTGAAGTGTGTAGAGTAGGAGAGGTAGATCAAGTGCGTGGAATAACCCAGGCATTGGGGGTAGGAGAGGAAGGTATGGTTGGGGAGGAAGGTGCAGGGAAGGGGTTGGGGAGGGAGGGAGGTTGGCTGGCTCTGAGGGTGGGGAGAATGTCTTTTTTAGAAGGGCAGGAATTTGCAACTGCAGTGTGTGACCCGCCACAGTTAGAACAATTAAGGGGGAGGTTGCAAGTGTTCCAGAAGTGGCCAGTTGCTGAACATCTGGAGCAGATTTGTGTGGAAGTGCATGAGATTTTGTCGTCGCCGAATTTGTAGCATTTCAGACATTGTGTGATAGGGTGAAAGTTTGGAGTGAAGAGAGTGTTTGGAGGAATATGGATGGTCTTGGCAAGGATTCCTTGATTAAAGAGTGTAGAGGCGTCAGAAGGATTTGAACAGCGTATTTTGAGGATGGTAGAGTTTTCAGGTCTGCAAATATCGTCAACAGAAACTTTGTTCTTAGTACTAATGTCTTTGATTAAGTCTTCTTTGTCTGTGTCATAGGCAGTCAGGAGAGAATAGTCTACATGTTTTGCGATCACTGTGCATTTGGCGCGGTGCTCAGAAGCCCAAATAATAGTGAAGCCTGCGTTGAGAAGCTTTTGTCTGGTCTCGGTTGAGGTGTATGTTTTGTAAGAATGCCTGTCAAAGAATTTGATACCTGAGTTGGTTTTAAAGACTTTCTGCTGAGGTGTGCCAGTGATGTGGTACAATAAATTTCCAGGACAGATAGTGGCATGACCAGATTTAGAGTAAATGAGGTTAAGCGAGAAAGAATTGGATTTGGAAGAGGTAGAGGCAGGGTAAGCCTTAGAGGCAGGAGTAAACAGGGTAGAGGCAGGTGTTGGCGGTAGAGGAGGAGCGGTAAAGGGGAAGGAAGTGGAAGGCATTGAAGGCATCGTAAATTATATGTGGCGGCCAAATCTGTGAGAGTAATTGGCTAGGCAAGTACGTGTGAAGTAGACATACGTGCTTGCCTAACTTTAAAGTTTTCTTGTGGAGTCCGTCGCTGGAGGCACAGGACACTGAGGAGGTGAGCTGTAGCTTGATGGAGCACTGTGTGCCCTGAACGGCGAGAAGAGGCAACAGTGACTGTAAGGCGTGCAGACCACACGTACAGGCTGAGGCGTGGAGACTTCAGACAGCAACAGGAGTGCAGAGGGAGGCTTCCTGCCCTTGGGTAGGCATCCACCAATGCACCAATCCTGATGGTGAAGACGAAGGTCCAGTAACCACCACTCAGAGGAAAGTCACTCTCAACACGGGGTAATTAGAGAGGCGAGATCGTTGGTCGATGAAGGTGTGTGTGTGAGTTAAAGTTATTGTTGTAGGTTTGCCAGTACTTCCGGCCCGGGTCTTCTCCAGATGGTGACCCGGCGGTGGCCTCTCGGGCGGGGGGTGTCGTTCATCTTCTTCTTTCTTCTGTATTCTTTCTTGGGGCCCTCTGATTGGAGGGTGACTTCTTCTTCTGTCTTGTGGTGACTCCCCAAGTGGGAAGTATCTTCTCTTTTAGCATCTTCAGCAGCATAGGAGGGCGGAGGCAGCAATTACAGGGTTCGTTTTGGAGCCACACCCCAGCTTTAGCAGGCAGCAAAGTGCTGGGGAAACTTGCCTTCACGGTGATTGATCATTGACAGTCCTGCTAGGTGAGGGTACCGTCTTCAGCAGCCCCATTCTGGAGAGTCCTGAATTTCTTCCTTGTGGTGTAGTCGAGTGCCACAAAGCGATGGCTTTTTGAGAGTAGGTTGATCAGGGATTCAGTGGTGAATGATCGAGTTGAGTCGCAGGTGAACTTGACTGTCCCGTTGTGGAGGTGTTGAATAATTTCTGGAGTGCAAATTGCGTTCTCATTCTGATTGGTTGTGTAGAAGTATACACCAGGCAAGCAGTGGACTTCTTGTGAAGGAGTGGCGGTAGTACGTAGGGATGCATCCCAAGGCTCTTGTGTTTTAACCTTCTTGGCTGGTGGCTGAGACGTTTGAGGTGAGGCGTCTGATTGGTCCGTTGTGACTGAGGTGGAAGCAGGTGCTGGTGGACTCTCATTGGTGAAATCGGTCGACATCTCAGTGGTCTCTGATTGGTCCATCTCTGTGTCGGGAGGAAGGTGTGGTAGAGGTGGAGCAGCGGTAATGTTGGCGACATTTGCAGTGGATTTTATGATCTCCATGGAAGATGGAGATGCAGGGAATGTGAAACTGGGCATGTTGTTGCACTTGAAGGGTTCGTTGATGGTGGTGTTGAAGGAACCAGGTTCAGCTACCAATCAGACGCTTCACCTCAAACGTCTCAGCCGCCAGCCAAGAAGGTTAAAACACAAGAGCCTTGGGATGCATCCCTATGTACTACCGCCACTCCTTCACAAGAAGTCCACTGCTTGCCTGGTGTATATAATGTATATTACCTTTTCGTATAATTTTATATTGCTTATATTTGCGATAATAGCTAAATCGTAAATATATTGCTTTATATTATTATCTGACTTAGTTATATTGTTAGGTAGGATGTAACATTCATATATTATTATTATGTGCTCATAGTTCAAGTCTTGATTGTCTAACTACTGTAATTATCGCTCGTGGCTCATTACTCTGCTGGCTTCTCGGTGTTGCTGGGCAGCAACTGTCCACGGAGCAATCACGTGATCAAGGGGGGTGTTCACACCTCGCCTGGAGTAGTCAGTCTGGGCTAGACTCTCTTGGTGGTTGGACGTATTCCTGACAAGACGTGCCTAACTCTCCCTTATTGGCCCTTGTTGGAAGATCGTCTCTGTCTCTTTCTTGTTGTTGGTTCTGTAGAACTGTTCACAGAACATTGTCTAGACTTAGTGATTTTAGACGTTGTACTGAGGTTGTGTGTTGCATAGACACTCTGAGCAACTCAGGTCCTGAGCTGTAGCTTCTGACCTAATTTGTACTGGTATCTGTGTACTGTCACAGTCAGGGATTTTCTTATGCTGAACTTAGATTCAGTAGTATGGGAGTTTGGTGACTTTTGTGGAGGATCTGCTGATGGTCCCTACTTAGTGTCATTATATTATCTCCTTGATCCTGATTCTGTGTCACTGTTGCTTGTTATATTGCTGTTCGGCTTATCAGTCGTTTTATTGTTCAAGCAAGCTGTTCTGATTGCCAGGTTGGTCAAGAAGTTAATTGATGTGAGGACTTTGTCAGTCACTGGTTTAAGTCTAGTCGAGTCTTGAGACATAGCGAACTACTTAGAGGACTTACACACATACACACACTTGTACATATTTGTAATATCTTATTAAATGTTAATGTACCAGATGGTATGTGATATGTGCTTTCAGAACAATACTACTGTACACGAGAGAATTGTAGGAACTTGTATCCTATATTATATTCAATTAATTAATTTAATTTACTTTGATCTTATACCTCTAGACATTATTATTAATAAACTTAATAAATTTTAATTTCTCTTGTTAGTAGCCTACCAGTTGTAATCCTGAAGCACTAATAATTCTTACTGAATTCCATTGGATAATTAGACCAGGATACTGACTACTTGTTACGAAAACCCATTAACAGGCTGAATGCTAGAAGGGCAGTCCTTTCTAGTATTCACTGGAGATCTCTAAGCTTATTAGAAATCGCGTTTTTTGTAACAGTATCCCAACAGTGCGCGGATTGTTGAATGGGCACGAGAGGAGCTCTGTGCCCATTGTGACCGAATGGCTCCGAAACCCTTGGTGCACTACCTGTTAGACTGCCCGGCTACGATGCCCCTTTGCCGTAGACACTTCCCAATGACCCCAGTGGGGCAAGCCTGGGAGGATGAGGCAGCACATCTTACGTACTTAGCTGTGAGGGACTTGGAAACCTTACTCCCAGTCATTGCATGTCACCCCCCTCTCCGCTGAAGTCGCTGTGTGGGCCTGCTTTGGGCCTCCATTGCACCACACACCAGCAGTTGTTAGTGCACACTAACTTTTGGTACGTCACTTAGCCATAGAGCTGAAGAGGTACCCCCCCCCCTTCCTGCTGAAGAACTGCCATGCATGTACAAGAAAAGCTAAACGACACTTCCCTACCCGGGGAGCCAATGCCGGGTCACCAAATTGGAAGAGACCCGGGCTGGGATCCATACCAGCAAATCAAATAGAATATAATAGAATTTTCTGTTGAGGTTGGTAAGGAGACGTTTGAGGGGAGGGTTTATATCCGAGTTAAGTGTTCTATGTATGTAGTAGGTACAGTAATAAGTATGGATGTTTTGTATGGTGAGTAGGTTTAGAGTTTTGAATATTGGTGGAGTGTGCTGCCTGTAGTGGGAATTTGTTGTCATTCTGACTGCAGCCTTTTGTTGGGTAATTAATGGTCTGAGATGATTTATTGTTGTTGAGCCCCATGCACAAATTCCATAGATGAGATAGGGGCAAATAAGTGAGTGATATAGGGTCAGGAGGGCTGACTGCGAAACATAGTAACGCATCTTCGATAGTATGCCTACAGTCTCGGAAATTTTCTTGGAAATTTGTTGTACATGTGTTTGAAATTTGAGTCTATTATCAAGGTGAATTCCTAAGAATTTTCCCTCTGTGGGCTTTGTGATAGGTGATCCGTTTATCATTATGTTAAGAGGGACATCTGTAGCTCTGTTACCAAACTGAATGAAGTAGGTTTTGTCAATGTTGAGAGTACGTTTGTTAGTCCTCATCCAGGTAGATATTTTCTGTAATACGGTATTTACAGTATTGGCTAGCATGACTGGGCTTGGGTGAGAGAAGACGTATGTAGTGTCATCTGCAAATAGTGTGGGTTTGAGTAGTTGCGATGCATTTGGTAGGTGATTAATGTAAACGAGAAAGAGAAGAGGGCCAAGGACACTTCCTTGTGAGACAACAACTGGAATTGGCTGTGCGGAAGAGTTTGCTCTATTTGTGTACACATATTGGCTTCTGTTGCTGAGGTATGACTTAGGTCGTTGAGAGAGTGCCCTCTTATACCATTGTGCGACAATTTTACGTAGAGCAAGTCATGGTCAATTGTATCAAAAGCTTTACGTAAATTAATGAAGATCCCCAGTTGGACTTCTTTTTTCTCAAGTGCAGTGTATATTTGTTCTAGCATGTGTTTAATAGCATCATTCGTATTTTTATTAGGCCTGAACCCAAACTGACAGGGGTTGAGTATGTTGTGGGAGATGAGGTAGGAATAGATTCACTTGTGAATTAATTTTTCGAAGATTTTAGAGAGAGGGTGTAAGTTGGATATAGGCCTAAAGTTGTTCAAGTCTGTTTGGTCTCCTCCTTTATGGACCGGTGTGACCCTCGCTATTTTGAGAACTGTAGGGAAGGTAGAGGATTTGATGGATTTGTTAAAGAGTTTTGCAATGAATGGTGACAGCACTTGCGACACATTTTTGTAAATAAAGGGTGGTAAGGTATTTAAATCTCCTGTCTTGTTTTTTAGTGTGTTGATAATAAGGGAGACTTCTGTTGGGTTAGTCGGAGCTAGGAACAGTGTGTTCGGGTAGTTGCCAATGAGGTACATTTATGCCAGGGATGGGGTTCACTTATCCAGGGCAGGTGTGGGTTTTCTTGTTAGCTCTGTTGAGGGGATTGTTAGAACTTTAAACTAGGATTAGTTAGAGGTATGGGTTTAGAAATGAAAAATAATGAGTATGGATACATTGGTTGAATAAGAAAAATGTGCAGAAGAAAAAGCATATGATGGTATTTTATGCTAACAGTCGAAATGCAAGAAATAAGATTAATGAACTACGTTTGGTAGCATGTGCTGGGAACTTTGATGTCATACCATTAACTGAAACGTGGTATGATTTAAAGTGTCGGGATATGATTGCTGAGTGTAATATATTAAAGGGTTTAAGTTCTTGCATGTGGATAGATGTAATGGGAAGGGGGGAGCAGTTGCATTATATGTTCGAGAAAATATTAATTGTTGCATAAAAACAGGTATAAAAATAGATGGAAAAGTAACAGAATCTGTTTCGGTAGAGTTTGTAGAAGGTCAAGAAAAACTAATTCTAGGTGTAATATACCGACCTCCAGGCTTGGATCACGATAGAGGGAGACTTCTTTGGGACGAAATTGTTAGGGCTTCTAGACACAATAACGTAGTAATAGTAGGGGATTTTAACTTTAGTCAAATTTACTGGAATTCTTTGACCGGTAATCTGGAGTCCAGCGACTTTATGGAAACGGTTCAGGACTGTTTTCTGAAGCAGTGTGTAACAGAGCCTTCCAGGGGTAATAATTTGCTAGACCAAGTCTTGTCAAATAAGGAAACACTCGTAAATAATCTAGAGATCACTGAAGAGCTTGGCGCCAGTGATCACAAATCCATCACTTTTAGCATTAACTGGGAATACAAGATTTTCGTTCTGCCGATTATAATGGACTTAGGGAACACCTGTCTAATCTCGAATGGGGGGTATCTAGCTAATGATTTTATTGACGATGATCATACTTATGATTACGAAGGGATTTGCGTTTTATGATTTTTTTCTTAATAATGTACACCGTGCTCAGAGTATATACATTCCCCAGAGAGAAATTAGGTCTAATAATAACGATCCCAAATGGGTTATCAGGAGATTAAAGGTTATTAGGGGAGAAAATGGGAATTTATAGGCCCATCAGAAGAGGAGAGGTTAACCTTACTGACCAATATGCTCAGCTTAAAAGAGAAGTAAAAAAGGGGATTAGAAAGGCTAAACGTGACTATGAAATTAGAGTTGCTAATGAATCAAAGACTAATCTACAGGGGTTCTTTCAAGTGTATAGGACGAAGGTGAATGAAAAAGTAGGATCTCTGAAAATTGGGAATGGACAGCTGACGGATAACGAACTGGAAATGTGTTCCTTATTTAATGACTATTTTTTGTCAGTTTTTACACAGGAAGACACAAATGAGATTCCAGAGATTAACAATTTTTCAGTTCCTGATGAATTCAAATGAACTAATATTACTGTCACGAGGGACATGGTTAACAAACAGATAGACAAATTGAAGCAAAATAAGTCCCCGGGGCCCGACGAGTTGTTTTCCAGGGTATTTAAGGAATGCAAGATGGAACTTAGTCAGCCATTAATGACTGTTTAATGCATCCATCCTTACTGGTGATGTGCCAGAGTTGTGGAAGATGGCTAATGTCGTTCCTATATTCAAATCAAATCAGAGATTATGCCGCTCAGTTTTCGTCTCCTTACTACAGGATGGATATAGACTCATTGGAGAACAGAGAAGAATGACTAAAATGATTAACTGTGGAAGGAACCTCCCGTATGAAGATAGACTTAAAGCCTTAAATCTCCACTCTCTGGAGACACGTAGAATGAAGGGAGATATCAAGTGTATAAGTGGATGACGGGCATAAACAAAGGAGATATTAATAAAGTACTGAGGGTGTCGAACCAGGTAAGAACCAGGAACAATGGATTTAAGTTGGATAAATTTAGATTCAGAAAGGACATAGGTAAGTACTGGGGCTGTTAGGAGGAGGGAGCTGTTAGGACTTTAAATTTGGAATAGTTAGTGGTATGGGTTTTGGCGGGAAAACAGTGAGGTCCCAGTGTAGTAATATTATGAGTTCTAGGGGAACTAGTAATAAGCAGAACGAGGTAGATATTGGAAGGCCAGTGGCACTAGGTGACAAGGACAGTAATAGGTTTATTAGTAAATCAGAAATGAGCAGGAAGGGTAAAGAGAAAGGAGGGTCTTTCAATGTATATTATGCTAATTGCCATAGTGCTAGGAATAAGATGGACGAGTTGAGATTAGTTGCTAGTGCAGGTAACATCGATGTATTTGCCATAATTAAGACGTGATTTAACTAAAAAAGTCTGGACATGCCTGCAGAATGTCACATTCAGGGTTTTAAATTGTTCCAAATAAATAGAAGTATCGGGAAGGCGGGTGGGTTGGCACTGTACGCCCGAGATCGCTTGAACTGTTGCATAAAAAAGGGTAAGTCTGAAGTAACACATACAAAGTCTGTTTGGATAGAATTTTCAGAGGGGCATGAAAAATTGATTTTAGGAGTGATATACCGTCCCCCAAATTAGATAGTGACCAAGGGAAATTACTGTGGGTGGAAATTGTTAAGGCCACAAGACCTTAACAATATGAGGCCACAAGGCCTCATATTGATTGGAATTTCTTGACTGGGAACTTAGAATCTAATGACGTCTTAGAAGTAGTTCAGGATTGTTTTTTGAGGCAGTTTGTGACAGAACCTACAAGGGGAAATAACCTGCTTGACTTGGTTCTGGCAAACAAGGAAACCCTTGTTAATAATTTAGAAATTACAGAGGAAATCAGCACAAGCGATCACAAATCAATTACCTTTAGCATTAAATGGAAGTATGACAGTAGGGATAATTCAGTAATTGTCCCAAATTTTTGCTTAGCAGATTACAAAGGGCTTAGAGAACACTTATCATCTGTTGACTGGGGTAACGAAGAGAGTTATGAGTATGACAGCTTTCTTAACACAATACATGCTGCCCAAAGAGCATTTATCCCATATAAGAAAATTAGATTGAATAGAAATGACCCAAAATGGATATATAATAGGCTTGAATATCTTTTAGGGCAGAAGAAAGGAATTTTTAAACGTATCAAAAGAGATGAAGGTTATCTTATGAATCAGTATATTGACATTAAGACGGACGTTAAAAAGAGGATAAGAAAAGCTAAACGGGACTATGAAATTAAAGTTGCTAGGGATTCGAAAACTAACCCAAAAAGTTTTTTCCAGGTGAATAGAACAAAAGTTAAAGGACACAAATGCAACTAATGTGACATTTTATTGTGGCAACGTTTCGCTCTCCAGGAGCTTTATCAAGCCATTACAAACAATACATGGACACAGGGTACATTTACGCATGTAGGAACGATAACTTGAACAACGCCTGTGTACAACACCGAAATTCCACCAATCATCTCATGAAATTCAGAGACGCCCAATTAGTGATCAAAGAAACTAATTTCCGCAGACGCAAGTGCCTCGAATCAGCACTGATCGCTGTTTCGAATACAATTAAACAAAACAACGGCAGTTTCACAATCTCCGAAGTCTTAGCAAGAATCCTCCTGAAAACAGTAAACCCTGCCATCACATAGTCTCTCCTGTTATACTACACAAAGCACATTACAGAGAGTGAACACTGAAACAAGCTGCCTCTTCCCAGTCTATATTTGTCCAACCTATTTTTATGTTACCCAAGTAATAGTTTTTATATCATTTTACTCATGTACGAATTAATTGCTCTACCATATTGTATTACTTTTGTCACTACTACTACTACTACTACTACTACCACTACTACTACCACTAGTGAACATCGAAATGGTACCTCACTAGTATTGCACCTCACTCTGAGCCTTTATATACCCTCTGTGTCCATGTATTGTTTGTACACAGATCAGAGCACTGCTTACTCACGATGCATTACTCTAACAGAGTACAGATCAAACCAGCGAGTGGCACAACCAATGAGTCGTCCAAACTAGCACTTGCAGCTGCCGTTAGTGGCAGGCTGCAAGTCAAATGTAATGCGATTTTATCGCTCAAGGAGGCCTTTGTTGTCGTCTGTACAGACGACACAGAGGCTGAGAAACTACTTACCACTACTGCTACTACCACTCTACGAGACCAGGGATTTCTTGTCTTGACTTCCCCAACACTGAGGGCCAGGAGAACTGTGTTCCTCAAGCGACTCGACAACCTTATCACTGTACAGGCCACTGAAGAAATCAAGTCATCTATCGAAGCAAAGGACCCTTGGGCCAAGGTGGACTTCATTACTAAAATACCCAATGCTTCATCCATGCTGAAGGTCACCTTCAGTGACGTCAACATGGCAGCCAGAGCTCTCGCTGAGGGCCTGGCTATTCACTACTTCCACATCAACCCAGCCTTCATCGAAGCAGAGAAATTCCAACATATCTCACGGTGCTATAATTGTTACTCATACTTACACACCACAAATGATTGTCCTACCAAGGACAAGAAGTTCTGCTCCACCTGTGGCCGTGAGGGTCATGACTTCAAGAATTGCACTACTGCTTCACCACCTAAATGCTTGAACTGCAAGAATGACCACCATACTCTTGCTGCCAGGTGCCCTACCAGAAGAGACATACTCAAGAAACAAAAACAACAAAAGAAACCTAACCCACAAGTAACCACATATTCTGCTGTCGCCAAGCTTCAAGCAGACACTACCAAGATACTACAAGCCACGCAAGCTGCTCCCACCACTTCGCTGCCAGCACCTACTGCCGACTCCACCAAGATTCTTTATTGCATTATGTATGCTCATGTACAGAATGCAGCTGAGCCTGGTTCCTTCAACACCACCATCAATGAACTTTTCAAACTAAATAATATGCCTGGCCTCACATTCCCTGCATCACCACCTTCCACTGAGATCCTAAAATCTACTGCAAATATTGCCAGCATCACCGCTGCTCCACCTCTGTCACAACCTCCACTAGACACAGAGATGGACCAATCAGAGACCACTGAGACGTCGGCAAACCCCACCAATGAGACTCCACTACCGCTTGCATCCACTGCTAGAGCAACTGACCAGTCGGAAATCTCGCCTTCACCAGTTCAGCCACCAGAGATGGACCAATCAGAGACCACTGAGACGTCGGCAAACCCCACCAATGAGAGTCCACTACCGCTTGCATCCACTGCTAGAGCAACTGACCAGTCGGAAATCTCGCCTTCACCAGTTCAGCCACCAGCCAAGAAAGCAAAAACACAAGAAACTGCGGATGCACCTCACGGTGCCACTGACACTGCTGCACCACAACAAGTCCGATACCTGAAGGGTGTATACTTCTACATAACCAAGCAGTATAAGAACACAATGCTGTCTTCAGAGGTCCATCAGCGCCACCAGGACGGAACAGTCAAGTATACCTACGACCAAGCTGTTACATACACCACTGCAGACATGACCAGACTACTCGCTGCCAACACCCAACACCTTGTGGAAGTCGAGTACACCTCAAAGAGGAAATTCAGGATGCTTCAGAATGGGGACCTTGAAGACGGTACCCTCCTCTAGCACGACTATCCATGACCATTCACCATGAAGATAAGTTTACCCAGCACTTTGCTGTCCGCTAAAACTGGGGTGTGGCTCCAATCGACCCTGTAACTGCTGCCTCTGCCGGACTGCGCTTCTCTTCGGGGAGGTCAGCGCGGGATGGAAGAAGACGACACCCTCCAACCGGAGGGCCAAGAAAGAGGAAAGAAGATGATTGTCACCCCCCACCTGGGGGGCCGCTGCCGGGTCGCCATCTGGAGGGGACCTGGACCGGGAGTACCGGCTAATCAACATGAATGAATGAAAATGAACACCAACACACGACACTCCACACAGGAGAGCACAGCGCTAGCACGATCGACACCATGCCTTGCCCTTCTAGGGCAGGGTTGGTGCCAGAGCCGAGTTTGTAGCTCACAAGATGAGGGGGGTACTTGTGCCTCCTCCCATGGGAGACTTAGGTCTCAGACACTCCCTAGACAGGGAGCCAGTGCCGGGCCACCACTTGGAAGGGCCCGGGCCGGGAGAATACCGGCGAATCTTTAACAACAACATATTGTTTGTAATGGCTTGATAAAGCTCCTGGAGAGCGAAACGTTGCCACAATAAAATGTCACATTAGTTGCATTTGTGTCCTTTTACTTTACATATTGTCGGTAATTCTACCAACTTTATTACAGAACAAAAGTTAGGGAAAAGATAGGACCTTTAAAAATAATTTGGGGCATCTTACTGACAAAGAGAATGAAATGTGCTCGATTTTAAATAATTATTTTCTCTTGGTTTTCACTCAGAAGAACACTAACAATATTCCAGTAATCACTTTTTATAGTGGACTTGAAGACGATAAATTATGTAACATCACAGTCACTAGTGAAATGGTTATGAAACAAATAGACCGACTGAAACTAAATAAATCACCGTGTCCTGATGAGCTTAAAGGAATGCAAAATGGAACTTTGTGAACCGTTAACTAATATTTTTAATTTATCTCTTCAAACAGGTGTAGTGTCTGATATGTGGAAGATGGCTAATGAAATTCCTATTTTTTAAAGCAGGGGACAAGTCGTTACCGTCAAATTATCACCCATTAACTTTTTTCTTTTACCACCCAATAAGCCTGACCTCAACTGTAGGCAAATTACTAGAGTCAATTATAGCTGAGATTATGAGAAGCCATCTGGATAAGCATAATCTGATTAATGATACTCAGCATGGATTCACGAGAGGCCGTTCTTGTCTAATTTATTAACTTTCTTCAGTAAAGCTTGTGAGGCTGTTGATCACGACGAAGAATATGATATTGTTTATTTAGATTTTAGTAAGGCTTTTGGTAGAATACCGCACCAAAGACTGTTAAAGAAAGTGGCAGCTCATGGCATTGGGGGGAAAGTGCTGTCATGGATAGAGTCATGGCTCACAGACAGGAAGCAGAGTGTCCATAAATGGGGTTAAATCCGAGTGGGGATCCGTAACAAATGGCGTTCCACAGGGATCAGTCTTAGACCCGTTGAAAGTTAAGACACATGTGCAACATCTAGATATCTTTATTGTAGACGTTTCGCCATCCAGTGGCTTTATCAATACAGATTCTAGGACATAATAGGAAGACAGTAGAACTATATACAAAAGATGAGGTAATCAGTCCCTCAGCCTTGGAGTTAGTGTTCACAGCATCGTGGTGGAGGAGAATCTGGAGCAAAGGCAAGAAGACTGGCGGTTATATAGGCGTCAGTGGATAAGGACGTGCAGCAGACGAGGGCATAGTCACTGGTAGGCGGGATTCCCCAGTGGAAGTAGGTCCTTCCCAAAGAGATGGGTTAGTTGCAGCAGCCGTGAAGAAGGTCTTGTAGATGTCCTCTGAACCAAGATTCCATGAAGTTGCCGGTATTTTATACCTTTCTTGCACAACTTGTCAGACACTGCAACTTCATGGAATCTTGGTTCAGAGGACATCTACAAGACCTTCTTCACGGCTGCTGCAACTAACCCATCTCTTTGGGAAGGACCTACTTCCACTGGGGAATCCCGCCTACCAGTGACTATGCCCTCGTCTGCTGCCCGTCCCTATCCACTGACGCCTATATAACCGCCAGTCTTCTTGCCTTTGCTCCAGATTCTCCTCCACCACGATGCAGTGAACACTAACTCCAAGGCTGAGGGACTGATTACCTCATCTTTTGTATATAGTTCTACTGTCTTCCTATTATGTCCTAGAATCTGTATTGATAAAGCCACTGGATGGCGAAACGTCTACAATAAAGATATCCAGATGTTGCACATGTGTCTTAACTTTCATACTGTCGGTATTTTATACCTTTCTTGCACAACTTAGACCCGTTGTTGTTTATAATATATATCAATGATCTTGATGAGGGTATTACTAGTGATATGAGCAAATTCGCCGATGACACAAAGATAGGTAGGATAATTGATTCAAACGTAGATGTCAGGGAACTTCATGAGGATTTAGACAAACTCAATAACTGGTCAGAAAAGTGGCAGATGCAGTTCAATGTAGATAAATGCAAGGTTCTGAAGCTCGGGAGTGTCCACAACCCTAGCACTTATAAGTTAAATAATGTAGAACTTAGCCATACAGATTGCAAAAAATGACTTGAGGTTATGATAAGCAGCAACTTTAAACCAAGACGGCAGTGCCTAAACGTACGTAATAAGGCAAACAGATTACTGGGATTTATATAAAGAAGTGTAAGCAACAGAAGTTCAGCGGTTATATTACAGCTTTATACATCATTAGTAAGGCCTCACCTAGATTATGCAGCCCAGTTCTGGTCTCCATATTACAGAATGGACATTAATTTGTTAGAAAACATTCAGCGTCGAATTACTAGATTAATACGTAACATTAGAAATCTTCCTTATGAAGAAAGATTGAAGACTCTTAAATTACATTAACTTGTTAGAAGAAGAATGAGGGGAGACATGATCGAAGTGTATAAGTGGAAGATAGGTATTAATAAAGGGGATATAAATAAGGTTTTGAGGATATCTCTCCAAGAGAGAACACGCAATAATGGATTCAAATTAGACAAGTTTAGATTTCGAAAGGATATAGGAAAGTATTGGTTTGGAAATAGGGTAGTTGATGAGTGGAACAGTCTACCTAGTTGGGTTATTAAGGCTAAAACCTTGGGTAGTTTCAAATTTAGGTTGGGTAAATACATGAGTGAGAGGGGTTGGATTTGAGTGTGACTTGCATATGAGAGTGTATAGAGTTATCAGAGCTTATTTCTTGGGTGGCATTGAAAATTGGGTTGGGTAAATGTTTTGTTTGTGGGATGGATTGTAAAGGACCTGCCTAGTATGGGCCAACAGGCCTGCTGCAGTGTTCCTCCTTTCTTATGTTCTTATGTTCTTATGAAAGGTACGTGAGTATTTATAGGATGGAATCAGGTGGAGAAAAAGTTACCCAAGGTCCTACTCGGAAGGTTGTCACGTGCAGCGTTCTCCATTTGACTCTATCCGTTAAATACTGGCGTACCTTTCATCCAGGTAGATCACCAGATGAACTGACCAGAAGAGTGCTTAAGCAGCAGCATATGTCGCATCATTGTGGAAACCTTTCTCCCTCGGGAGCCAGAGACGGGTCATCGCAAGATTGAGACCCGTGCCCATGTCTTGGCGAACATTATATATACATACACCCAGGTAGATCTGTTGGTGACTTGATAAAGCCCACTGTTTAGGCGAAACGTTGTCAATAAAGGATCACGACTCACGAAATCGTAATGACACGATTGCAAACAAACCATACCCCGGCCGGGATTGAACCAGCGGTCAGAGAGTCTCAAAACTCCAGACCGTCGCGTTAGCCACTAGACCAGCTAGCCACAATAAGATTCGTCCAACTAGGTATATTTCTACACCATAGGAAGGTTAGCACAGGCACCACTGTGACCACAAATGTAAGTTTTTACAGACGAATCTCCAACTAGCGTGGCCGTGACGAACTCTAGCTCAAGTCCCCTCACTGCCGTCAACATGACTCACGAAATCGTAATGACACGATTGCAAACAAACCATACCCCCGGCCGGGGCAGTGAGGGGACTTGAGCTAGAGTTCGTCACGGCCACACTAGCTGGAGATTCGTCTGTAAAAACTTACATTTGTGGTCACAGTGGTATCTGTGCTAACCTTCCTATGGTGTAGAAATATACCTAGTTGGACGAATCTTATTGTGGCTAGCTGGTCTAGTGGCTAACGCGACGGGCTGGAGTTTTGAGACTCTCTGACCGCGGGTTCAATCCCGGCCGGGGTATGATTAATAAAGGATCACATTATACTGCTTATGTGTTTATATTTCTACCTTATTTATATCACCTTTGTTAATACCCGTCTTCCACTTATACATTTCGACCATGTCTTCCCTCATTCCTCGTCTTATAAGTCAATGTAATTTAAGGGACTTTAATCTTTCATCATTCGGGAGATTTCTAATGCTATGTATTAACTTTGTCATTCGCCACAGAATGTTTTCTAACGAATTTATATCCATTCTGTAATGTGGAGATCAGAACTGAGCCGCGTAATCTAGGTGAGGCCTTACTAATAATGTATGAAGATGTAATATAACCACTGCACTTCTGTTGCTTACACTTCTTGATATAAATTCCCGTAATCTATTTGCCTTATTACGTACGCTTAAGCAGTGCTGTCTTGGTTTAAGCTTGCTGCTTAACATAACCCCCAAGTCCTTTTCGCATTTTGTACGGCAAAGCTCAACATTTTTAAGCTGGTAGGTGCTAGGCTTATGAAAATTCCCGAGCTACAGAACCTTGCATTTATCTACATTGAACTGCATCTGCCACTTTTCTGACCACGAACTGAGTTTATCTAAATCCTCCTGAAGTTCCGTGATATCTGCGTCTGAATCGATTATCCTACTTATTTTCGAGTCATCAGCAAATTTGCTTATATCACTAGTAATTCCCTCGTCAAGGTCATTTATACATATAGAAACAATAGTCCTAAAACTGATCCCTGTGGTACCCCACTTGTTACAGATCCCCACTCGGATTTAACCCCATTTATGTACACTCTCTGCTTCCAAATGGTGAGTCATGACTCGATCCATGACAGCACTTTTCCCCCAATGCCATGAGCTGCCACTTTCTTGAACAGTCTCTGGTGCGGTACTCTATCAAAAGCCTTACTAAAATCTAAATAAACAATACCGAATTCTTTATCATGATCAACGGCCTCATAGAGCTTTATTGAAGAAAGCTAGTAAATTAGTAAGGCAGGAACGGCCCCTCGTGAATCCATGCTGAGTATCATTAATCAAGCTCTGCTTATCGAGATGGCTTCTTATATCATCAGCGATAATTGACTCTAGTAATTTGCCTACAATTGAGGTTAGGCTTATTGGGCCGTAATTTGACGGCAACGACTTGTCCCCTGTTTTAAAAATAGGAATTACATTAGCCATCTTCCACATATCAGACACTACACCTGTTTGAAGAGATATATTAAAAATATTAGTCAATGGTTCAGAGTTCCATTATGCACTTCTTATGAACCCTTGAAAAAGCTCATCAGGACAGGGCGATTTATTTTGTTTCAGGCGGCCTAGTAATTGTTATATTACATAATTTATTTTCTTCAAGCACACTAAAAACCCTAATTATTTGGGATATTATTAATGTCTTCCTGAGTAAAAACCGAGAGAAAATAATTATTAGAAATAGAGCACATTTCATTTTCCTTGTGAGTAAGATGCCCAGAGTTATTACTGAGGGACCTATCGTTTCTCTAACTTTTGTTATATAAACCTGGAAAAAGCCTTTTGTGTTTGTTTTCGAATCCCTAGCAACTTTAGTTTCATTGTCCCGTTTAACTTGTTTTATCCCCTTTTTAACGTCGCTCTTAATGTCAATATATTGATTCATAAGATGACCCTCACCTCTTTTGATGCGCCTATAAATTCTCTTCTTCTATCCTAAAAGATATTTGAACCTATTATTCATCCATTTTGGGTCATTTCTATTCTATCTAATTTCTTTATATGGGATAAATGCTCTTTGGGTAGCATGTATAGAGTTTAGATAAGTGTTCTCTAAGCCCATTGTAATCTACTAAGCGAAAATCTGGGACTGTTAGTGAGTTATCCCTACTATCATACTTTCATTCAATGCTAAAGGTAATTAATTTGTGGTCACTTGTGCGGAGTTCTTCTGCAATTTCTAAATTATTAACCAGGGTTTCCTTGTTTGCCAGAACCAAGTCAAGCAGATTATTTCCGCTTGTAGGTTCTGTCACAAACTGCTTCCAAAAACAATCCTGAACTACCTCTAAAAAGCCGTTAGATTCTAAATTCCCAGTCAAAGAATTTCAATCAATCTGACTAAGGTAAAGTCCCTTAGAATTACTATGTTTTCGTGCCTTGTGGCCTTAACAGTTTCCTCCCAAAGTAGTCTCCCTAGGTCCCACGTTTGGAGGACAATAAATCGCACCTAAAATAAATTTTTCATGTCCCTCTGAAAATTCTCACCGGACTCAGTATTTGTTTCAGACTTTATACCCATTTTTATGCAACAATTTAAATGATCATGGACACAGAGTGCCACCCCGCCTCCCTTTCCGATACTTCTGTCTACATGCAACAATTTAAAACCCTGAATGTGACATTCAGTAGGCATATCCCGATTTTTTCATGTTAAACCACGTCTCAGTTATGGCAAAAACATCAATGTTACCCGCGCTTGCAATTAATCTCAATTCGTCCATCTTATTTCTCACACTACGACTATTAGTATAATATATGCTAAAAAAAACTCCCTTCTCTTTTCTCTTCCTGCTACTATAACAGTTCCTGTTTTTACAAAAAAAATTAATAAAATAAATAAAAATTCCTGCTGATTTCTGTTCCTCCACTACTCCTGTTACTGTCCTTGCCACCTAGTGCCACTGGTTTTTCAATGTTCACCAGTAACTCTATCTCATTATGCCTATAACCGGTTTCCCTAAAACTCACACTATTGCTACACTGAGAATTCATTGATTTTCCACAAAAACCCATACCACTATCTATTTCTAGTTTAAATACCTAAAAGCTCCCTCCACTGCGTTGGCCAGTGCTCCCACCCCCAGACCTAGATAAGTGAACCCCATCCCTGGCATACATGTCATTTCTGTCATAGAAGAGGTCCCAGTTGTCTATGAATGGTACTGGATTTTCCTTACAGTGTTTGTCCAGCCAGCAGTTGAAACCAATTGCCCTGGACAACCATTCATTTCCAACTCTTCTCCTTGGCAATATGCCACATATCACAGGGTTCCCACCCTTCTTCCTAATTAGCTCTGTTGCTGACCTATACCTGCTAAGCAGGTCCTCACTCCTACGTCTGACAATATCGTTGCTTCCCACACTGAGGTAGATAATAGGATTGCTCCCATTACCTTGCTTGAATAATACAGTGATCAGTTTGCCAAATAGCAATATGCACTAAGCAGCCGTGAACAGCCCAGTACCAGGCAAAGAAGATAAAGAGACACAAACATGACCTAATTAGGGAAAATCCACGTATCCTCAATACAAGGTTAAAAACTCCCAAGTTAATGTATCGGAGTTTAGCAGCTTTCAAACCCCCGACTACATTATTATTATTATTATAATCAAGGGGGAAGCGCTAAACCCAGAGGATTATACAGCGCCTGGGGGGGGGGGGATGTGGAAGGCATTCAGGCTTAATTCGGGGAACTGGAGCACAGATCCAATTCCCTAAATCAAGAGCCCCTCACCAACATCAAGGAACCTTCCTTGAGGGGCCCCCGACTACAACAGTGCACAGATGCCAGTCACAACAAGTTAGATAGTGAGTTAAAATCATGTTGAGTCACACTCAGTGTTTCACAACACAACCTCAAAATGTGAAAAATCACTAATTTTAAATAAATGTCTGAGAACATAGTTCTACAGAGAACAAGAACTTGTTTCAGAGTCAGTGAGATGATCCTGTTCTACCACAAGACTGCGCTTACATGACAAGAGCGGAGGAGAACAAAGCGCTTACAAATAGAGGGAGGAGAGGTGTTGCCTAGGCAATGTCCGGCTAGAAAGAGAGAGAGAGAGAGAGAGAGAGAGAGACAGACAGACAGACAGACAGACAGACAGACAGAGACAGAGAGAGAGAGAACTATGCAGCAACTGCAGGTGTGAGACGAGGTTTTTCCTAGGTTGCCACACGTTCCAGAATGCATCGCAATTGGCAAGTGTGTAATAGTGCAAGACAGCCAATGAAAACTCCGAAAATCTGCCAGCACAGAAAGTGTAGTGTGTGTGAGGAACATCTTATGTATCAATTAAACTTAATATTCAAGACAACTAATACTCTACAGCATGATATATTCATATTAACTACTAATGGAAATAACATTACCAATAAAATATTTGATAAAAATATGTACACATAATAATAATAATAATAATATCCTAATTTCTACAAGTACATGTACAAGGTATACAGGCCTAGTTGACATCAATGACAAACTAGTATATAGAAAACCGCTTGTTATGCAGAGCATTTCGGGCAAATTAGGTTAGTTTTGTCCCAGGATGGGACTCACACCAGTCCACTAACACCCAAGTACCCATTTTATACTGATGGGTGAACAGGGACAGCAGGTGTCTTATGGAAACACGTCCTGATGTTTTCCGGCCGTACCAGAGATTCAAACTCCGGACCTTAGTGTGTGAGCTATGTGCGCTAGGACTCCAGAAGAAAATCAACAAGTATTTCCACCATGTGTCAGATCAACTGTAGGCTGTGTGATGAATATGTGAGCCAGTAAGCAGCTGACAGTAACAGTCTGACCAGGCAAGCAACAGACAAGCCTGGCCCAAGGCCGGGTTATGTTAATAGTAAACCAATCACAGGTATGTCACCTCATAGCAGATGCCTAAATTTAACCTTAACTAAAACTTTTATTTATAAAATTTGAAGCTATGACTCTCCAGCACGTCCCTAAGCCTGCTGGCATAACAGTGGCGAGTTCCACGAAGATTGGCGTTCATTCCACAGCTGCCAGACTAACACCCCATGAAAACCATTAATCCCTATGTTACTCTATTATTTCCTTGGCAGTATCTGGCAGCTTGTAGCAAGGTTGTGCCGTCATTCCTTATCTACAGGTCATATATTAAGTGGCTCATTAACTATTAAATATCTCCTTAGTACCTTGCCGGATTGATCTCAAGAGTTGGAGCTGTGTTTAACATAGTTATATTCCATATCTCTCTTTCTCTCTGCTCTCTTTCTCTATGCTCTCTCTCTCATTTTCTCTCTCTTTCTCTCTCTCTCTCTCTCTCTATCTCTCTCTCTCTCTCTCTTTCTCTCTCCTTCTTTTACACAGAGATTTTACAAGATTAGGAAAAAGGGTTCCTACCTTTATTTATAAGTTAAGAACTATTACCTACATCAGCTCCTTTTAACGGAAGATCAGGAGGAAGGTGACCTTTTCTGATGCCATATTATCTCAGGAATCTTGCCAGTGATTGACAGACGTGACACTGGTCTGTAGTTGCTGGTTTCCGCTCTGTTCTTCATTGTATGAACAGGGATTATACTTGCCTCTTTACAAAATACAAGGCCGTTTACAGTGAGCTAGGCAGTGCTGATAGATGCAAGGTACAGGTGATGCTAGCTGGTCTGCTCGTCTCAGCAATCTTGGGCTCACCTTATCTGGGCCCACAGCTTTTTCTTGGTCGTGCGATTTAAGATACATTTCATCCTGCCCTACTATCACGTCTGACAACTTTGACACAAGTGTTTGGAGTTGTAGAGTTGCGTAGTGGCATATTCAGTTAGGTAAGGTTGGGTAAGCTACCCAAGCTTACTTAACTAAATTTTGACACAGTTCTTGCGGCCAGCTTTCTCCTGATTTCATCCGGTGAATAACCTTGTCGGTTCTAGACCAAGGACCACCAGCTTTTAGAGCCCACCCTAACTGATAACAATTTTTGTCAGTCTCCCATCTAGAGATGGCCCACTCTCCTCTTTGTCTCTCTCTCTGCCTGTCTGTCTGTCTGTGTGTGTGTCTGTCTGTGTGTATGTGTATCTGTCTGTCTGTCTGTCTCTCTCTCTCTCTCTCTCTGTCTCTCTCTGTCTCTCTCTGTCTCTCTCTCTCTCTCTCTCTCTCTCTCTCTCTCTCTCTCTATATATATATATATATATATATATATATATATATATATATATATATTTCTCTTTCTCTCTCTTTCTTTCCCCTTGCCTCCCCTTCTCCCCTTCCTCCCCTCCTCCTCACCTCCTTTCCCTCTTCTCCCATTCCTCCCCTCCTCTCCTACCTCTCCTTCTCCCTTCCTTCTCCCTGAGTCTCTTCTTACCCATCATGGGAAACAACCACTCCACAACTACGTCAATCTAAAAGTGCTTGAGAGGAACTTTCTTAATCTCTCTCTCTCAGCTCGAGTTCGGACCGTCTTCGGCAGTTTTCCCTCGAGGTTCCGAGTCGAGGATCAACAAGAGTTCACAAATTAAATTCCGGGAAGATGTTTACCAAGTCTTACGCTTTGAAAAGCAAGAAACAGTGACTTCTTCAGATTTTACGCTTCACCTTGCCTGGAAAATATCAGTTTCTTTTGTGAGAAGTGAGAGCAAAGAGTAAGATGGCTAATGTTCGATCAGTATGGAAGACTTTGTTCATGACAGTACGTTACCACCTGTCCGTAGTGACAAAGCTCCTGGAGAGCCAAACGTTGCCACAATAAAATGGCACATTAGTTGCACTTGTGTCCTATTACCTAACACAGATGGAATTACAGACTAGGGCCCAGAGGAAACAAGACCTAGACACAAGAAATGATAAACTAGGGCCCAGAGGAAACAAGACCTAGACACAAGAAATGATAAACTAGGGCCCAGAGGAAACAAGACCTAGACACAAGAAATGATAAACTAGGGCCCAGAGGAAACAAGACCTAGACACAAGAAATGATAAACTAGGGCCCAGTGGAAATAAGACCTAGACACAAGAAATGATAAACTAGGGCCCAGTGAAAATAAGACCTAGACACAGATGGAATGACAGACTAGGGCCCAGTGGAAGTAAGACCTAGACACAGATGGAATGACAGACTAGGGCCCAGAGTAAATAAGACCTAGACACAGATGGGATGAACTAGGGCCTAGAGGAAATAAGCCTTTAAAAACTTTTCTTTTGGTTTACATAAATAAATCTGTACTACTGTTGTACTACAAGACTGTACATTGCTGCAATGTTCATTTGTTTTATATAAAAATTAAATAAAAGCTTATTTCAACTAAAAATAAGAATCAGTCGTTCAGTAAGAAGTAACATGATAGCGTGACGAGTACAATTGTACCTCTGCAGGATCAAGGGTACAGTTGTACCCCCACATGGTCAGTGTTACACGTGTCCCCACATTGTCAGTGTTACAGGTGTCACCACTTAGTGTTACACGTGCCCCCGCACGGTCAGTGTATTAAGTGTCCCCACATGGTCAGTGTTACAGGTGTCCCCACATGTTCAGTGTTACATGTGTCGCCAACTGATCAGTGTTACAAGTGTCCCAACATGATCAGTGTTACATGTGTTCCCACACTGTTAGTGCTTCAGGTGTCCCCACATGATCATTGTTACAAGTGCCTTCACATGGTCAGTGTCACAAGTGCCCCCATATGGTCAGTGTTACAAGTGTCCCCACATGGTCAATGTTACACGTGTCGCCAACTGGTCAGTGTTACAAGTGTCCCAACATGGTCAGTGTTACAAGTGTCCCCACATGGTCATTGTTATAAGTGCCCTCACATGGTCAGCGTTAAGTACCCCCACATGGTCAGTGTTACAAGTGCTCCCACATGGTTAGTGTTGCAACTGCCCCCACATGGTCAGTGTTACATGTGTTCCCACACTGTTAGTGTTACAGGTGTCCCCACATTGTCAGTGTTACAGGTGTTACAGTGTTACAGTGTTACAGGTGGGGCTCTGGTGGCCTGGTGGTTAACGCTCTCGCTTCACACGGTGAGGGCCTGGGTTCGATTCCCAGCCAGAGTAGAAACATTGGACGTGTTTCTTTCCACCTGTTGTCTATGTTCCCCATCAGTAAAATGGGTACTTGGGTGTTAGTCGACTGGTGTGGGTCGCATCCTGGGACACTGACCTAAGGAGGCCTGGTCACAGACCGGGCCGCGGGGGCGTTGACCCCCGGAACTCTCTCCAGGTAAACTCCAGGTAAACTTAGTGTTACAAGTGTCCCCACACGGTCAGTGTATTAAGTGTCCTCACATGGTCAATGTTACAAGTGTCCCCACATATTCAGTGTTACAAGTGTCCCCACATGGTTAGTGTTACAAGTATCCCCACATGTTCAGTGTTACAAGTGTCCCCAAATGGTCAGTGTTACAAGTGTCCCCACATGGTCAGTGTTACAAGTGTCCCCACATTGTCAGTGTTACATGTGTCACCACTTAGCGATACAAGTGCCCCAGTATGATCAGTGTTACTTGTGTCTTACAAATGTCCCCACATGGTCAGTGTTACAAGTGTCCTCACGTGGTCAGTGCTACAAGTGTCTCAACATGGTCAGTGTTGCAGGTGTCCCCACATTCTGAATGTTACAGGTATCCCCACATAGAAAGTGTTACAAGCGTCCCCACATGGTCAGTGTTACAATTGTCCCCAAATGCTCAGTGTTACAAGTGTCCCCACATGGTCAGTGTTACATGTTTCTCCACATGGTCAGTGTTACAATTGTTCCCACATGGTCAGTGTTACAACTGTTCCCACATGGTCAGTGTTACAAGTGTCCCCACATGGTCAGTGTTACAAGCGTCCCCACATGGTCAGTGTTACAAGTGTCCCCACATGGTCAGTGTTACAAGTGTCCCCACATGGTCAGTGTTACAAGTGTCCCCACATGGTCAGTGTTACAAGTGTCCCTACATGGTCAGTGTAACAAGTGTCCCCACATGGTCAGTGTTACAAGTGTCCCCACATGGTCAGTGTTACATGTGTCCCCACATGGTCAGTGTTACAAGTGTCCCCACATGGTCAGTGTAACAAGTGTCCCCACATGGCCAGTGTTACAAGTGTCCCCATATGGTCAGTGTTACAAGTGTCCCCACATGGTCAGTGTTACATGTTTCTCCACATGGTCAGTGTTACAAGTGTCCCCACATGGTCAGTGTTACAAGTGTCCCCACATGGTCAGTGTTACAAGTATCCCCACACGGTCAGTGTTACAAGTGTCCCCACATGGTCAGTGTTACAAGTGTCCCCACATGGTCAGTGTTACAAGTGTCCCCACATGGTCAGTGTTACAAGTGTCCCCACATGGTCAGTGTTACAAGTGTCCCCACATGGTCAGTGTTACAAGTGTCCCCATATGGTCAGTGTTACAAGTGTCCCCACATGGTCAGTGTTACAAGTGTCCCCACATGGTCAGTGTTACATGTGTCCCCACATGGTCAGTGTTACAAGTGTCCCCCACATGGTCAGTGTTACAAGTCTCCCCACATGGTCAGTGTTACAAGTGTCCCCACGTGGTCAGTGTTACAAGTGTCCCCACGTGGTCAGTGTTACAAGTGTCCCCACTTGGTCAGTGTTACAAGTGTCCCCACATGGTCAGTGTTACAAGTGTCCCCACATGGTCAGTGTTACAAGTGTCCCCACATGGTCAGTGTTACAAGTGTCCCCACATGGTCAGTGTTACAAGTGTCCCCACATGGTCAGTGTTACAAGTGTCCCCACATGGTCAGTGTTACAAGTGTCCCCATATGGTCAGTGTTACAAGTGTCCCCACATGGTCAGTGTTACATGTTTCTCCACATGGTCAGTGTTACAAGTGTCCCCACATGGTCAGTGTTACAAGTGTCCCCACATGGTCAGTGTTACAAGTATCCCCACACGGTCAGTGTTACAAGTGTCCCCACACGGTCAGTGTTAAAAGTGTCCCCACATGGTCAGTGTTACAAGTGTCCCCACATGGTCAGTGTTACAAGTGTCCCCCACATGGTCAGTGTTACAAGTCTCCCCACATGGTCAGTGTTACAAGTGTCCCCACGTGGTCAGTGTTACAAGTGTCCCCACGTGGTCAGTGTTACAAGTGTCCCCACATGGTCAGTGTTACAAGTGTCCCCACATGGTCAGTGTTACAAGTGTCCCCACATGGTCAGTGTTACAAGTGTCCCCACATGGTCAGTGTTACAAGTGTCCCCACATGGTCAGTGTTACAAGTGTCCCCACATGGTCAGTGTTACAAGTGTCCCCACATGGTCAGTGTTACAAGTGTCCCCATATGGTCAGTGTTACAAGTGTCCCCACATGGTCAGTGTTACATGTTTCTCCACATGGTCAGTGTTACAAGTGTCCCCACATGGTCAGTGTTACAAGTATCCCCACACGGTCAGTGTTACAAGTGTCCCCACACGGTCAGTGTTAAAAGTGTCCCCACATGGTCAGTGTTACAAGTGTCCCCACATGGTCAGTGTTACAAGTGTCCCCACATGGTCAGTGTTACAAGTGTCCCCACATGGTCAGTGTTACAAGTGTCCCCACATGGTCAGTGTCCAGTGCCTTCTTGAAAACAGCCAGGAGTCTATTGGTAATCTCTTTTAAGAATGCTTGGAGGCGGTTGAGCAGTCTTGTGCCCCTGACACTTATTGTGCTGTCCCTCAGTGTACTCGAGGAGCCCCTGTTTTTCACTGAGGGAATGTTACATCTCCTGCCCAGTCTTTTGCTTTCATAGAGAGTGATTTTCGTGTGCAAGATTGATACTAATCCCTTTATGATTTCCAAGTGTATATTATCATATATCTTTCTCGCCTGCGTTCCAAGGTATACAAATCAAGGGACTTAATTTAGGTGCTTTATCGTACTTATGTGTGCCGTGAAAGATCTCTGTACACTCTCCAGGTCAGCAATTTCGCCAGCCTTGAAGGGGGCCGTTAGTGTACAGCAGTACTCCAGCCTAGAGAGAACAAGCGATTAGAAGAGAATCATCATGGGCTTGGCATCCTTAGTACTGAAAGTTCTTATAATCCATCTTATCATTTTTCTAGCAGATGAGGCAGATACATTGTTAAGGTCTTTGAAAGTAAGATCCTCTGACATTATCACTCCCAGGTCTCTCATATTAGTTTTTCACTCTATTGTGTGGTTAGAATTTGTTTTATCCCTTGATACAGTTTATTTCAAGTGAGCTCATTTTCCCCATGTAGGAACTATTTCTTCATGTAGGTTCATTTTCCCCATGTAGGAACTATTTCTTCATGTAGGTTCATTTTCCCCATGTAGGAACTATTTCTTCTTGTAGGTTCATTTTCCCCATGTAGGAACTATTTCTTCATGTAGGTTCATTTTCCCCATGTAGGAACTATTTCTTCATGTAGGTTCATTTTCCCCATGTAGGAACTATTTCTTCTTGTAGGTTCATTTTCCCCATGTAGGAACTATTTCTTCTTGTAGGTTCATTTTCCCCATGTAGGAACTATTTCTTCTTGTAGGTTCATTTTCCCCATGTAGGAACTATTTCTTCTTGTAGGTTCATTTTCCCCATGTAGGAACTATTTCTTCATGTAGGTTCATTTTCCCCATGTAGGAACTATTTCTTCTTGTAGGTTCATTTTTCCCATGTAGGAACTATTTCTTCTTGTAGGTTCATTTTCCCCATGTAGGAACTATTTCTTCTTGTAGGTTCATTTTCCACATGTAGGAACTATTTCTTCATGTAGGTTCATTTTCCTCATGTAGGAACTATTTCTTCTTGTAGGTTCATTTTCTCCATGTAGGAACTATTTCTTCTTGTAGGTTCATTTTCCCCAAGTAGGAACTATTTCTTCTTGTAGGTTCATTTTCCCCATGTAGGAACTATTTCTTCTTGTAGGTTCATTTTCCCCATGTAGGAACTATTTCTTCTTGTAGGTTCATTTTCCCCATGTAGGAACTATTTCTTCTTGTAGGTTCATTTTCCCCAAGTAGGAACTATTTCTTCTTGTAGGTTCATTTTCTCCATGTAGAAACTATTTCTTCTTGTAGGTTCATTTTCCCCATGTAGGAACTATTTCTTCTTGTAGGTTCATTTTCCCCATGTAGGAACTATTTCTTCTTGTAGGTTCATTTTCCCCATGTAGGAACTATTTCTTCATGTAGGTTCATTTTCCCCATGTAGGAACTATTTCTTCTTGTAGGTTCATTTTCCCCATGTAGGAACTATTTCTTCATGTAGGTTCATTTTCCCCATGTAGGAACTATTTCTTCTTGTAGGTTCATTTTCCCCATGTAGGAACTATTTCTTCTTGTAGGTTCATTTTCCCCATGTAGGAACTATTTCTTCATGTAGGTTCATTTTCCCCATGTATGAACTATTTCTTCTTGTAGGTTCATTTTCCCCATGTAGGAACTATTTCTTCTTGTAGGTTCATTTTCCCCATGTAGGAACTATTTCTTCTTGTAGGTTCATTTTCCCCATGTAGGAACTATTTCTTCATGTAGGTTCATTTTCCCCATGTAGGAACTATTTCTTCTTGTAGGTTCATTTTCCCCATGTAGGAACTATTTCTTCTTGTAGGTTCATTTTCCCCATGTAGGAACTATTTCTTCATGTAGGTTCATTTTCCCCATGTAGGAACTATTTCTTCTGGTAGGTTCATTTTCCCCATGTAGGAACTATTTCTTCTTGTAGGTTCATTTTCCCCATGTAGGAACTATTTCTTCATATAGGTTCATTTTCCTCATGTAGGAACTATTTCTTCTTGTAGGTTCATTTTCCCCATGTAGGAACTATTTCTTCTTGTAGGTTCATTTTCCCCATGTAGGAACTATTTCTTCTTGTAGGTTCATTTTCCCCATGTAGGAACTATTTCTTCATGTAGGTTCATTTTCCCCATGTAGGAACTATTTCTTCTTGTAGGTTCATTTTCCCCATGTAGGAACTATTTCTTCTTGTAGGTTCATTTTCCCCATGTAGGAACTATTTCTTCATGTAGGTTCATTTTCCCCATGTAGGAACTATTTCTTCTTGTAGGTTCATTTTCCCCATGTAGGAACTATTTCTTCTTGTAGGTTCATTTTCCCCATGTAGGAACTATTTCTTCATGTAGGTTCATTTTCCCCATGTAGGAACTATTTCTTCTGGTAGGTTCATTTTCCCCATGTAGGAACTATTTCTTCTTGTAGGTTCATTTTCCCCATGTAGGAACTATTTCTTCATATAGGTTCATTTTCCCCATGTAGGAACTATTTCTTCTTGTAGGTTCATTTTCCCCATGTAGGAACTATTTCTTCTTGTAGGTTCATTTTCCCCATGTAGGAACTATTTCTTCTTGTAGGTTCATTTTCCCCATGTAGGAACTATTTCTTCTTGTAGGTTCATTTTCCCCATGTAGGAACTATTTCTTCATATAGGTTCATTTTCCCCATGTAGGAACTATTTCTTCTTGTAGGTTCATTTTCCCCATGTAGGAACTATTTCTCCTGAGTGTATATTTTCTTCGTGTGGTTGTTCTTTATGTAGTTACTGTTTTCCTCTACCATCCTTCGATCTTCAACCCTTCTCTGTATTTCTCTCTCTCCATTGTTTTCTCTCCTTGTCCATCCTCTTCTTTCCTTTCTCTTTCTGCCCCTCTTTTTACTCTCTTCCTTTCTCTCCTCTCCTCCGCCATTCCTATCTTCCACTTCCTCTCCGCCCCTAGTCTCCGCCTGGCTGCCACACAAATTGAATGTGGGACAGTGAGAGAGGAGCAATAGTTCTAAAAAAAACAAAACACAAAAAAGATTCAGAGAAGCAAATGGAAGGTTTATGGAGTGCCGGATTTACCTATAGGCTTGGCAGGCTGAAGCCTAGGGTCTCAAAATCTAAGAGGCCTCCAGCAAAGGTGTATAGTATTTCTGAGACTGTAATAGTCCGTTCTTAAACACGCTGTCATAAAGCACTGTATGGAGTCTCTAAACAACCCTTCAGTAATATTCCTTGCACTCTGTTTCAGAATAATGTTGGCGTAAGCCAATAATTCGACACTAGCATTGATTTCTGTATTAATTTTGTGCTTCCACGATAGCAGTGAGATAGATAAGTTGACTGAGGCTCCTCAGTCATTTGTACTCTGATGTTAATGAGAAGAGTGATACCAGGCTTCTAGCTAATGATCTTTTGCAGGAAATGGAAGAATTGAAATTTGTATTTATGCTGCATTTTTGGACCCGCGTGCTAGGTCATTTTCGCAAGGTTAAAAAAGCCATTTAGAAATCAAAACTGTTATTGAGTACTTGTGCATGTTTGTACAGTTTACTTAAGAATATTTTAAGCAAAATTAAATGTTTTAATGAGCTTGAGCAACAAGCAAAAGCCAAGTTGCCAAATGTTTACTACACAACTGTCACAAGGAGACAAATAGTAAAGAAAAGGCAAGACAATGAGGGAAGTGCACCTGGTCCTGATGCCTTAGATGAACTCTCTACAAGTGATAAGTTTAGGATAAATTCTTTTATCCCCTCATACTCCAACAGTACCTCAAGTCTTAAAACCATTTACTTCCATTCACTCATAACACTCACTTATGCTTCCTGGATGTCTTAGCCTCCAACCTTCCCTCCACAACAGATTTATACACCCAAGTTATCCTATTTTGTTTCACCTCAACAACCCCTCCTCAGCCTTTTGGATAATACTTATAATAACTCAGCACCTCATAATGTCCAATCTACGAATTCTCTGTATAATATTCTTACTACACAGTGCCCTCAGACACGACATTTCCACTGCCTCCAGCCTCCTCCCTACTGAAATATTCAAAGCCATACTTAACACTTACATAAAAGCGTTGTACCACTATACTCTCATATATTTTCCTTTTTGCCTCTTAACGTTCTTTGTCTCCACAGATGCCTCAATGCACCATTCACCTTTTTCCCCTCATCAGTTCTATGGTTCACCTTATCTTTCATAGACCCATCTGCCGACAAGTCCATTTCCAAATATCTGAACACATTCATTTCCTCCACAGTCCCTCCAATCCGATATCCAATCTTTCGTTACCTAAATTTTTGTTACCCTCATCATCTTGCTCTTTCCAATATTCAATTTCTTTAACATTCCCTCCCAAATTCGTCCACCAACCATTGCAACTTTACAGAATCTCTCAAAAGCACAGTGTCATCGGCACACAAGTAACTGTGACAACTCCCACTTTGTATTAAATTCTTTATCTTCCAATCCCACACCTCTCCTCAACACCCAAGCAGTCACTTCTCCTATAACACTATCTGTAAATATACTAAACAACCATGGTGCCACCACGCATCCCTTTATAAAACCCACTTTTATAGGAAAATAATGTCCCTCTTCCCTACATCTTTAACTTAAGCCTCATAATCCTCATAAAAATCTTAACTGCTTTCAGTAACTATACCACATATTCCGTATATATATATATATATATATATATATATATATATATATATATATATATATATATATATATATATATATATATATATATATATATATATATACATACATATATATATATATATATATATATATATATATATATATATATATATATATATATATATATATGTATATATATATATATATATATATATATATATATATATATATATATATACATATATGCAATTGTTTTGCATATATATATATATATATATACATATATGCAATTGTTTTGCATATATATATATATATATATATATATATATATATATATATATATATATATATATATATATATATATATATATATATATATATATGTCGTGCCGAATATGTAAAATTGGTCAATTAGCAAGAACTCATTTAAAATTAAGTGCTTTCTAAAATTTTCTCTTATACATTTAAAGATATATTTTTTTCAACAATGTTAATTTAAAAATTTATAATTTTGCACCAAAAGGAACTTAGAAAACTTACCTAACCTTATCATAACAAGCGCAATCTATTTTAGCCTAACCCAACTAAATATATTTCAGATTTGTTTACAATAATTTAATACTAAACCAACACAGTGAAATATATTTTTTTTCGTTAGATTCAGAATGATTTTGGCGAAATTATTGCATACACAAATTTTCACTTGTCCTATATGGCAAGATGAGCGTTGCTATTTAAGCCAAGATGGCAAGTTCTGCCTATTCGGCACGACATATATATATATATATATATATATATATATATATATATATATATATATATATATATATATATATATATATATATATATATATATATATATATATATTTAGTACGCTGAGGTCAGTGGTCATACCTGTCCTAAGCTCTTGGGAGTTAGCGTGGGGTGTTACCAAGCACCATGGCTTGTTGTAGTGTTTTAGAATCTCAGGTTAAAGTGTTGAAGAAGGAGGTTCTACTTCTTCAGGAGGAAAATAGGAGGCTGAAACTTCGCATAGATGAGTTTGGGAGCGAGTGTGAGAAGGATTTAGCTGGTAAGGAGGAAATGTCACCAGCAGTGATAGTGGCAGCCGCTTAAAGTGGCAAGTGGTTCACAGTTCAGGAAGAAGGAAGATAAGGAGGGTTAACAGACAAGATATGAAGGTAGGAAATCGATTCTCTGTTCTCGAGGACGAGTGTACTTCAGTGGTTAGTGAAGTTGAAGGTACCACTGATTTCCCTGCTATTCAAGGTAAGAATATTTTAATAGTAGGAGATTATCAGGTAAGATATATGGACTGTGATTTTTGTAACAGAGACAGAAAGGTCAGACAGAGTGTGTGCCTTCCTGGAGCTGGTGTTGGTGACATAGTCAGCAGGTTAGATAATATTATGTCAGGTAATGGGAACAAGCTCATTATCTCTCTTAGTGCTGGGGGTAATGACATTGGGAAGGGCAGGAGGAGCTGCTGGATAAGTACAGGTCAGCCATAGAAGTAGTTAGGTCTAAGGGAGGGATCCCAGTCATATGTAGCATCTTGCCTAGAAAGGGAGTGGGCAATGAATGGATGTCTAGAGCAACTGGTATAAATTGCTGGCTAGACAGGTACTGCAAGGAACTTGCAATCCCATTCATTGATAACTGGGACCTATTCTTTGGCAAACGTGATATGTATGCAAGGGAAGGGGTTCATCTCTCTGGGGATGGAGTGGTTGCATTAGCCAATTTGATTGAGAGGGTAATTGATGACTTGTCTAGTAATTTAAACTGATAGATTATACAGGTATGGGTGTTTGTGAGAAACAATCAGGCTGCAGTATTAGGCTTAAAAACTGCAGTTATTATTGGGATACCTCAGGGATATGTTTAAAAGACAATATTCAAAATAAAGTTGCTCGTAATGGCAAATCAAGACCAACAAACAAAGAGAGACAGCAGAGGACAACGAGTGATTAGCTCCCTTAAGGTTTACTATACAAATAGCAGGAGTCTAAGAAATAAGATAGATGAGCTAAGATTACTAGCAAGTGTAGGTAATATAGATATAAGTGGTATAACAGAGACCTGGTTCAACCTGAAAGATAGAGAAATGCCTTCTGAATGCAACATACAGGGTTATAAACTATTCCACACTGATAGGGTCAACAGGAAGGGTGGTGGAGTAGCGATGTTATGTCAGAGAAAATTTAAACTGTTGTCTTAGACATGATATAAGATTAGAAACATCGAACACAGAATCTGTTTGGCTACAGTTTCTCGAGGGACGTGACAAATTAATTTTGGGTGTGATTCATAGGTCCCCAAACCTTGATAGGGAGGGCAGTAAGCTGTTATGGGACGAAATTCATAAGGCATCTAGATATGAAAATGTTGTGATAATGGGAGATTTTAACTTTAGACAAATTGATTGGAACAATATGACAGAAAATCTTGAGTCTAGTGACTTTCTTGATACGGTTCAGGATTGCTTTTTAGAACAGGTTGTGACAGAACCAAATAGAGGAAACAATCTGCTTGACTTGGTTCTTGCCAACAAAGAGTCGCTAATTAATAATCTTGAGGTTAATGATGAGCTGGGGGAAAGTGATCACAAATCACTTAGTTTCAATATATCATGGAATTACCCAGATAACTGCAATCAAATCTCTGTCCCAGGTTTTCGCTTAGCCGACTTCATGGGACTGAAAAAATACCTGGGTGGGCTAAATTGGGTTGTCCTTACTATGGGTCAGGTAGGTGATCTTGGTTGCCAATATGACGTTTTTCAGAGCATAGTTCTAGCTGCCCAGACAACTTGCAACTTGTTCTGAGTAGGGAAATTAGATCAAACAAAAGTGATCCCAAATGGATGAACAATAGATTAAAACATCTCATTGGTCAAAAGAGAGGCATATATAGGCGTATCAAAGGAGGGGATGGGCAGTTAAGAAATCAATATATTCAATTAAAGAGAGAAATAAAGAATGGAATAAGAAAAGCAAAAAGGGATTATGAGGCTAAGGTCACAAGGGATTCAAAGATTAACCCAGAAGGGTTCTTTCAGGTATACAGAAGTAAGATTAGGGACAAGATTGGCCCACTTAATCTGGTCAGATCACTGAGAGTGATAGGGATATATGTGAAATTCTCAATACCTACTTCCTCTCAGTTTTCACCCAGGAAACTACTAGCGATATTCCTGAAATAATAGATTATGTAGAACAGAACGTTAATAAACTATGCACGATTGTAGTAACTAGTGACATGGTCCTCAGACAAATAGAGAAACTAAAACCTAACAAATCCCCAGGCCCTGATGAACTGTTTGCAAAGGTGTTAAAGGAATGCAAAGAGGAACTTAGCATTCATTTGGCTAATCTTTTTAACATATCACTACAAACTGGCATAGTGCCTGATAAGTGAAAAATGGCAAATGTAATACCTATTTACAAGGCAGGTGAGAGGTCCTTGGCTTCGAACTATAGACCAATAAGCCTTTCCTCCGTAGTGGGAAAAATTATGGAATCAGTAATTGCCGAAGCAATTTGTAGCCATCTTGATAGGCACAGATTGATTAATGAATCTCAACACGGTTTTACAAAAGGACGTTCTGTCTTACGAATTTACTTACATTTTTCACTAAGGTGTTTGAGGAGGTAGATCATGGTAATGAATATGATATTGTGTATATGGACTTCAGTAAGGCTTTCGATAGAGTTCCACACCAGAGGCTGTTGAGGAAACTTAAGGCACACGGAATAGGAGGAGAAATTTTTCCTGGGTAGAGGCATGGCGGACAAACAGGCAGCAGAGAGTTTGCATAAATGGGGAGAAATGAGAATGGGGGCACGTCACAAGCGGTGTTCCTCTGGGGTCAGTGTTGGGCCCGTTGTTGTTCACAATTTACATAAACGACATAGATGTGGGAATAAATAGTGACATAAGCAAATTTGCTGATGACACCAAAATAGGCCATCCAGTTCATTCTATTAAGGACACTAGAGCACTCCAGGATGATTTGAATACTGATGCAATGGTCGGAGAAGTGGCAGATGCAGTTTAATATAGACAAAAGCAAAGTTCCAAATGTTGGGCAGGAAAATAACCATGCCACATATAAACTAAATAATGTAGATCTTAATACTACTGATTGCGAAAAGGATTTAGGAGTTCTGGTTAGCAGTAATCTAAAACCAAGACAACAGTGCATTACTCACGAAATCGTAATGTCACGATTGCAAACAAACCATACCACGGGTGGGGATAGAACCCGCGATCAGAGAGTCTCAAAACTCCATACCTAGTTGGACGAATCTTATTGTGGCTAGCTGGTCCAGTGGCTAACGCGACGGTCTAGAGTTTTGAGACTCTCTGATCGCGGGTTCTATCCCTGCCCGTGGTATGGTTTAACAGTGCATTAATGTTTGCAATAAAGCTAACAGAATTCTTGGCTTCATATCTAGAAGTATAATTAATAGAAGTCCTCAGGTTGTTCCTCAACTCTATATATCCTTGGTTAGGCCTCATTTAGACTATGCTACTCAGTCCTGGTCACCGTATTACAGAATGGATATAAATGCTCTGGAAAACGTACAGAGGAGGATGACAAAGATGATCCCATGTATCAGAAATCTTCCCTATTACCTGGAGTTTACCTGGAGAGAGTTCCGGGGGTCAAAGCCCCCACGGCCCGGTCTGTGACCAGGCCTATGAGGATAGACTGATGACCCTGAATCTGCACTCTCTCGAAAGGCGTAGAATTAGAGGGGATATGATCGAGGTGTATAAATGGAAAACAGGAATAAATAAAGAGATTGTAAATAGCGTGCTGAAAATTTCCAGCCAAGACAGGACTCGCAGCAATGGTTTCAAGTTGGAAAAATTCAGATTCAGGAAGGATATAGGAAAGCACTTGTTTGGTAATAGAGTTGTGGATGAGTGGAACAAACTCCCGAGTACAGTTATTGAGGCTATAACGTTGTGTAGTTTTAAAAATAGGTTAGATAAATACATGAGTGGGTGTGGGTGAGTGTGAGTTGGACCTGACTAGCTTGTGCTGCTGGGTCTGATGCCGAGCTCCTTCCTTGAGTGGAGGTGACCAGACTGGGTGGGTCATTGGGCTAATCCGGGGGGGATGACATGGACCTGCTCCACATATATATATATATATATATATATATATATATATATATATATATATATATATATATATATATATATATATATATATATATATATATATATATATATATATACAATAAGATTACTGTAAAGAGGTGATATTACAATTTGCAGAAAAACCACTGTGAAAAAATAGCGATATTGCAAGCGCTTTCGTGACTTCTCACTTTACCTGGGGTTTACCTGGAGAGAGTTCCAGGGGTCAACGTCTCTGCGGCCCGGTCTGTGACCAGGCCTCCTGGTGGATCAGAGCCTAATCAGCCAGGCTGTTACTGCTGGCTGCACGCAATCCAATGCACGAGCCACAGCCAGGCTGGTCAGGTACAGACTTCAGGTGCTTGTCCAGTGTCTGCTTGAAGACAGCCAGGGGTCTATTGGTAATCCCCCTTATGTATGTTGGGAGGCAGTTGTACAGTCTAGGGCCCCTGACACTTATTGTGTTGTCTCTTAACGTGCTAGTGACACCCCTGCTTTTCATTGGGGGAATGTTGCATCGTCTGCCAAATCTTTTGCTTTCGTAGTGAGTGATTTTCGTGTGCAAGTTCGGTACTAGTCCCTCTAGGATTTTCCAGGTGTATATAATCATGTATCTCTCCCGCCTGCGTTCCAGGGAGTACAGGTTAAGGAGCTTCATGCGCTCCCAGTAATTGAGGTGTTCTATCTCCGTTATGCGTGCCGTGAAAGTTCTCTGTACATTTTCTAGGTCAGCAATTTCACCTGCCTTGAAAGGTGCTGTTAGTGTGCAGCAATATTCCAGCCTAGATAGAACAAGCGGCCTGAAGAGTGTCATCATGGGCTTGGGATCCCTAGTTTTGAAGGTTCTCATTATCCATCCTGTCATTTTTCTAGCAGCTGCGATTGTTACAATGTTATGGTCCATGAAGGTGAGATCCTCCGACATGATCATTCCCAGGTCTTTGACGTTGGTTTTTCGCTCTATTTTGTGGCCAGAATTTGTTTTGTACTCTGATGAAGTTTTAATTTCCTCGTGTTTACCATATCGGAGTAATTAAAATTTCTCATCGTTGAACTTCATATTGTTTTCTGCAGCCCACTGAAAGATTTGGTTGATGTCCGCCTGGAGCCTTGCAGTGTCTGCAATGAAAGACACTGTCATGCAGATTCGAGTGTCATCTGCAAAGGACGACACGGTGCTGTGGCTGACTTCCTTGTCTATGTCAGATATGAGGATGAGAAACAAGATGGGAGCGAGTACTGTGCCTTGTGGAACAGAGCTTTTCACCGTAGCAGCCTCAGACTTCACTCTGTTGACTACTACTCTTTGTGTTCTGTTTGTGAGGAAATTATAGATCCATCTACCAACTTTTCCTGTTATTCCTTTAGCACGCATTTTGTGCGCTATTACGCCATGGTCACACTTGTCGAAGGCTTTTGCAAAGTCTGTATATATTACATCTGCATTCTTTTTGTCTTCTAGTGCATCTATGACCTTGTCGTAGTGATCCAGTAGCTGAGACAGACAGGAACAACCTGCTCTAAACCCATGTTGCCCTGGGTTGTGTAACTGATGGGTATCTAGATGGGTGGTGATCTTGCTTCTTAGGACCTTTTCAAAGATTTTTATGATGTGGGATGTTAGTGCTATCGGTCTTTAGTTCTTTGCTATTGCTTTACTGCCACCTTTGTGGAGTGGGGCTATGTCTGTTGTTTTCAGTAACTGTGGGACGACCCCCGTGTCCATGCTCCCTCTCCATAGGATGGTAAAAGCACGTGATAGGGGCTTCTTGCAGTTCTTGATGAACACGGAGTTCCATGAGTCTGGCCCTGGGGCAGAGTGCATGGGCATGTCATTTATCCCCTGTTCGAAGTCATTTGGCGTCAGGATAATATCAGATAGGCTTGTGTTAACCAAATTCTGTGGCTCTCTCATAATAAATTTATTTTGATCTTCGACTCTCAGTCTGGTTAGCGGCTTGCTAAAAACTGAGTTATATTGTGACTTGAGTAGCTCACTCATTTCCTTGCTGTCATCTGTTAACCTTTTATTTTTATAGTTTTTTGATAATGTGAGAAGTCACGAAAGCACATGCAATTTCGCTCTTTTTCACAGTGGATGTTCTGCATACTGAAAATTGATTACTGTCAGGAAAGCCTTCCAGCTCCATCCCCAAACATCTTACTGCTTGGTGATTTCAACCTAAAGCATATAAAATGGAAGAATGTAGCGAATAATGTTACAGCAGAAACAATCCCTGGAGGCTGAATAGATGAAATGTCACACACACATGAGCTACCAAATCTCTGCGATAAACACACCCTAAGTCAGCAGATAGTATAGTCAACAAGACTGGAAAACACACTGGACCTTATCTTCACAAATAATGAGAACCTGGTAAGAAACAAAACAATATAAAAAACAACTAATTCCAATCACAATCTAATCGAAGTTCAGACCTACATGCACAGGGATCCTGATCAGCAAAATGCATGTAGCTGTGAAGGTGTCTTCACCGAATACAACTTCAACAAGAAGAACATCAACTGGGCCCAATTGAACCATGTCTTAAATGAAACGTGTTGGGAAGATATCTTAAATAAAATGGATCCAAACGTGCCTTGAAAGGATCAACTTCCTGGCAGCTGAAGTATGTTCAAGGCATATTCTCCTAAGAAAGAAAATAAGTAATCTGGAGAGAGACAGATGCTCCCTCTACAGAAGACGACGATGAATCACTGAGCTCAAGAATGCTAGATTATCTGATACACAGAAGGAAGTGCTGACCAGGGAAGTGGAAAGTATCGAACTTAAGTTAAAGGACTCATACAGGACCCAAGAGAGACAGGAGGAGCTAAAAGCGATTAGTGAAATTGAAAGAAATTCGAAGTATTTCTTTTCACGTGCCAAAAACAAGGCAAATACCACATCTAGTATCTGGCCCTTGCTCAGACAAGATGGGACATACACAGATGACAGCAAAGAAATGAGTGAGATTCTGAAATCCAAATACGATTGTGTTTAGCGAGCCACTAATCAGTCTAAAGATCGACAGTCCAAATGATTTTTTCATGAATGAGTCTCAAAACTCCATCAATGTAAGCCAGATTTCTGACATTACCCTAACTCCGATAGACTTTGAGAAAGCCATTGACAACATGCCCATGCACTCAGCCCCGGGTCCAGACTTGTGGAACTCCGTGTTCATTAAGAACTGCAAGAAACCTTTCGCGTACCCTAAGTATACTATGCAGAAGCTTATACATGGGTGAAATTCCAGACACTAAAAACAACGGATATAGCCCCACTCCATAAAGGTGACAGCAAAGCATTAGCTAAGAACTATAGACCAATAGTTCTAGCGTCCCACATCATAAAAATCTTTGAAAGAGTGCTAAGCAACACGATTGCAAACCACTTTGATTCCCAAAAACTGCACAATCCAGGGCAACTTGGGTTCAGCGCAGGTCTCTTCTGCCTCTCGCAACTACTGGATCACTATATGGTCTTGGATCCTCTGGAAGAAAAACAGAATGCAGATGTAATATACACAGCCTTTACAAAAGCTTTTGACAAGTGCGATCATGGCGTAATAGCATACAAAATATGTGCAAAAGGAATTACTGGCAAAGTAGGTAGATGGATCTTCAACTTTCTAACCAATCGAACACAAAGAGTAGTGGTAAACAGAGTTAAATCATAGTGAAAAGCTCTGTTCCGCAAGGCACAGTACTCGTCCCCATCCTGTTCCTTATATTAGACATAGACAGAGATGTAATCCACAGCACCGTGTCATCCTTTGCAGACGATATTAGGATCTGCATGAGACTGTCATCTATTGAGGACACGGTTAACCTCCAAGAAGATATAAATCAGGTTTTCCAATGGGCAATGGATAACAATATGATGTTCATTGAAGACCCGTTTTGGAAAAGTGGAGGAGATAATAATTACAACTGAGTATACTACATACTCTGATCATACAATAGAGCGAAAAATTAATAATATGAGGGACCTGGGAGTGGTAATGTCTGAGGATCTCACTTTCAAGGATCACAACTGCAAAGAAAATGATAGGATGGATGATGAGAACGTTCAAAACAAGAAATGCCAAGCCAATGATGATCCTTTTCAAATCATTTGTTCTCTCTAGGCTGTGCATTAAAATCTCCGTTCAAAGCAGGTGAAACTGCAGATTTAGTGTGTACAGAGAACCTTTACTGCACATGTAAGTTCCATCAAACACCTCAGCTACTGGGAACGCTTGGAAGCACTTGACTTGTACTCGCTGGAACGCAGGCGAGAGATATGTATATCATAATCTACACCTGGAAAATCCTAGAAGGAATGGTCCCGAATCTCCACACACAAATCACTCCCTACGAAAGTAAAAGACTGGGCAGGCTGTGCAAAATACCCCAATGAAAGTAGGGGCGCCAATGGTACACTAAGAGAACGCACCATAAGTGTCTGGAGCCCAAGACTGTTCAACAGCCTCCCACCATGCATAAGGGGAATTACCAATAGACCCCTGGCTGCCTTCATGAAGGAACTGGACAGATACTTAAAGTCGGTGCCAGATCAGTCGGGCTGTGGTTTGTACATTGGACTACGTGCGGTGAGCAGTAACAGCTTGGTTGATCAGGCCCTGATCCACCAGGAGGCCTGGTCGTGGACCACGCCGCGGGGGCGTTGATCCCCGGATTACCCTCCAGGTGGACTCCAGGTATATTATGTCCAATAAGTAAAACGGGTCAATTAGCAAAAATTCATTTAAAATTAAGTCTTGTGAAGGTTTCCTCAGCCCTGTCAGACCCTCAGACAGCATTTGACAAGGTTGGCTCCTCCTTATGGAAATAAAAAGATAGAAAATTCAATAACAAACAATTTTATTATAATAAGCACCAGCCAATAATATAAAACAATTAAACATGAAATTAATCCAACTTTAAGAAAAATGAAATATATAAATAATTAGTGGTCCAAAGCTAATATGTACACAATGGATGATACAACGGTGCCGATGTCTGGGAACGTAGCTTTGAATGGTTCTGGAACTCTAAGCTGCTGTTGATGATGGGAGGGGGGTCACAGCTAGTCGTGACTACACAAACCATGGTGTCCCCAACACGCTTATATATTCTGCCGAGGAGAGGTTGACTGATTCTCTGATTACCACAGTGTTGACGTTAATTAGCCAGTCCTAAACCACCATGAACGCTGGTGTCGTTACAACTGGGAGAAGGCTGCTCGAATGATGTGTAGTGGACTGGGTGGTCGGCTACGTGTGGAAAAGGGGGGGAGCGGACCAGTGTAGGTAGAGAGGTGCAGTTGAAGGCTCTGGATCTTGGCAAGATCCCTGCTGTCCTTACCTTAATCTCACATGAGTCAGATGGCCCGAGCCGACAATCAAGCCTACAATGAAAAACAAAAAATACTGTTACACACCATTCGATAAATCGCTCACATGATAAGTGTAGGGCGTTTAAAAGGAATGCTGAGGATTGTAAAATGACATAACTGTAAATTCAAAGCAAGGCAGGAATAAACTTAAATCTAAAACCCTAAATAAGAGTGAAGCTCTTATTAAGACAAACGAACCCAAAACAGAATAAATTAAACAGGAACAGAACGAATACTTACAGATTTGATGGAAGCAGGCCAGAGACGCTCACGTCACCTGCCACCGGGTGTAAAAAGGGGGGGGAGACAGTGGGAGCTAGGCACTCACCCTACCTGAACAAGCAGACTAATAGCTTTGATACCCTTTTACTCATGTGCAAGTTGATTGTTCGATCATATTGTATTACTACTACCTCTACAACTTATATTACTACTACCGCTAGCATTACACCTCACTCTAAGCCTATGTATACCTCCCTGTGTCCATGCATTGTTTGTAATGGCTTAATAAAGCTCCTGAAGAGCGAAACGTTGCCACAATAAAAATATCACACATTCGCCGCTTGAACTGAGCGGAGAGCAGACGTGTGGCTCCTGCCCTCTGCTGGCCAATGGAGGCGACATAGATTTTCACAAGATGGTGCAGTTTGTGAGGAGGTGTGTCCACACAGTGTGCACTGAATTGGTGCATGGTGCAATAACGCCTCAGTCAGCCCAAGTGCTATTACCAGCAATTATCCAAGACACCTGTGGTGTTGTGGATCAAGATCTGTATGGTGCAGCGCTCAAGGGGGCATACCACATTTTCGTCAAGTTGAGATCAGCTGGAGTGTATGAACGGCTGGTTGACAGGTACCAGGACGGAGGTGTGGATGTTAACTCGGCAGTACGTGTTCACTTCTTCAATGTGTCTAGGCACTATACCTGGGTAAAAGTCAGAAATGTGCCATTTGAGGCTGATGAGACGGACCTGAGGAACGTATTTGAACAGTATGGAACTGTACACCTGGCAACGGCTGGTAAATGGGCGGAGGGGGCATATGCTGGCTTGCCAGAGGGTATGTTCACACTAAAGATGACATTGAGGCATTCCATCCTGTCTTACATCATCCTGGACGAATTCAGGATGCAGGTAATAGCGTACTATGCTGGGCAGCATAAGACTTGTAGGTTATGTGGTGCATATAACCATATGGCAGCCCAGTGTGGAAGACAGCAGCGGCAACAGGAAGCAGACCGTGAGATGGAGAAAGACCAGAACCGGAGGTGGGTCATGCTGATGAGTCATCTGTACATGGACGTGGTACTTCCTGGAGTGAGGAAGTGGAAAGTGAGCTGCCAACGGTGGGTACAAGCCCATCCCTGCCACAGTTTGTGGGATCTGACGCCTCTGCCTTGGAGAAAGGGGAGACCGTGCTGAGTGGCAAGGTGCGGAAAGAGGAAGAAGTTATGGTGCAAGTGCAGGAAGGGTTCTTTGAAACAACGAGTGCTGCCGATGACCTGAGGTCGGTGAAGGGTCCTGAGCAGAGGGAGGACGAGCAACTAGGACAACGGCCAACTGTGGAAGTTGTTCCGCCAAGAGTGGTGAACGTGATTACGGTGGATGCTGAGATTCACCATGAGGCGTCCAGTGAGTTGGAGACGGACGAGGAGGGTGTCAGACGCAAGAAGGCAGTGACACAATCTGACTCAGATGATGTTTTGACCCCGGCACAAAGGCTGGGGAAGAAGCCGTGGGCAGATGTGGTATGCCCAGTCAGGTGTTGGATTGGGAGAGGAATCGTGTGGTCAGTGGAGAGAGAGGTGGCAGAAGTAGACATGCTGGTAGCGTGTCTGTGAAAGATGACAAGGGACAGTGGGTGAAATCCAATAAGTAGGTTTCCGGTGTATGACAGTGAATGTAAATTGACTGTGTGCGGGTGAGAAGCGTATGTGGCTACAGGGGTTTTTATGGTGCTATGCCATAGACATTGTTTTTGTGCAGGAGCATAATTTCAAGCTAGGATGGGAGTTGGAAGTGGATGGGTACAGTGTTTGTGGTGTATTCAGAACGATTGAAGGGCGAGGTGGAAATCCTGATTCGAGAGACGAACCCGTTTGTTGTTATTAGGGGCAGAGGGAGAGTGGTCGTGTGCTACGGGTAGATGGGTGGTGGAGAGGTGAGAGAATGGCAGAAGTTTGTGTGTATGCAACGGCAGAGAATGATGTGAGGGTGAAGAATGAGCTTGTGCATGATGTGTTGGTTTATTAGTTGCGGTCATTACCCCCAATGGCAATAGTGGGTGGTGATTGGAACTGTGTGGTGCATAGGAAAGATGTGGAACCGAGGGGGGCAGGGTGTTTTTTGGTAGGTTTAGGGGATCTTTTGCGAGGTGTGGGATTGGGGGATATAGTTGGAGGAGGGAATTGGCAGGTCGAGCACACGTTTCATAGAATGGGTTATGCATCATGGCTAGAGAGCTTGTATGTGACAAGTAGTGTGAGGATGATACAGGTGCATACGGTAAATGTCGCATACTCAGATCATCGGGCGGTTTGTACAGACTTGACTTGGGACGGCTTGCCTAAGAGATATTCGGGGTACTAGAAACTGAATGTGTGCCTTCTCGGTGGAGGGGGTGGATTTTGAAAGTTTGTATGAGGAATTGTGGGGTGAGGGTAGGGGTGTGTGAGATTTATTGGGGTGGTGGGATGGGGTAGCAGAGGGGAGGATATGGCAATATTATGTGTGACGAGGAAAGCATGAGGCTTGAATGACATATGGGCTCCAACAGTATTTAAAGGGGGCATTTGCAGGGTTGTTATGAGAAGGGTGCTCAGGTAGGGGTGTATTCCGTGGAGGAAATTGAAACATTAAATGGGCAGACTAGAGATATACAAAATGAGAGATTTGATGAGGTGAGAGTGCAGGGTGGGTTGGAGGAGGCGATGTTGAGTGACAGGCCATCGGTCTGTGTGTTAAGGGGCCAGCAGAGGTGCAAGATGGCAAAGGAAATTGATAAGTTGGTAGTACATGAGGACTTAGGTGGGTATGAGAGGGGGCAGGTGCTGCGAACTATAGAGAGAATGAGTGGTTACGTGGATAGGTGGTTTGGAAGATATTTGCTGAGTGCAAGAGGAAATGGTGAAGCTTAAGAGGGATTGGGAGCGAATGTAACTTGTGAGCTGAGTAGCAGTGATGGCACAGCATTGGGAGGGGATATTGAAGAGGGGAAGGTATGGAGGGCTTTGCAGGATATGGTGAGAGGTAAGGCGCCGGGCATAGATGGGTTACCCTGTGAATTTTATGTGAGGCATTGGTGCGTTTTGAAGAATTATTTGGTACAACTGATGAATACAATGAAAAGTGAGGGGAGGATGGGTGGGTTGCAGTGTACAGTGGTTATAGCTTTGGTTCCAAAAGGGAAGGACCCTACTACAGCGTGGAACTACAGGGCATTGTCTTTGCTATGAGCAGATTATAAGGTCTTCACAAAAATCCTGAGGAATAGGTTGAAGTGTGTGGTAGATAGAGTGGTTGCGAGAGGACAATATGGGGTGCCTGGGAGGACGATGTATGAAGGACATGGCATCATAAAAGATTTTGTGAAAAGTATGGAAATGGAGAATAAGGGGGAGGAAGTGCCTTAGCATTGGATTGGCAGGCAGTGTATGATTGTGTGGAACGTGTGGCGCTGTGGTATATCTTACGAAGACAGGGTTTTGGGGAAGAGATGGTGCGTTGGGTTGAGACTTTGTACAAAGGGGTGGGTGTACGTGTGCAGGTGAATGGAAAATTGAGGGAGTGGGTTTCAGTGGGTAGAGGCATAAGTCAGAGCTGTCCCTTGTCTCAACTGTTGTTTGCTTGTATACTGGACCCTTTCTATAGGGTGGTGGGGAGATGTTTGGGGGTGGATCAAGGCATAGGGAATGGAGGGATGGGAATAATAGGGTATGTGGATGACACAACGATTCTGATGAGGAGGAAGGATGTGATTGGTGGTATTGAGGGGATTACGGGTTTAAGAGTGAATGTACAGAAGTCAAAATTATTGGTCTTAGGGGATTGGGTAGGGAGGGGGAGTTGGGGAAAAGCTGTGCATTGGTGTGTGGGGGATAGACTAAAGGTGTGTGGGATAGTGTATATGGGGAATGCGATGGAGATTAGGATGGTTAATTCTGGGAATGTAGTACATAGGGTGGTGGGAAGGTTAGATATTTTGTGACCGATGCATTTGACGATACATCAGCGTGTGACAGTAATGAATGTATTTTTATATAGTAAAGTTTGGCATGTGGCACCTGTATATCCGTTGGCTTCACCAGACATTACAAGAATGTTAAAGAAGGTATTAGGGGCATTGAGCTTGGATGTGGGAGATGTGGAGGAGTCTATGCAGCGGGCATTGGTGTACATAACAGCGGATTTTGCTTTCGTATCATGGGCCATGAGGAGTAATGGGGATTGGGTGGTGCGAAAGGTCTTGGCAGCGACAATTTACAGAACGCTCAGTCGAAATAAGGGGATATATGGGAAAGGGCATTTCCTGAAGGCTATCGTAGCATGAATATCAGAGGATTGTTAGCATTGAGGAGTGCGTTGATATGGTAGGTAACTGCAGTGTATTTGTGTGGTTGATTGAGTACGTTGTGGTGGTTTATCTGGGAGAAAGCTGTTCCTATCTTGTATGGCCATGGCATTGGGATTTAATGGGTGCATGTGCTTGGGTATGAGTTGTCTGTTTTAGTTGAGAGTAGAATGATGGCCTTTTGAGCAAGGCGTTTTGAAAAAGAAAAGATATGAGGTCATAACACAGGCAGTACTGTGAACTGGTTTCCTCTTGTTTGTATTGGATATGTTGATTTATGGGATGTCTCTACTGTATTGTTTGGCCTGGTGATTGCTTTAATTGGAAAGGACCTGCGGGCGTGATAAATAACGTAGTAATGAAGATTGAGACACTTATGCAGCATATGGGAATCTTTATTCAGGAAACGTTTCGCCACACAGTGGCTTCATCCTGAATAAAGATTCCCATATGCTGCATAAGTGTCTCAATCTTCAACTTGTCGGTTTTTCAAACCATTCATCACAACGTAGTAATAAATGGGTGTGTGGTTTTTACCATATATAAAGTGTGTCTAGTAGACGGAAAGAGTAATTTTTCGTCCTGTTCCCAGAATGGGTTGCAATATTGGCAATCAATGAAGTACAATGTCTGTTAACGAGTGAGATAGGCATATGAGGGGTATGTGTAAATATACTGTGTATTAGGCGGGGTTAGGGTGGGTGATGCAGGACTACTGCTATAGTCAGTAGCGTGAGAGTATAGTGGTATTGCTATAGTGGAGGGGGATTGAATATGGGGTATGTATGTATATATTTATATTGTTTTTGATTGTATTGTTTTATAGTAATAAATATGTATATTTTTATGTTTACAGTATAAGATGTTTATGATACTTAAAAATAGAAATTATATTTGAATCCCATAATACATATGTTGCTTTTGGGATGATGTGGGATGATGTAGTGTTAGCGGGAGTGAAGTGGGATGATGTAGTGTTAGCGGGAGTGAAGTGGGATGATGTAGTGTTAGCGGGAGTGAAGTGGGATGATGTAGTGTTAGCGGGAGTGAAGTGGGATGATGTAGTGTTAGCGGGAATGAAGTGGGTTGATGTAGTGTTAGCGGGAGTGAAGTGGGATGATGTAGTGTTACCGGGAGTGAAGTGGGTTGATGTAGTGTTAGCGGGAGTGAAGTGGGATGATGTAGTGTTAGCGGGAGTGAAGTGGGATGATGTAGTGTTAGCGGGAATGAAGTGGGATGATGTAGTGTTAGCGGGAGTGAAGAGGGATGATGTAGTGTTAGCGGGAGTGAAGTGGGATGATGTAGTGTTAGCGGGAGTGAAGTGGGATGCATCAGAGTTATTTTATATTTGTCACCGATATTATATTGTAATGTTTGAAGTGTTTAATATATATGAATGTCTTTGTATATAAAGTTTCATATATAATATAAATACGTGTGCCATACCTAGGCTTATATAGCTTTTTGTGTTATGTTACAAGATACCCTAAAGTCATGCATCTCCACCTTAGTTATTGAAAATATGAATCTTCGAGAGACACTAACAAAACAAGACAACAGGATGACACAACTCGAGAACAAAATCCTCAGTCTTGAACAAAAGTTATCAACACCAGGAATAACTAACTATCGCAAGACCATCCAAACAGTCATAGATAGCCATACAGAACAAATAATATCTCTTAATACAAAGGTTGAAGAAGCAGTAAAAGACTGGAAGAACAACTTAGATAACCAGTTCAGCGACTACTTTGCTCTCCAAGAAGATAAAACTGAACAAGATAAACTATCGGACGCAGTAATAGTTAACAGTCCACTTTTTCCCAGTGATAAGAACCAAACAAACAGTAAAGAAATTACTCTGCAGATCATAAAGGACCAAACAAGTGTTATTGTACCAGAATCTGAAATAAAAGAAGCTAGGTAACTAGGATCCCATGGTAGAAAAAGTGTTATGATTAGATTCCACTCACATGACAGGAAAAAAGACTTAATAATTGCATCTATTAAAGTAAAGAAAGAGGTATACATAAACGAGTGTCTTACCAAAAAAACGTCAGAACCTCCTGTATAGAATCAGAAAACTTAAGCGGGAGAATAATGGCACAATACACCAATGCTTCACACGGGATGGGAAAATTCTAGTTAGGAAAACAAATGTAGGTCAACTGTATACAATCACGAACGAGAATGATCTATCACGATTTCTCAGGGATACTAATCTTACAGAGAATAACTAAACAATGTCCAACTTAAAAGCCTACGTAGTGTAGTGTATGTTTTGCTCCATTATTGTTCAAATTTCATTGTACAATCTCTTAGTAATTAAATAATCAGCTACCTCATTTTGTGATTTTACTAGTAAGCATAAGTCACCTTATGTAATTTTCTTATTTACTATTGTTTGCTTAATTATTAGCTGAATCGATACTTTCTCTGTCCATATTACTACCTATTTTTTTAAATACTATCAATTGATATTACTTACTAAAATTTTATTAAACACCATATTTACTACCAGTCAATTATACTTTTGTACATTAATCATTATTTTATACTTCCCATAACATTTTGTTGCCAAATTTCCAAGTTTGTATATTCAACTCCAACCTTTATATTATCCTATGTACCTGTGTACCTGTGTACCTGTGTATCTGTGTACCTGTGTACCTGTCTACCATCTTACTATCATATTATAACCAAGACATTGCCATTGCTATTTTTTACTTATTATTCTTTTGGTACTTTAATTTGTGAATTTTATTTTGTCAATTTAAATCTAGTTATACTCTTGATCTTGTCAACAACATATACCAGACCCTAGTGCAATTGTTCTTGTTAACAACCTATACCAGACTAGTGCAATTGCAAGTACCAATTCAATTTTTATTTTTATATTATAAGTTTATATTATAAGTCCTATTCTAAGATTGCTTTCATATCTTAGTGACTATATTGTGTGTGCAATTAGTGTATATTTCAATTATATTATTGTTCAAGGCCCTTAACTATCTTTTGCTAACTAGCACCAACTACCTCATATATATTTTTTTTTCTCCTACTTTTTTTTATTATTTTGCTACCTTAACTTGCATATTTTATCTTGTCAATTTAAATCTAGTTATACTCTAATTCTTGTAAACAACTTATATAAGACCTTAGTGCAATTACAACTGAGAGTCTTGTGCCTTTTTTATATCATTAGATTTAACTCAGTTGTACTATAGCTCATTCTAGCCCAATACATAGTCAATACCAAATTCATTATATCAGACCATAGTGTAATTACTAGTGAGAGTCTGGTGCTATTTTTAATTTGTATTTTTATATTATTAGATTAAACCTAGTTGTACTATAGCACATTCTAGCTCAATACATAGACTATACCAAAGTCATTACATTAGACCTTAGTGCAATTACAAGTGAGAGTCTTGTGCTATTTTTAATTTGTATTTTTATATTATTAGTTTATACCTAGTTGTACTTTAGTTCATTCCAGCACAACACATAGACAACATCAACTTCATTATGTGTAGTAGTGACTATACCCTACATGACCAAAATATTCTAGCTATATACTTGTCCAAACTTCCTACCACTACAGATATCAGTACTAGAACTCAACACACAACTCAGGATATAAATAACCATAATTTAAACCTAGAAGATGATTGATCACGTTGACCCTGATCTAAACCTCCATAATCTGACACCCAATCAAAACCTATTGGAAAGTAACTGCCTTTACTACACAGCATCACAACCCAGCACTATCCTAAACAATGATAAAAGTCTATCAGTACTTAACTACAACATCAGGTCCTTAAGCAAACACTATGATGACCTCCTGGCACTCCTTGAATCACTAAAGACACCCTTCTCCTGCATTATTCTTACTGAGACCTGGCTTAAGCAGGATATAATAGATATCTACCCTCTACCAGGATACACAACAATCCACAACTGCAGACCATACCAAGTTGGGGGTGGTACTGCAATCTATTACTCTAACCAATTATCTTGTATTAGCACCACTTGCTTTAGTGATGAATATGGAGAATACATTTTTGCTAATTTTACTGTAAAAAACCTTACGACGCCTATAACAATCGGTGCCATTTACCGGATACCCCACACAAACATCCCAAATTTCAGTGAGAAACTAAAGGCACTAATAACAAACAGACAAATGAATAAGCACCACCTTCTCTTAGCTGGAGACTTCAACATCAACCTTGGCCTACTAGATGATCAGCCTGTAACTGATTTCATCAACAATATGAACAACACACTTCTCATACCAACAATAACTAAACCAACCAGGCTCACTGAAACGAGTGCAACCATAATAGACCACATATGGACCAATATACTAGCCCCCCTTAAATCAGGGATAATCACAGATAGCACTACAGACCACTACCCTACCTTCCTCTTGACAAACATTAGTAAACCACCACTTGAATACAACACAGTTTCATTTAGACTCCATGATGAGGCCTCAATAAGGAAGTTCACAGCTGACCTAGAGACTGTTGACTGGCCTACAGAATTCTCCAAGGCCAATGGTATTGACGACTGGACAGACATTTTTCTTAACAAATTACTTAGACTATACAACAAACATTGTCCTATAAAAACGAAGCAGATCACAAACAAACGGCTTGGTTGCCCATGGCTAACCAGCACCATTCTGAAATCCATTGATAAGAAACACCAATATGAAAAGCAATATAGACAGGGCTTAATACACAAAGATGTTCTTAAACACTATTCATCAGTCCTCACCAAAGTAATAAAGAAAGCCAAACAACTATACTACTCCAGTAGATTCACTGACACAAGAGGAGATATAAAAAAAGACCTGGAAAACACTCTCTCAGATTCTAGGGACCCAAAAACTGAAAAAAAACAAGAATATTGCCCTAACTAAACCTAATGAAATACCACTGCATCCCACTGACACAGCTAACAAGATAAACGACTTCTTCTCAACCATAGGTTCTAATCTCGCCAATAAAATCCCATGCACCAATGCCCATGCCGGGGACTACCTAGATGGGAATTTCCCAAATTCCTTCTATCTTGCTCCAACTGAGCCCATGGAAGTCACCGAGATTATAAAGTCACTTAAAAATAACTCAGGGAATCTGTCTCATATCCCACCATTATTGTACAAGAGAGCGGCCCATGTCCTCTCGCATGCTATCTCATTACTTTTTAACAAGTCACTAGAAACTAGCACCTTCCCGAAACTACTCAAGACGGCAAGGGTTACACCAATACATAAAGGTGGTGACCCTACAGATTTAAACAACTATAGGCCAATATCAAACTTACCATTGCTATCCAAAATCTTTGAGAAACTTGTGCACAGGAGACTATATTCATTTATAACGGCACAAAACATACTCAACCCCTGCCAATTTGGATTCAGGAAAAATAAAAGCACTAACGATGCAATCATAAAAATGCTAGATCTGCTTTACACAAGCATTGGAAAATAAGGAATATCCACTAGGAATTTTTATTGACCTAAGAAAAGCTTTTGACACAGTAGACCACGGCATCCTACTCCACAAACTTGACCATTATGGAATACGAGGCCATGCGCTTGCATATTTCAAATCTTACCTTACTAATAGGTATCAGTATGTCACCATTAAAGACACAGCATCAACAACACAGCCACTTGATACTGGAGTTCTGCAGGGAAGTGTCCTTGGTCCCCTGCTCTTCCTCATATACATCAATGATCTTCCAAACGTATCTCAACACCTGAACCCCATTCTCTTTGCTGACGACACGACTTATGTCATCTCTCACCCTAATCTTGCCACCCTCAACACCATTGTTAATGAGGAGCTGATCAAAATATCGACTTGGATGACAGCCAATAAACTTACACTTAACACTGACAAAACCTACTACATTATGTTTGGTAGCAGAGCAGGAGATGCGCAAATTAACATTAAGATCGACAACACTCTAATTGCCAGGCATAATGAGGGCAAATTCCTAGGCCTACACCTCGACAACAACCTGAACTTCAGCACCCATATCCAACACATAACCAAAAAAGTATCCAAAACGGTTGGGATCCTCTCCAAGATACGATACTACGTGCCGCAAACTGCCCTTCTCGCACTATACCATTCACTTATATATCCATACCTCACCTATGCTATATGTGCTTGGGGTTCAACTGCAGCAACACACCTAAAGCCAATAATAACCCAACAAAAAGCCGCAGTAAGAATAATCACTAAATCCCATCCCTGGCAACACACCCCCCACTCTTCATAGATCTAAACTTACTCCCTGTTCAGTACATCCACACTTACTACTGTGCAATCTACATCTACAGGACCTTAAATTCCAATATTAACCTTGACCTAAAACGCTTTCTTGATAGTTGCGACAGAACCCACAGGCACAATACCAGACACAAACATCTCTATGACATTCCCCGTGTCCGACTAAACCTTTACAAAAATTCATTGTATGTCAAAGGCCCTAAAATCTGGAACACCCTACCTGAAAACTCTAAAACTGCAGACACATTCATCACCTTCAAAACTACCATCAGAAAACATCTTATCTCCCTGATACACCCTGTCAACTAATTACACGAATACCACCTGGTGGTTAACACTTACACTCACTCACCCATTTGACCATAAACAGAAATATCAATCTCAATCTCAAACTAATGAATCTTAACTAGTCATAAGTTGGCCTGTGATACTCCAATACTGAAACTATGTATAGTGCCAAAACAAAAGCATTCACATTGCTAAACTCACAAACTAGTATTTAGTCACTTAGCCATAATACCAACTTACCTCATAATTTTGTAATATTTTAAACATAAGATTTAATTTAAGTCTGCCCGAAATGCCTAGCCATGCTAGGTGTTCTAGTGGTACACTCTGTAATTATCATTTTACTACATGTAAACAATACAATAACCAAATTCTGTAAACTCAGCATTGTAATCCTTATAGAGAATAAACTTTGAATTTGAATTTGAAAAAATGGGGCAAACTCTTCCGCACAGCCAATTACAGTTGGTGTCCCACAGGGAAGTGTCCTAAGCCCTCTCCTCTTTCTCATATATATAAATGACCTACCAAATGCATCGCAACTACTCAAACCCACACTATTTGCAGATGACACTACATACGTCTTCTCTCACCCGAGCCTGGTCACGCTAGCCAATACTGTAAATACCGAATTACAGAAAATATCAACCTGGATGAGGACCAACAAACTTACTCTAAACATTGACAAAACCTACTTCATTCAGTTTGGTAGCAGAGCTGCAGATGTGTCTCTTAACATAATGATAAATGAATCACCTTGATAATAGACTCAAATTTCAAATACATATAAAACAAATTTCCAAAAAAAATTCCAAGACCGTAGGCATACTATCGAAGATACGGTACTATGTTCCACAGTCAGCCCTCCTGGCCCTATATCACTCACTTATTTACCCCTATCTCACCTATGGAATTTGTGCATGGGGCTCAACAATAATTAACCATCTCAGACCACTAATCACCCAACAAAAGGCTGCAGTCAGAATGATAACAAATTCCCACTACAGACAGCGCACTCCAACAATATTCAAAACACTAAACCTACTCACAATACAAAACATACATACTTATTACTGCACCTATTACATACATAGAACACTTAATTCTGATATTAACCCTCCCCTCAAACATCTCCTTGCCAACCTCAACGGAACACATGACCATAACACAAGGCACAGATCACTCTTTGATGTTCCTCGTGTCCATCTCACTCTATGCAAAAACTCAACGCACATAAAAGGCCCTAAAATCTGGAATTCATTACCTGTAAATATAAAAGAAACACTGTCTGTTAATAAATTCAAGTCTCTTCTCAAAAATCAATTACTCACCCACAACTAAATAAATACTGAATAATTGTATCTCATAAATTGTATCTCATATATGTATCTCATTATTGTATCTCATAAATGTCAACCTGTGACCCAATCAAACTTTGTTACTATTTAACTTCATTACCTAACATAATACTCCATTCTACTGATTACACAGCAACACAGTAAATGACCATATGACCTGTCTTTGTAATACTCATCTGTACTAAATTGTTATCTGTTTTACAATAATTTTTGTACCACTGAATATATCACTGCTTAGTTAATCTTAAGTTAATTTTAAGCCTGCCCATAATGCTCTGCAAAGGGCTTTGGCATGTTGCACTTTAAAAACTATATTCCTTGTACTTCTCTGTATCATGTTCAAATTAAATAAATAAATAAATAAATAAATAAATAAATAAATACTAATTGTACAGCAATGCAAGCAACCATACGACCTGTTTTCGTAATACTCATTTGTGCTTAATTATTATTTGTTTACAATAATGTTTTACCACTGAATACTTCATTGCTTAGTTAATCTTAAGTTAATTTTAAGCCAGCCAGTAATGCTATGCATTCAAGTGGCTTTGGCATGCTGCATTTAACTGTATTCTTTTGTACTTCTCTGCATCATGTTCAAATTTATAAATAAATAAATAAAAAAGGACTGTATTTCATGAGAATGATAAAGCCACCTGTATGTTAAGGTGTGGGTTGTCCTTTGTTTCATAGTATGTATATATATATATATATATATATATATATATATATATATATATATATATATATATATATATATATATATAGTGTTTATTCTGGATGGGCATTTTAAGGGGGGTGTATCATACATCCACAGTAACGTGTGTTCCTAATGTACATATTTAGTGCTGGGGTAGGGAATGTGGAGTTGTTTGTTTTTCTTATCTAATAGTTCACGTATCTTGGTTTAAGTGAACTTATGTATAGCATACATATATAACGTGTACTGTGTTTTTTTTATAATAAAATATAAAAAAATAAAATGTCACATTGGTTGCATTTCTGTCCTTTTACTTAGCAGGTGTGACCACAAAATGTGTGATAAAGGAATAACAGGAAAAGTTGGTAGATGGATCTAACTTCCTAATAAATAGAACACAAAAACTAATAGTAAACAGAGTAAAGTCTGAGGCAGTTACTATGAAAAGGTCTGTTCCACAAGGCACAGTACTTGCTCCCATCCTATTCCTCATCCTCATATCTGACATAGACAGATGTAAGCCATAGATCCATGTCTTGATTTGCGGATGACACCAGAATTGCCATGACAGTGTCCTCCATCGAAGACACTATAATACTCCAAGCGGACTTCATCCAAATCTTCAAATGCACCACTCAAAACAATATGAAGTTCAGTGAAGAGAAATTTCAACTCTTCAGATATGGAAAACTTGAGGAAATTAAAACTGTATCAGGATATACAGCAAATTCTAACCATACAATAGAGCGAAAAAGTAATGTGAAGGACCTGGGAGTGATAATGTCAGAGGATCTCACCTTCAAAGACCACAACAATGTATCTACCACATCTGCTAGAAAAATGATAGGATGGATAACGAGAACCTTCAAAACTAGGGATGCCAAGCCTATGATGATTTTCATCTAATTGCTTGTTCTCTCTAGGCTGGAATACTGCTGTACACTAACTGCCCCCTTCAAGACAAGCAAAATTGCTGACCTGGAGAATGTACAGAGATCTTTCAGGGCACACATAAGTACGATAAGGCACCTAAATTTCTGGAAATTTTTGAAGTTCCTCGATTTGTATTTCCTGGAATGCAGGCAAGAAAGATACATGATAATATACACTTGGAAAATCCTAGAAGGATTAGTATCAAACTTGCACATGAAAATCACTTCCTATGAGAGCAAAAGACTCAGCAGGAGATGCAACATTCCTTCAATGAAAAGCAGAGGCACTACAAGTACACTAAGAGACAACACAACAAGTGTCAGGGGTCCAAGACTGTTCAACTGCCTACCAGCACACATGAAGGGGATTGTGCAAGAAAGGTATAAAATACCGACAATATGAAAGTTAAGACACATGTGCAACATCTGGATATCTTTATTGTAGACGTTTTGCCATCCAGTGGCTTTATCAATACAGATTCTAGGACATAATTGGAAGACAGTAGAGCTATATACTAAAGTTGAGGTAATCAGTCCCTCAGCCTTGGAGTTAGTGTTCACAACATCGTGGTGGAGGAGAATCTGGAGAAAAGGCAAGAAGACTGGCGGTTATATAGGCGACAGTGGACAAGGACGTGCAGCAGACGAGGGCATAGTCACTGGTAGGCGGGATTCCCCAGTGGGAGTAGGTCCTTCCCAAAGAGATGGGTTAGTTGTAGCAGCCGTGAAGAAGGTCTTGTAGATGTCCTCTGAACCAAGATTCCATGATGCAGTGTCTGACAAGTTGTGCAAGAAAGGTATAAAATACCGACATGGACCAGTCAAGACGCATTTTTGGTAAAAATACTATTAAGAAAAACCTAAAAAACGCAAACTGACTTCCGTTTGTAGGTTTTAAAAGCACTTTGTCCTGTCTTTAAGTCTGTATCATTTCAATAACAGATCTCAATTGATTGATGTTCTACATCACTTCCGTCGCAAATGCTTAGTTTTCAAGTTGCGACGGAAGTGATGTAGAACATCAATTAATTTACTACATATTTCCCCAGAAACACATAAGCCACATCAGAAAATCGTTGGTTGGGTGAAACTGAAAATTGTCCCTGCATTCTTTAATTCTCATGTCCTTATCTATGGTGGTAGGCCATATATCATGCAAAACATAATGATTAGTTTAGTTATGAAAATGTTAATATAAATACCATTGTGCATGGTTCTTGGACTCAGTATGATTTCTGTTTAAGTAAATTGGAGATCAAGGAGGATGAATTAGTAAAATATTCGTAGCCCAAATCACTAACCTAATCTATGGTAAAAGTTCTGTATATGACTCCTTTCTGGTAACGTTTTGAATTTTTAGATGCGCAGCCAGAGGAAAGGGGGCTACAAGGGCCATATCCCCCCAATTGACAGAAAAAAAAATTTAATAATAATTAAAAAATTAATAATAATTGATAATGAAAAATTTGTATTTGCATGAATACAGACAGTGATACATCCTCATTATGGCATCTCGTGAACGTGATGTTGGACGTTCTTATGCGAGTGGGTCACAGAAAAGAAAGAAGAAAATTCAAGAAGAAGAACAGAAAAAGAAAGATGTAGGAAGCTGCAGAAAGATCACAGACATGCTCACGAAAACAGTTTCTGATGTTACCAGTACAGTTGAATCTGCAGATACGTCAGATCATACAGGAAGCCCTCCCTCCATTATTTCTCAGCCAGCATCTACTTCTTTTGTGTCTCCTCTCAATGTCTCAACGGACATTTCATCCACAGGATTTGTCTTAAAAGATCCTGCCTCATGGCCAAATGTAATCTCAGATTCTCTACGTAATGCTTTCATTGCAGAAAACTTCAGTCAAACTCTGAACATTGACTTTAGGAAATCAGCAAGGATTTATGATGATGGAAGTCGTCGTTGTTTAAAGTCATCTATGTTTTATAGGAAGCTTGCAAATTCAGAAACTGAAAAGATCATGGATGGTATACTCTGAAAGCTCAGGAAAAATGTACTGTTCAGCATGCAAGCTATGTTCTACCATAGAAAATACCTTCACACAGGGGTTCAATGACTGGAAAAATTCCAAGCGTTTCGAGGAACATGAAAACAGCACCACTCACAGGAGCTGCATTTTAGCCAGTGTATTTCGTGCACAGAAAAAAGGCTTATTGGATTCTCATTTGGAAAATCAAACTGAAAAAGAGCTCACTTATTGGAGAAAAGTTCTAGAAAGAGTTGTTGCTGTTGTAAAATTCTTAGCTCTAAGAAGACTTGCTTTCCGTGGAGAAAATGAGGTTTTTGGTTCGGAAAACAATGGCAATTTCCTAGGGATCATAGAACTGTTAGCACAATTCGATCCATTCTTAGCAAATCATGTGTCACGCCTTGGGAATGCAGGAAGAGGCACTGTATCTTACATGTCATCTACTATATGCAATGAATTTATTGAACTGATGACTAAGAAGGTCCTCAATAACATCATAGCAGCTGTGAAAACTGCAAAATACTTTGCAATAAGTGTAGATTCAATACCAGATATTTCACATACAGATCAATTGACATTCATTGTTCGCTTTGTAGACTCCAGTGGTAAGCCTGTAGAGCGCTTTATAAAATTCATTCCTCTTTCAGGCCATGATGGAGAAACAATGATGAATGTAGTACTGGATACTCTGCTTGAACATGATCTCTCTATTATGGATTGCCGTGGCCAGAGCTTTGGTGTGACTTTGGTGTTCACATCGCTATTGGGCCGTGCGGATGTGCTGGGCAGTCGCTCCTGATTGAGTTGGCTTTTGCACAGTGTTGACGTGTACTTGGCTCTGTGAAGACCTGTTTGCGCGCTCTCTACAAATTGAAGCAAGATGCCCTCCATCGAGCAACTTTACCAACAGCTTAAGGAAGAACTGAGGATGGCGAAGATGGAGATTCGGCGACTGACCGAGGAAAACAAGAAGATTCGTAGTAGTCCTCCTGTTTTGAGTCCTCAGGTCAAGAAGGGAAACTGGTCAGTGGCTGGACAGCAGGGAACGAAGTTGACGATCAAGAAGACGAATGGAAAGGTAGAAACGATGAAGAAGAAAGAGACTGCCGTGGAAACTGTTGTGGAAACATCTAATACATTCTCAGTGCTACCCGACGAATGTGAGTCGACTACTGGGAACGTCACGACGAACGACATCAAGGAAGGTAAGAATATTGTTGTTGTTGGGGATAGCCAAGTTAGGTATATGGATAGGGCGTTCTGCTTGAAAGACAGGAGTAGGAGACAGAGAGTTTGCTTTCCTGGGGCTGGTATGGAGGATATTGTTAGCCGTCTGGATGACATCATGAGAGGTAATGGGAGCAATCCTATTATCTGTCTCAGTGCTGGAGGCAACGATGTTGGCAGATGTAGGAGTGAAGACCTGATTAGCAGGTATAGGTCAGAAATAGAAATAATTAGGAGTAAGGGTGGGAACCCTGTCATATGTGGTATTTTGCCAAGGAGAGGAGTTGGAAATGAATGGTTGTCCAGGGCAATTGGTGTCAATAGCTGGCTGGACAAATACTGTAAGGAAAATGTGGTAACATTCGTTGACAACTGGGACCTCTTCTATGGCAGAAATGACATGTATGCCAGGGATGGGGTTCACTTATCTAGGTCTGGGGTGGTAGCACTGGCAACTGCAGTGGAGGGAGCTGTTAGGACTTTAAACTAGGAATAGTTAGTGGTATAGGTTTGGCAGGAAAACAGTGAAGTCCCAGTGTAGTAATATTACAAGTTCTAGGGGAACTAGTAATATGCAGAACTAGGTAGATATTGAAAAGCCAGTGACTTTGGGTGACAAGGACAGTAATAGGTTTAGTAGAAAAACAGAAATGAGAAGGAAGGGTAAAGAGAAAGGAGAGTCTTTCAATGTTTATTATGCTAATTGCCGTAGTGCTAGGAATAAGATGGACGAGTTGAGATTAGTTGCTAGTGCAGGTAACATTGATGTATTTGCCTTAACTGAGACGTGGTTTAATTCAAAAAGTCGGGACATGCCTGCGGAATGTCATATTCAGGGTTTTAAATTGTTCCAAGTAGATAGAAGTATCGGGAAGGGGGGTGGGGTGGCATTGTATGTCCGAGATCGCTTGAACTGTTGCATAAAAACGGGTATTAAGTCTGAAGTAACACATACAGAGTCTGTTTGGATAGAATTTTCAGAGGGGCGTGAAAAACTGATTTTAGGAGTGATATACCGTCCCCCAAACTTAGATAGGGACCAAGAGATACTACTATGGGAGGAAATTGTTAAGGCCACAAGGCACGATAATGTAGTAATTCTAGGAGACTTTAACTTTAGTCATATTGATTGGAATTTCTTGACTGGGAATTTAGAATCATACGACTTCTTAGAAGTAGTTCAGGATTGTTTTTTGAAGCAATTTGTGACAGAACCTACAAGGGGAAATAACCTGCTTGACTTAGTTATGGCAAACAATGAATCCCTTGTTAATAATTTAGAAATTTCAGAGGAACTGGGTGCTAGCGACCACAAATCAATTACATTTAGCATTGAATGGAAGTACGATAGTAGCGATAACTCAGTAACAGTCCCAGATTTTCGCTTAGCAGATTACGATGGGCTTAGAGAACACTTATCATCTGTTGACTGGGGTAACGAATAGAGCTATCAATATGACAGTTTTCTGAACACTATACATGCTGCTCAAAGAACATTTATCCCATATAAAGAAATTAGATCAAATAGAAATGACCCAAAATGGATGAATAATAGGCTCAAATATCTACTAGGGCATAAGAAAGGAATTTATAGGCGTATCAAAAGAGGTGAGGGTCATCTTATGAATCAGTATATTGACACTAAGAGGGACATTAAAAAGGGGATAAGAAAAGCTAAAAGGAACTATGAAATTGAAGTTGCTAGGGATTCTAAAACTAACCCAAAAAGTTTTTTCCAGGTCTATAGAACAAAAGTTAGAGATAAGATAGGTCCCCTTAAAAATAACTATGGGCACCTTACTGACAAAGAGAATGAAATGTGCTCGATTTTAAATAATTATTTTCTCTCAGTTTTTACACAGGAAGACACTAATTAATTAATTAATTAATTTTTATAGTGGGCTAGAAGAAGATAAATTATGTAACATCACAGTCACTAGTTTCGGTCCTGGGACCTTGATCAAGGTCCCAGGACCGAAACGTTTTCTAATAAATATGTTATAGTGTTTGCTTACGTGTCTTTCTAAACCATTAGAAATCTTCCTTATGAAGAAAGATTGAAGACTCTTAAGTTACATTCACTTGTTAGACGAAGAATGAGGGGAGACCTGATCGAAGTGTATAAGTGGAAGATAGGTATTAATAAAGGGGATATTAACAAGGTCTTGAGGATATCTCTCCAAGAGAGAACCCGCAGTAATGGATTTAAATTAGATAAGTTTAGATTTAGAAAGGAGATAGGAAAGTATTGGTTTGGAAATAGGGTAGTTGATGAGTGGAACAGTCTACCTAGTTGGGTTATTGAGGCTGGGACTTTGGGTAGTTTCAGATATAGGTTGGATAAGTACATGAGTGGGAGGGGTTGGATTTGAGTGGGACTTTCACATCAGAGATATTTCTTGGGTAGCATTGAAAATTGGGTTGGGCAAATGTTTTGTTAGTGGGATGAATTGTAAAGGACCTGCCTAGTATGGGCCAACAGGCCTCCTGCAGTGTTCCTCCTTTCTTATGTTCTTATGTTCTTATGCAATGCAAGTAACATGTCGGGTAAATATAATGGATTGCAAGCCCGTATCAAGCAAATCAACCCACTTGCTGAATATGTGCCCTGCTCAGCACATTCTCTTAATCTTGTTGGGTCATGTGCTGCGGAGTGTTGTGTCGCTGCAGTTTCATTTTTTGAACTTTTACAAGCACTCTTTAATTTTTTCTCTGCTTCAACGCATCGGTGGAGTATACTCAAGTCAACCATTCATGGAGATGTCATCAAATCATTATCAACAACAAGATGGTCAGCGCAGCATGATGCAACACATGCTTTGAAAGACAGCTTTGCTGAAATACGTTCTGCTTTGATCCAAATAGCAGAGGATGAAGACCAGACAGCAACTACAAGAAGCGAAGCAGCCAGCTTAGCATCAAAATTGGAAGATTTTGAATTGGCCTTACTCTGTGCGCTTTGGGACTGTATACTGGAACGGTTAAATGCCACGAGCAAGACACTTCAGAAAATTGAAATTGAAATGGCTACTTGTGCTAACCTCTATGCAGGCTTAGTGGAATTTGTAAGCTCACTTCGCAATGATGAAGCTTTTGAAATGTTTGAAGAGAAAGCTAAACTGCTGGTGAAAGACTACAGTTACCAGGCTGATCATCAGCGGTCGAGGAAGAGGAAACACAATTTTGAAGAGCCAGACAATGAAATTGTGTTGCTACCAAGGCAGAAATGTAAGACAGCTACATACTTCGTCATTCTGGATTTACTGATTACAGAATTGGTGAAAAGAAAAGAAATCTGCCAGAATCTCAGTGACAAGTTTGGATTTCTGTTCAAAATTACTACTATGCCAGATGCAGAATTGGGAGAAGCTGCATTAAAGTTGCAACAACACCTTTCAGCAGATGTTCAGGACACATTTGTTGAAGAAATAGTTCATTTTTCTGGGTATATGAATCAGATTAAAGCTCCACCTGAAAAATGTGCGCCCTCAGCTGCTTTGAAACATTTAAGAAATGCAGGTATCTCAAAAACCTTCCCTAATGTTGACATAGTGTATCGCCTTTACCTAACACTTCCAGCTACTAACTGTGAAGGAGAACGTTCATTTTCTGTTTTGAAAAGAGTGAAAAACCAGCTCCGTTCAACAATGAGTCAAGACAAATTGTGTAACCTAGCCTTGTTGACCATTGAGTCTGATCTAACAAGAAATATTGATTTTCAGAATATAATTTATGATTTTGCCAATATGAAATCCAGAAAAAAGTTTATTTAAGAAGTGCCTGTGAATATAAACAATTCTTTACTTTCTAGAGTTTATATGATTTGATAGTCTTATGCATGATGCAATGATAACAATAATGGTCAGTGATTTATAAAGGGAATAATAGTGCTGTAGTGGTTATGCTGAATATAATAGGTACATGATGTCACTACTTTAATAGCCTAATCTAGTAATACTATGCTGTCTTGAGTTTATTCTCTTTAAAATGCATGATTTAACAAGATAGTTATAATGGCTGTTGGTAAATGGTTTTGGTTGTCTTGATGTACTTTCCCTACTAAATTTAATCTAAATAGCCAGAATGTATTTAATTAGACCTTAAACAGGATCACACCGACCCCCCCCCCCACACCCCCAAGCTGGAAGGGGTCGCTTCGCGTACCCGTAACTGTGGAAAATTTTTGATTTTCCGAAGCTATAGCGCCTAATAGGTGTTTAATGTGTCGATATGAGTCAAAAATGTATTTGACAATAGGGTAGAACCAAGAGTTCCCTTTGCGCATGCGCGGATGTGCGGGGGTTTGGGGGTGACTCGGGCCATGGGGAGGCGGGAGTGTTTTGAATGTGGTGAGGAGGCTGGGAAAGCATGGAACCACGAAATTGGCATTCACGGCGGCCTAAGGATTAATATAGGCCTCATTTCATAATAGGAAGTGTCGTAACTGTTCCTGGTGGAGAGTGAGGGAACGTGATTTACGGGACCACCGTAATAAAGTGGTAAAATGAGTGAATAAGGGTAGGACCGGGTGACTGGCGCGTCACTATGGACTGTGTCCTGGGGAAAATTACCCTTGGTTTAATCATCACTCATCGGTCTCAGATCTTAATGGAGTGATCTCTAATGTGTATAATAATTATGAGAGGTTAAATCGTCTTGTGAATGGTAATGTAATCAGTGATAATAACATTGAGTTAAGAGAATGCGGGATGTGAAATAGATCGCCCTGCTCCGAGTGAATGTGTGATTCGTACCGAGGATAATGAAGTTTTATGGAATCACGACTTCTAAACCGGGACAAACCGACGGATACCTCGTCCTGCTGGAATGAGAACCGTGTCGGTGTAGCAGAACATCGAAATGAGATGGTGAATGGAGGAAATAAGGAGTATCAATCACCCACAGTTAAGTAACCCTTCTAGTTATAGCAGACTGATACTGGCCAGTTAGGTATGTTGTAATTGGATAGGGTATGAGTGATCCAGCTACATCAAGTGACCACCAGAGAACATCTGGTAAGTGGTGGGATTATGTACAAATGTTTTTCCTTGATGGATGTATCCATGTGTATCCTACCCTCCCCCCCCTTCATTCAGCTAAACTAATATAATCTATACAGTCCACAATTAATTAGTAGCACCGTACTTGTGGGTGCTATCCAATCCATACTGGTCTCGGATAGATATGGATAAGATTGTGAGGTCGAAGGGGCCACCTGTAGTGACCAGAGGTGGTTAATTTTTCTCACATGTCTACACGGGGTGACTACGGTAAACAATATGGTTGTCTCCCAATGAGATTACTTGTATGTATATAATGTTGAGGTACATACAGGTAAGCACCCTAGAAAATTTTCCATATCTGCCCGTTGGTCCTTCCTGAACCGGATGCAATCAGTGAAAAAATTAATTGAATTAATTACTTAATAATTAAGTGACTGATTGAAGGAAGTGGGTGTAGGGTGCACAAGTTTAATCGATCGTGTGATGGATGATAATTAGCCCAATTAATTGCTAGCACATGTGTGGCTAGGATTTATACAAGAGTAAAGTGCAAGAATTACTCTTATAAGGCGCCTACTTAAGTTGTATAATCAGTGATTAATAATTCTCTAACCATGACTGGATCTAATGGAGTTAATGTGGCTGACAAGTCCGTGAATTTTAGAGTAATGAAAGCATCATTACAGGCTATTAAAAGCCATGTGACGAAGGCATTTGATTTAGTGAATCAAAGAACCGTGAACCCTAATGAATTAAAGTTATATTTAGATGCTTTAGAGAGTAGATTTGATTGGTACAAATTGTGGTTTAAAGACTGTGAAAGAGATCTGCTGGAGAATTGTGCAGATGGAATGGAAATGAATGTTTTAATTAATCAACATTACGAATTGGAAGAAAAACTGTCTTGTAAAAGTAAGGCTTTGAATAAATTAAAGGGTGTAAGCCAGGCAGTTGATCAACCTATTAATGCAAAGGGTGGGTTTGCCAAAACCTCCAGAGTACGGTCTGGAGGAAATCAGACTAGGTCGGCAGGAATTAATTGTTCAATTGCAGACCAGTCAGCCAAACAGTTCTAAGGATATAACACATAATGACTCTGAAGTATCTGTCAAGTCTCAAAAGGGAAAAATAATCCCAGTGGTAATAATCATAATTAAGAGTTAAATAGGCACATATCAAGTGACAGGAATCAGTAATAGTGGTTCCTCACATCAAGGTAAGAGGAATAAGTACCTCAGTAAGGGTAACCCAGTTAATAAGAGGTCAGGCAAGGAAAAGAGAGACTGCCTCTTCTGCCAGGGTACTCATTTCACTAAAAATTGTAATGTCTATAATTCATGGAAGATTAAAGTGGAAAGAATGAAAGAACTTGACAGATTTATCAGATGTCTAGACAATCATAATGTAAAGGATTGTCATACCAAATTGAACAGTTGCTATCAATGCAACAAGGGAAGGCACCATACAGTTATGTGCAGGGTTGTATGTAAGTCTGATAATAATGGTGACAATAATGATAATGTTAATAACCCTGACACTACAGTGACTGATGTAAAGGTTACAGCTAATGGCAATAATGATGGCCTAGCTGAGGTAGCCTTGCCGGCGTTGGATGTAAAAATTCAGGATAAAGGGCATAAATCCAAAACCATGCGGCGTCACTCTCCTCAACACTGGTAAGGGCCATGTAATATATGGCAGACTACCGCCTAGTAATAATGACTAGAGGAAGTAGTGAATACAGTCATGGTGTCTTACTCATAAAAGGTCAACCCAGTACAAGTATTCTTCTATCGAGAATGATGTTGAACCAGTCTAATTTGTGGGAGCTGGACAGCATAGTGATTAATATAAATGAGGAAAGTCCAAATGATTCCTTTACTCAGGAACAATACCTGAAAGATGTTAAATGTGAATCTGGACATTACTGGGTGCGACTTCCGTGGAAGCTCGACCGTCCAGAAATACCTACTAATTATAGGATGGCGTATGGACAGTTAACGGGCCCAGCTCTGTGAACTGAGCAAGACACCAAAATTGTTGACTGCTTATAATGATATAATTAATAAACAGTTAAATAATAAATTGTTCTTACTTCAGGCGACGATAAATGCACACCTTAAGTGCACAGGTGGTCCACTGAGCGAAGTAATTGGGTAAATAATCTTATGTGGACAATTTCCGGGTGTGACGTCAACTGAAGAGGAACTAATGAGGATATGTGAAGGGGTTAATGAAATAATGCAGTAAGGTGCTGGGACTGACTTGGGATACTGAGAGAGACTTGTTATTGTTAAAGTCTCATAATTCCAGTATGCCCAATAACTTAATCCAGAGAGAATGGAACTTTAGTTATTGTTAAAGTCTCATAATTCCAGTATGCCCAATAAATTAATCCAGGGAGCATAGGCTTATGCCCCTGAGAGAATGGAACACTAATTAGTCCATTTTGAGGGATCAATAAATATGGATGGCCATGGAGTTGGTGCCTATATGCAGTAATGTGCTGGGGCTGACTTGGGATACTGAGAGAGACTTGTTATTGTTAAAGTCTCATAATTCCAGTATGCCCAATAAATTAATCCAGGGAGCATAGGCTTATGCCCCTGAGAGAATGGAACACTAATTAGTCCATTTTGAGGGTTCAATAAATATGGATGGCCATGGAGTTGGTGCCTATATGCAGTAATGTGCTGGGGCTGACTTGGGATACTGAGAGAGACTTGTTATTGTAAAGTCTCATAATTCCAGTATGCCCAACAAATTAGCCCCGAGAGCATAGACTTAGTGTCATACCTTACAATAAGAGGGAAATTGTTAATACCAGAAGCATGGAGGCTTGAGTGTGCTTTGGATGGAGCCCTACCTGAGGAGTTAACAGGTGGAAAGAATTAATGGGTGATTATGTAAATATCAATGTTGGAGTTCCCAAGCCAGGTGGCCAGTGAAGATGGGAAAATTGTACTCCACATTATGTAAGTCGTCTAGCAACGACCTCCGCCCGGCCGCAGTGTGGAAAATTTTTGATTTTCCAAAGCAATAGTGCCTAATAGGTGTTTGATGTGTCGATGTGAGTCAAAAATGTATTTGACAATAGGGCAGAACCAAGAGTTCCCTTTGCGCATGCGCGGATGTGCGGGGGTTTGGGGCGACTCGGGCCATGGGGAGGCGGGAGTTTTTTTGAATGTGGTGAGGAGGCTGGGAAAGCATGGAACCACGAAATTGGCATTCACGGCGGCCTAAGGATTAATATAGGCCTCATTTCATAATAGGAAGTGTCGTAACTGTTCCTGGTGGAGAGTGAGGGAACGTGATTTACGGGACCACCGTAATAAAGTGGTAAAATGAGTGAATAAGGGTAGGACCGGGTGACTGGCACGTCACTATGGACTGTGTCCTGGGGAAAATTACCCTTGGTTTAATCATCACTCATCGGTCTCAGATCTTAATGGAGTGATCTCTAATGTGTATAATAATTATGAGAGGTTAAATCGTCTTGTGAATGGTAATGTAATCAGTGATAATAACATTGAGTTAAGAGAATGCGGGATGTGAAATAGATCGCCCTGCTCCGAGTGAATGTGTGATTCGTACCGAGGATAATGAAGCTTTATGGAATCACGACTTCTAAACCGGGACAAACCGACGGATACCTCGTCCTGCTGGAATGAGAACCGTGTCGGTGTAGCAGAACATCGAAATGAGATGGTGAATGGAGGAAATAAGGAGTATCAATCACCCACAGTTAAGTAACCCTTCTAGTTATAGCAGACTGATACTGGCCAGTTAGGTATGTTGTAATTGGATAGGTTATGAGTGATCCAGCTACATCAAGTGACCACCAGAGAACATCTGGTAAGTGGTGGGATTATGTACAAATGTTTTTCCTTGATGGATATATTCATGTGTAACCTACCCTCCCCCCCCCCTTCATTCAGTTAAACTAATATAATCTATACAGTCCACAATTAATTAGTAGCACCGTACTTGTGGGTGCTATCCAATCCATACTGGTCTCGGATAGATATGGATAAGATTGTGAGGTCGAAGGGGCCACCTGTAGTGACCAGAGGTGGTTAAGTTTTCTCACATGTCTACACGGGGTGACTACGGTAAACAATATGGTTGTCTCCCAATGAGATTACTTGTATGTATATAATGTTGAGGTACATACAGATAAGCACCCTAGAAAATTTTCCATAAAAGTCCCTACGAAGAATAAGAGAATCGATAAACAAACTCTTTGAACTTATGTATACAAGAATAAATAAATTCTATGAACTCAGTCCTATATGAGGACCAGTATAAATACTCTGTGAACTCAATCATACATGCTTACAAGCAGAAATAACTCTTTGAACTCGATCCTATATGTTTACCATCAAAAATAAACTCTTTGAACTCGATCCTATATGTTTACCATCAAAAATAAACTCTTTGAATTCGGTCCTATATGTTTATCATCAAAAATAAACTCTTTGAACTCGATCCTATATGTTTACCATCAAAAATAAACTCTTTGAACTCGATCCTATATGTTTACCATCAAAAATAAACTCTTTGAACTCGATCCTATATGTTCACCATCAAAAATAAACTCTTTGAACTCGATCCTATATGTTTACCATCAAAAATAAACTCTTTGAACTCGATCCTATATGTTTACCATCAAAAATGAACTCTTTGAACTCGATCCTATATGTTTACCATCAAAAATAAACTCTTTGAACTCGATCCTATATGTTTATCATCAAAAATAAACATTACAGAATACAGACTCCGGAAAATATCAAATACTGGTTGATTAAATATAACATGGGTTCAGATGTTCATGTACAATATTATAACATGGGTTCAGTTGTTCATGTACAATATTATAACATGGGTTCAGTTGTTCATGTACAATATTATAACATGGGTTCAGATGTTCATGTACAATATTATAACATGGGTTCAGTTGTTCATGTACAATATTATAACATGGGTTCAGTTGTTCATGTACAATATTATAACATGGGTACAGTTGTTCATGTACAATATTATAACATGGGTTCAGTTGTTCATGTACAATATTATAACATGGGTTCAGTTGTTCATGTACAATATTATAACATGGGTTCAGTTGTTCATGTACAATATTATAACATGGGTTCAGTTGTTCATGTACAATATTATAACATGGGTTCAGTTGTTCATGTACAATATGATAACATGGGTTCAGTTGTTCATGTACAATATTATAACATGGGTTCAGATGTTCATGTACAATATTATAACATGGGTTCAGTTGTTCATGTACAATATTATAACGGGTTCAGATGTTCATGTACAATATTATAACATGGGTTCAGTTGTTCATGTACAATATTATAACATGGGTTCAGTTGTTCATGTACAATATTATAACATGGGTTCAGTTGTTCATGTACAATATTATAACATGGGTTCAGTTGTTCATGTACAATATTATAACATGGGTTCAGTTGTTCATGTACAATATTATAATATGGGTTCAGATGTTCATGTACAATATTATAACATGGGTTCAGTTGTTCATGTACAATATTATAACATGGGTTCAGTTGTTCATGTACAATATTATAACATGGGTTTAGTTGTTCATGTACAATATTATAACATGGGTTAAGTTGTTCATGTACAATATTATGACATGGGTTCAGTTGTTCATGTACAATATTATAATATGGGTTCAGATGTTCATGTACAATATTATAACATGGGTTCAGTTGTTCATGTACAATATTATAACATGGGTTCAGTTGTTCATGTACAATATTATAATATGGGTTCAGTTGTTCATGTACAATATTATAACATGGGTTCAGTTGTTCATGTACAATATTATAACATGGGTTCAGTTGTTCATGTACAATATTATAACATGGGTTCAGTTGTTCATGTACAATATTATAACATGGGTTCAGATGTTCATGTACAATATTATAACATGGGTTCAGTTGTTCATGTACAATATTATAACATGGGTTCAGTTGTTCATGTACAATATTATAATATGGGTTCAGATGTTCATGTACAATATTATAACATGGGTTCAGTTGTTCATGTACAATATTATAACATGGGTTCAGTTGTTCATGTACAATATTATAACATGGGTTCAGTTGTTCATGTACAATATTATAACATGGGTTCAGTTGTTCATGTACAATATTATAACATGGGTTCAGTTGTTCATGTACAATATTATAACATGGGTTCAGTTGTTCATGTACAATATTATAACATGGGTTCAGATGTTCATGTACAATATTATAACATGGGTTCAGTTGTTCATGTACAATATTATAACATGGGTTCAGTTGTTCATGTACAATATGATAACATGGGTTCAGTTGTTCATGTACAATATTATAACATGGGTTCAGATGTTCATGTACAATATTATAACATGGGTTCAGTTGTTCATGTACAATATTTTGAAGTGCGGTCACAATGTCAGTCAGGCTAAAAAAAATAAACACGAATGTTGATATGTGATATTATTTAGTTATCGGAGGTTTGCAATACTTAATTTAGCATACAATCAAATTATATAATTGACAAGGTTATATATATATATATATATTAATGTTGTACGGCAAAATTTAAAAAAAAAGTGACTTTTTAAGTGAAGGGATAATATTCAGCGCATGGTAATAGCCATTGCATGGTAATAGTCAGTGCATGGTAATGCTCAGTGCATGGTAATGCTCAGTGCATGGTAATGCTCAGTGCATGGTAATGCTCAGTGCATGGTAATGCTTAGTGCATGGTAATGCTCAGTGCATGGTAATGCTTAGTGCATGGTAATGCTTAGTGCATGGTAATGCTCAGTGCATGGTAATGCTCAGTGCATGGTAATGCTTAGTGCATGGTAATGCTCAGTGCATGGTAATGCTTAGTGCATGGTAATGCTTAGTGCATGGTAATGCTCAGTGCATGGTAATGCTCAGTGCATGGTAATGCTTAGTGCATGGTAATGCTCAGTGCATGGTAATGCTTAGTGCATGGTAATGCTTAGTGCATGGTAATGCTCAGTGCATGGTAATGCTCAGTGCATGGTAATGCTTCGTGCATGGTAATGCTCAGTGCATGGTAATGCTTAGTGCATGGTAATGCTCAGTGCATGGTAATGCTCAGTGCATGGTAATGCTCAGTGCATGGTAATGCTTAGTGCATGGTAATGCTCAGTGCATGGTAATGCTTAGTGCATGGTAATGCTTAGTGCATGGTAATGCTCAGTGCATGGTAATGCTCAGTGCATGGTAATGCTTAGTGCATGGTAATGCTCAGTGCATGGTAATGCTTAGTGCATGGTAATGCTTAGTGCATGGTAATGTTCAGTGCATGGTAATGCTCAGTGCATGGTAATGCTTAGTGCATGGTAATGCTCAGTGCATGGTAATGCTTAGTGCATGGTAATGCTTAGTGCATGGTAATGCTCAGTGCATGGTAATGCTTAGTGCATGGTAATGCTTAGTGCATGGTAATGCTTAGTGCATGGTAATGCTCAGTGCATGGTAATGCTTAGTGCATGGTAATGCTTAGTGCATGGTAATGCTCAGTGCATGGTAATGCTCAGTGCATGGTAATGCTCAGTGCATGGTAACGCTCAGTGCATGGTAATGCTTAGTGCATGGTAATTCTCAGTGCATGGTAATGCTTAGTGCATGGTAATGCTCAGTGCATGGTAATGCTCAGTGCATGGTAATGCTTAGTGCATGGTAATGCTTAGTGCATGGTAATACTCACTGTATGGTAATGCTTAGTGCATGGTAATACTCACTGTATGGTAATGCTCAGTGCATGGTAATGCTTAGTGCATGGTAATGCTCAGTGCATGGTAATGATTAGTGCATGGTAATGCTCAGTGCATGGTAATGCTCAGTGCATGGTAATGCTCAGTGCATGGTAATGCTTACTGCATGGTAATGCTCAGTGCATGGTAATGCTTAGTGCATGGTAATGCATAGTGCATGGTAATGCTCAGTGCATGGTAATGCTCAGTGCATGGTAATGCTCAGTGCATGGTAATGCTTAGTGCATGGTAATGCTCAGTGCATGGTAATGCTTAGTGCATGGTAATGCTTAGTGCATGGTAATACTCACTGTATGGTAATGCTCAGTGCATGGTAATGCTCAGTGCATGGTAATGCTTAGTGCATGGTAATGCTTAGTGCATGGTAATACTCACTGTATGGTAATGCTTAGTGCATGGTAATGCTTAGTGCATGGTAATGCTCAGTGCATGGTAATACTCACTGTATGGTAATGCTTAGTGCATGGTAATGCTTAATGCATGGTAATGCTCAGTGCATGGTAATACTCACTGTATGGTAATGCTTAGTGCATGGTAATGCTTAATGCATGGTAATAGTCAGTGCATGGTAATGCTCAGTGCATGGTAATGCTCAGTGCATGGTAATGCTTAGTGCATGGTAATGCTCAGTGCATGGTAATGCTTAGTGCATGGTAATGCTTAGTGCATGGTAATAGTCAGTGCATGGTAATGCTTAGTGCATGGTAATGCTTAGTGCATGGTAATGCTCAGTGCATGGTAATGCTTAGTGCATGGTAATGCTTAGTGCATGGTAATGCTTAGTGCATGGTAATGCTTAGTGCATGGTAATGCTCAGTGCATGGTAATGCTTAGTGCATGGTAATGCTTAATGCTTGGTAATAGTCAGTGCATGGTAATGCTTAGTGCATGGTAATGCTTAGTGCATGGTAATGCTTAGTGCATGGTAATGCTTAGTGCATGGTAATGCTCAGTGCATGGTAATGCTTAGTGCATGGTAATGCTTAGTACATGGTAATGCTTAGTGCATGGTAATGCTTAGTGCATGGTAATGCTTAGTGCATGGTAATGCTCAGTGCATGTTAATGCTTAGTGCATGGTAATGCTTAATGCATGGTAATGCTCAGTGCATGGTAATGCTTAGTGCATGGTAATGCTTAATGCATGGTAATAGTCAGTGCATGGTAATGCTCAGTGCATGGTAATACTCAGTGCATGGTAATGCTTAGTGCATGGTAATGCTCAGTGCATGGTAATGCTTAGTGCATGGTAATGCTTAATGCATGGTAATGCTCAGTGCATGGCAATGCTTAGTGCATGGTAATGCTCAGTGCATGGTAATGCTTAGTGCATGGTAATGCTCAGTGCATGGTAATGCTTAGTGCATGGTAATGCTTAGTGCATGGTAATGCTTAGTGCATGGTAATAGTCAGTGCATGGTAATGCTTAGTGCATGGTAATGCTCAGTGCATGGTAATGCTCAGTGCATGGTAATGCTTAGTGCATGGTAATGCTCAGTGCATGGTAATGCTTAGTGCATGGTAATGCTTAGTGCATGGTAATGCTTAGTGCATGGTAATGCTCAGTGCATGGTAATGCTCAGTGCATGGTAATGCTTAGTGCATGGTAATGCTCAGTGCATGGTAATGCTCAGTGCATGGTAATGCTTAGTGCATGGTAATGCTTAATGCATGGTAATGCTCAGTGCATGGTAATGCTCAGTGCATGGTAATGCTTAGTGCATGGTAATGCTCAGTGCATGGTAATGCTCAGTGCATGGTAATGCTTAGTGCATGGTAATGCTTAATGCATGGTAATGCTCAGTGCATGGTAATGCTTAGTGCATGGTAATGCTTAGTGCATGGTAATGCTTAGTGCATGGTAATGCTCAGTGCATGGTAATGCTTAGTGCATGGTAATGCTTAGTGCATGGTAATGCTTAGTACAAGGTAATGCTTAGTGCATGGTAATGCTCAGTGCATGGTAATGCTCAGTGCATGGTAATGCTCAGTGCATGGTAATGCTTAGTGCATGGTAATGCTCAGTGCATGGTAATGCTCACTGCATGGTAATGCTTAGTGCATGGTAATGCTCAGTGCATGGTAATGCTCAGTGCATGGTAATGCTTAGTGCATGGTAATGCTCAGTGCATGGTAATGCTCAGTGCATGGTAATGCTTAGTGCATGGTAATGCTCAGTGCATGGTAATGCTTAGTGCATGGTAATGCTCAGTGCATGGTAATGCTCAGTGCATGGTAATGCTCAGTGCATGGTAATGCTTAGTGCATGGTAATGCTCAGTGCATGGTAATGCTCAGTGCATGGTAATGCTTAGTGCATGGTAATGCTCAGTGCATGGTAATGCTTAGTGCATGGTAATGCTCAGTGCATGGTAATGCTTAGTGCATGGTAATGCTCAGTGCATGGTAATGCTCAGTGCATGGTAATGCTCAGTGCATGGTAATGCTCAGTGCATGGTAATGCTTAGTGCATGGTAATGCTTAGTGCATGGTAATGCTCAGTGCATGGTAATGCTTAGTGCATGGTAATGCTCAGTGCATGGTAATGCTTAGTACAAGGTAATGCTTAGTGCATGGTAATGCTTAGTGCATGGTAATGCTCAGTGCATGGTAATGCTCAGTGCATGGTAATGCTTAGTGCATGGTAATGCTTAATGCATGGTAATGCTTAGTGCATGGTAATGCTCAGTGCATGGTAATGCTCACTGCATGGTAATGCTTAGTGCATGGCAATGCTTAATGCATGGTAATGCTTAATGCATGGTAATACTCAGTGCATGGTAATACTCAGTGCATGGTAATGCTTAGTGCATGGTAATGCTTAGTGCATGGTAATGCTTAATGCATGGTAATACTCAGTGCATGGTAATGCTTAGTGCATGGTAATGCTTAATGCATGGTAATACTCAGTGCATGGTAATGCTTAGTGCATGGTAATACTCAGTGCATGGTAATGCTTAATGCATGGTAATACTCAGTGCATGGTAATGCTTAATGCATGGTAATGCTCAGTGCATGGTAATGCTTAGTGCATGGTAATGCTTAGTGCATGGTAATGCTTAATGCATGGTAATGCTCAGTGCATGGTAATGCTTAGTGCATGGTAATGCTTAGTGCATGGTAATGCTTAATGCATGGTAATGCTCAGTGCATGGTAATGCTCAGTGCATGGTAATGCTTAGTGCATTGTAATGCTTAGTGCATGGTAATGCTTAATGCATGGTAATGCTCAGTGCATGGTAATGCTTAGTGCATGGTAATGCTTAGTGCATGGTAATGCTTAGTGCATCGTAATGCTCAGTGCATCGTAATGCTTAGTGCATGGTAATACTCAGTGCATGGTAATGCTTAATGCATGGTAATGCTTAGTGCATGGTAATACTCAGTGCATGGTAATGCTTAATGCATGGTAATGCTTAGTGCATGGTAATACTCAGTGCATGGTAATGCTTAGTGCATGGTAATGCTCAGTGCATGGTAATGCTTAGTGCATGGTAATACTCAGTGCATGGTAATGCTTAGTGCATGGTAATGCTCAGTGCATGGTAATGCTCAGTGCATGGTAATGCTCAGTGCATGGTAATGCTCAGTGCATGGTAATGCTCAGTGCATGGTAATGCTCAGTGCATGGTAATGCTCACTGCATGGTAATGCTCAGTGCATGGTAATGCTCAGTGCATGGTAATGCTTAGTGCATGGTAATGCTCAGTGCATGGTAATGCTCAGTGCATGGTAATGCTTAGTGCATGGTAATGCTCAGTGCATGGTAATGCTTAGTGCATGGTAATGCTCAGTGCATGGTAATGCTCAGTGCATGGTAATGCTCAGTGCATGGTAATGCTTAGTGCATGGTAATGCTCAGTGCATGGTAATGCTCAGTGCATGGTAATGCTTAGTGCATGGTAATGCTCAGTGCATGGTAATGCTTAGTGCATGGTAATGCTCAGTGCATGGTAATGCTTAGTGCATGGTAATGCTCAGTGCATGGTAATGCTCAGTGCATGGTAATGCTCAGTGCATGGTAATGCTTAGTGCATGGTAATGCTTAGTGCATGGTAATGCTTAGTGCATGGTAATGCTCAGTGCATGGTAATGCTTAGTGCATGGTAATGCTCAGTGCATGGTAATGCTTAGTACAAGGTAATGCTTAGTGCATGGTAATGCTTAGTGCATGGTAATGCTCAGTGCATGGTAATGCTCAGTGAATGGTAATGCTTAGTGCATGGTAATGCTTAATGCATGGTAATGCTTAGTGCATGGTAATGCTCAGTGCATGGTAATGCTCACTGCATGGTAATGCTTAGTGCATGGCAATGCTTAATGCATGGTAATGCTTAATGCATGGTAATACTCAGTGCATGGTAATACTCAGTGCATGGTAATGCTTAGTGCATGGTAATGCTTAGTGCATGGTAATGCTTAATGCATGGTAATACTCAGTGCATGGTAATGCTTAGTGCATGGTAATGCTTAATGCATGGTAATACTCAGTGCATGGTAATGCTTAGTGCATGGTAATACTCAGTGCATGGTAATGCTTAATGCATGGTAATACTCAGTGCATGGTAATGCTTAATGCATGGTAATGCTCAGTGCATGGTAATGCTTAGTGCATGGTAATGCTTAGTGCATGGTAATGCTTAATGCATGGTAATGCTCAGTGCATGGTAATGCTTAGTGCATGGTAATGCTTAGTGCATGGTAATGCTTAATGCATGGTAATGCTCAGTGCATGGTAATGCTCAGTGCATGGTAATGCTTAGTGCATTGTAATGCTTAGTGCATGGTAATGCTTAATGCATGGTAATGCTCAGTGCATGGTAATGCTTAGTGCATGGTAATGCTTAGTGCATCGTAATGCTCAGTGCATCGTAATGCTTAGTGCATGGTAATACTCAGTGCATGGTAATGCTTAATGCATGGTAATGCTTTGTGCATGGTAATACTCAGTGCATGGTAATGCTTAATGCATGGTAATGCTTAGTGCATGGTAATACTCAGTGCATGGTAATGCTTAGTGCATGGTAATGCTCAGTGCATGGTAATGCTTAGTGCATGGTAATACTCAGTGCATGGTAATGCTTAATGCATGGTAATACTCAGTGCATGGTAATACTCAGTGCATGGTAATACTCAGTGCATGGTAATACTCAGTGCATGGTAATACTCAGTGCATGGTAACAATGCACGAAAATATTCTGTGCAAGGTAACAATATCCAATCTTTTATAATATTCAGTGCATGATAATACTCTGCGCACAATAATATCCCGGGCAGGTTAACATTCTAATTTCGGTAACACTCAGTGCAAGGTATTACCCGCTGTTGGGTAATACTTTGTGCATGATAATACTGATAACTCAGAATCACTGTTGCAATGCACCGTACTCGGGAATAAATTAGAGTGACTCACGGCTCAGTAATATTTTCTTGTTTCTCAGCGACAGTGAGAGAATACAGAGGAAACAACATTGTATTATACAGTTGTAATTAAAGCGCATTATCTTCCAGTAAGACACAGAGTGTATTATCTTCCAGTAAGACACAGAGTGTATTATCTTCCAGTAAGACACAGAGTGTATTATCTTCCAGTAAGACACAGAGTGTATTATCTTCCAGTAAGACACAGAGTGTATTATCTTCCAGTAAGACACAGAGTGCATGATTTTCCAGTAAGACACAGAGTGTATTATCTTCCAGTAAGACACAGAGTGCATGATCTTCCAGTAAGACACAGAGTGTATTATCTTCCAGTAAGACACAGAGTGTATTATCTTCCAGTAAGACACAGAGTGTATTATCTTCCAGTAAGACACAGAGTGCATGATTTTCCAGTAAGACACAGAGTGTATTATCTTCCAGTAAGACACAGAGTGCATGATCTTCCAGTAAGACACAGAGTGTATTATCTTCCAGTAAGACACAGAGTGTATTATCTTCCAGTAAGACACAGAGTGCATGATCTTCCAGTAAGACACAGAGTGCATGATCTTCCAGTAAGACACAGAGTGTATTATCTTCCAGTAAGACACAGAGTGCATGATCTTCCAGTAAGACACAGAGTGCATGATCTTCCAGTAAGACACAGAGTGTATTATCTTCCAGTAAGACACAGAGTGCATGATCTTCCAGTAAGACACAGAGTGCATGATCTTCCAGTAAGACACAGAGTGTATTATCTTCCAGTAAGACACAGAGTGCATGATCTTCCAGTAAGACACAGAGTGTATTATCTTCCAGTAAGACACAGAGTGCATGATCTTCCAGTAAGACACAGAGTGCATGATCTTCCAGTAAGACACAGAGTGTATTATCTTCCAGTAAGACACAGAGTGCATGATCTTCCAGTAAGACACAGAGTGCATGATTTTCCAGTAAGACACAGAGTGTATTATCTTCCAGTAAGACACAGAGTGCATGATTTTCCAGTAAGACACAGAGTGTATTATCTTCCAGTAAGACACAGAGTGCAAGATCTTCCAGTAAGACACACAGTGTATTATCTTCCAGTAAGACACAGAGTGCATGATCTTCCAGTAAGACACAGAGTGCATGATTTTCCAGTAAGACACAGAGTGTATTATCTTCCAGTAAGACACAGAGTGCATGATCTTCCAGTAAGACACAGAGTGCATGATCTTCCAGTAAGACATAGAGTGCATGATCTTCCAGTAAGACACAGAGTGTATTATCTTCCAGTAAGACACAGAGTGGATGGTCTTCCAGTAAGACACGGAGTGGATGGTCTTCCTGTAAGACACAGAATGGATGGTCTTCCTGTTAGACACAGAGCATCCACGGAGTGGATGGTCGTCCAGTAAGACACAGAATGGATGGTCTTCCTGTTAGACACAGAGCATCCACGGAGTGGATGGTCTTCCAGTAAGACACAGAGTGCATGATCTTCCAGTAAGACACAGAGTGTATTATCTTCCAGTAAGACACAGAGTGCATGATCTTCCAGTAAGACACAGAGTGTATTATCTTCCAGTAAGACACAGAGTGCATCATCTTCCAGTAAGACACAGAGTGCATGATCTTCCAGTAAGACATAGAGTGCATGATCTTCCAGTAAGACACAGAGTGTATTATCTTCCAGTAAGACACAGAGTGGATGGTCTTCCAGTAAGACACGGAGTGGATGGTCTTCCTGTAAGACACAGAATGGATGGTCTTCCTGTTAGACACAGAGCATCCACGGAGTGGATGGTCTTCCAGTAAGACACAGAGTGCATGATATTCCAGTAAGACACAGAATGGATGGGCTTCCTGTTTGAGCATCAACGGAGTGGATAGTCTTCCAGTAAGACACAGAGTGGATAGTCTTCCAGTAAGACAAAGAATGGATGTTCTTCCTGTAAGACACAGAGTGCATGATCTTCCAGTAAGACAGGGAGGATGATCTTCCTGTAAGATAAAGATTGCATGATTTTCCAGTAAGACACAGAGTGAATGGTCTTCGAGTAAGAAAAATAATGGATGGTCTTCCTGTTACATAGAGAGTGCATGATTTTCCAGTAAGACACGGAGTGAATGGTCTTCCAGTAAGACAAAGAAAGGATGGTCTTCATGTAAGACAAAGGGTGGATGATCTTCCTGCAAGACATAGAGTGCATAATCTTCCATTAAGACACAGAGTGCATAATCTTCCAGTAAGACACAGAATGGATGGTCTTCTGAAAGACACAGAGTGATGATCTTCCTGTAAGACACAGAGTGCATGATCTTCCAGTAAGACACAGTGGATGGCCTTCCTGTAAGACACAGTGGATGATCTTCCAGTAAGATACAGAGTGCATGATCTTCCAGTAAGACACAGTGGATGGCCTTCCTGTAAGACACAGTGGATGATCTTCCAGTAAGACAGGGTGTGTATGCTCTTCATGTAAGACAGAGTGGATGATCTTCCTGTAAGACACAGAGTGGATGGACTTCCTGTAAGACACAGAGTGAATAATCTTCCTGTAAGACACAGAGTGGGTGATCTTAAGGTAAGACACAGAGTGGATGGCCTTTCAGTAAGACACAGAGTGGATGATCTTCAAGTAAGGCTCATTGAATGGTCTTCCTGTTAGACATAATGGATGATCTTCCTGTAAGACAGTGATGGCCTTCCTGTAAGACACAGAGTGGATGGTCTTCCTGTAAGACACAGTGGATGGTTTTCTAGTAAGACACAGTGGATGGTCTTATTGTAAGACACAGAGGATGGTTTTGCTATAAGACACAGAGGATGGTCCTCCTGTAAGACACGGTGGATGGTCTTCCTGTAAAACACAGTGGATGGTCTCCCTGTAAGACAGTGGATGACCTTCCTGTAAGACACGATGGATGGTTTTCCAATAACAGAGCGGATGGTCTTCCAGTAATACACAGTCCATGTCCTATCACATGCTATTACATTACATTTTAACAAGTCACTAGAAACTAGCACTCTCCCGACACTACTCAAGACAGCAAGGGCTACATCATTTCATAAAGGTGGTGACCCTACAGACGTAAACAACTATAGGCCAATATCAAACTTACCATTGCTATCCAAAATCTTCGAGAAACTCGTGCACAGGAGATTATATTCATTTATAACGGCACAAAACATACTCAACCACTGCCAATTTGGATTCAGGAAAAATAAAAGTACTAATGATGCAATTATAAAAATGCTAGACGTGCTTTACACAGCATTGGAAAATAAGGAATATCCGCTAGGAATTTTTATTGACCTAAGAAAAGCGTTTGACAGAGTAGACCACGGCATCCTACCATACAAACTTGACCACTATGGTATAAGAGGCCATGCGCTTGCATATTTTAAATCCTACCTTTCTAATAGGTATCAGTATGTCACCATTAAAGACACAGCCTCATCAATACGGCCACTTGATACTGGAGTTCCGCAGGGAAGTGTCCTTGGTCCCCTGCTCTTCCTCATTTACATCAATGATCTTCCAAACATATCCCAACACCTGAAACCCATTCTCTTTGCTGACGACACGACTTACGTCATCTCCCACCCTAATCTTGCCACCCTCAACACCATTGTTAACGAGGAGCTGCTCAAAATATCGACTTGGATGACAGCCAATAAACTTACACTTAACACTGGCAAAACCTACTATATTATGTTTGGTAGCAGAGCAGGTGTTGCGCAACTGAACATTAAGATCGACAACACTCTAATTGCCAGACATAATGAGGGCAAATTCCTTGGCCTATACCTCGACAACAACCTAAATTTCAGCACCCATATCCAACACATAACAAAAAAAAGTATCCAAAACGGTGAGGATCCTCTCCAAGATACGATTCTACGTGCCGCAAACTGCCCTTCTCACACTATACCATTCACTTATATATCCATACCTCACCTATGCTATCTGTGCTTGGGGTTCAACTGCAGCAACACACCTAAAGCCAATAATAACCCAACAAAAAGCCGCAGTAAGAATAATCACTAAATCCCATCCCTGGCAACACCCCCCCCCCACTCTTTATAGATCTAAACTTTCTCCCTGTTCAGAACATCCACACTTACTACTGTGCAATCTATATCTACAGGACCTTAAATTCCAATATTAACCTTGACTTAAAACGCTTTCTTGATAGTTGTGACAGGATCCACAGGCATAACACCAGACACAAACATCTCTATGACATTCCACGTGTTCGACTAAACCTTTACAAGAATTCAATGTATTTCAAAGGACCTAAAATCTGGAACACCCTACCTGAAAACTCTAGAACTGCAGACACATTCATCACTTTCAAAACTATAGTTAGAAAACATCTTATCTCCCTGATCCACCCCGACAACTAACTACATGATAACCACCTGGTGGTTCACAATTACACTCACTCACCAACTGACTATAAACCCTGAAATACTAATTTTAATCTTAAAATAATAAATCCTAGCTAGTCATAAGTTTGCCTATGATACTCCAATATAGACACTTTGTATTGTGCCAAAACAAAAGCATTCACATTGCTATACTCACAAATTATGATGTAGTCACTTAGCCTTAATACCATAATCTGTAAGGATTTAATGTTAAGAATTAATCTAAGTCTGCTCGAAATGCCTAGCAATGCTAGGTGTCCTAGTGGTCCCCTCTGTAATTAGTATTTTATAACATGTAAACCACACAATACCCAAAACCTGCAAACCCCACATTGTAACCCTTATAGAGAATAAGCTTGAATTGAATTGAATTGAATTCTTGTAAGACACAGTGGATCGTGTTCCTGTAAGACACAGAGTGGATGATCATCCTGTATGACACAGAGTGGGTGATCTTCCTGTAATATACAGAGGGGATGGTCTTTCTGTAAGACATAGTGATGGTCTTCCTGTTAGACACAGAGTGGATGGCCTTCCTGAAAGACAGAGTGGATGGTCTTCCTGTAAGACGCGCTGAATGGTCATACTGTAAGACACAGTGGATGGTCTTCCACTAAGACACAGAGTGGATAGTCTTCCTGTAAGACACAGTGGGTGGTCCTCCTGTAAGACACACAGTGGATGGTCTTCCAGTAAGACACAGTGGGTGGTCTTAATGTAAGACACAAAGTGGATGGTCTTCCAGTAAGACACAGTGGATGGTTTTCCAGTAAGACACAGAGTGGATAGTCTTCCTGTAAGACACAGTGGATGGTCTTCCTGTAAGACACGGAGGATTGTCTTCCTGTAAGAAACAGTGGATGGTCTTCCTGTAAAATACAAAGGATGGTCTTCCTGTAAGAAAAAGTGGATGGTTTTCCAATAACACAGAATGGATAATCTTCTTGTAAGACACAGTGGATGGTCTTCCTGTAAGACAGAGTGGATGGTCTTCCAGTAAGACACAGTAGATGGTCTTCCTGTAAGACACAGTGGATGGTCTTCCTGCGAAACACAGAGTGGATGGTCTTCCAGTAAGACACAGTGGGTGGTCTTCCTGTATGACACAGAGTGGATGGTCATCCTGTAAGACAGTGGGTGGCCTTCCTGTAAGACACGGAGTGGATGGTCATACTGTAAGACAGTGGGTGGTCTTCCTGTAAGACACAGAGTGGATGGTCTTCCTGTAAGACACAGTGGGTGGTTTTCCTGTAAGACACAGAGTGGATTGTCTTCCTGTAAGACACAGTGGGTGGTCTTCCTGTAAGACACAGAGTGGATGGTCTTCCAGTAAGACACAGTGGGTGGTCTTCCTGCGAGACACAAAGAAGATGATCTCCCAATAAGACACAGTAGATGGTCTTCCTGTAAGATACAGAGTGGATGGATTTCCAATAAGACACAGAGTGGATGGTCTTCCAGAAAGACACAGTGGGTGGTCTTCCTGCAAGACACAAAGAGGATGATCTTCCAGTAAGACACAATGGATGGTCTTCTAGTAAGACACAGAGAGTGTTGAGAAATGGCATTACCAGTTAAGTTTAAAGAGTTTGTACGTAACTTAGAAAGACAGCTCATCGCCTGCACAGCCGCCCCTGCAGACGAGGTCTTGAGAAGCTGTTGAAGTCATCTCTCAACGGGCTGTAAAGAGTTATAATTTGTAAGATTATAAATTACCCCTAGGGGGTGTTATGTCAGCATATTTCATTCACTGATGGCTGACAAACTTACTTGTGTGGACTCAAAAGTCCGCCCCTTACTGCTGACTATAGGTTGATTACAAACCCCTTGCAACTCAAGAACTGCGCAGTCCCCTGTACTACAAGAAATTCGTAACCTACCTTGCTCTTGTAGCGTGAGCTATGGTGTTCTTCACACCTTCGACAGATATCGGTGACTTGATAGAAGCTGAAGTGTCCTTGGATGTCCACGTCTTCCATAGTCTAGGAATACGCACACTGGTACACTATGTTCCACAAGATTTGTCTTTGTTGTTAAGATTTCGTTCGGATTTTTAACCCCGGAGGGTTAGCCACCCAGGATAACCCAAGAAAGTCAGTTCGTCATCGAGGACTGTCTAACTTATTTCCACTGGGGTCCTTAATCTTGTCCCCCAGGATGCGACCCACACCAGTCGACTAACACCCAGGTACCTATTTGCTGCTAGGTGAACAGGACAATAGGTGTAAGGAAACGTGTCGGAATTTCCACCCGCCGGGAATCGAACCCGGGCCCTCCGTGTGTGAAGCGGGAGCTTTAGCCACCAGACCACCGGGCCACAATCACAATCTTATCACTAAAGAAGCTGATCACACTTCTCTTAAGTGTTTATTGTGTTTCATGAGACACTTTGTTCACACTAACGCACAGATCGTTCTTTGTTGGTTATCCTGGCGTCAGTGTCACTCTCAGTAGAGTCAAAAGTAATCTGAAGATGCCACAGTGCCCCATGCCGTCACTCCCCTAGCACAAAGAAAAAGCTGACCTAGTACTTTGATTCCTTGCCACTTCCTCGATGAAGTAAAGCAGAATGTTTGATTCTTGCTGTCATAAGCATAGACAACAATGTCCACTATCTTTACTATGGTAATAAAGAGGGAGCAGGATTTTCCTTAATTGTCCTGCTAAAGTAAGAGATGTACTGCCTCTTATTAAACTACACTTTGCAACACTGAACTGCAAGGAGCAGCGGTCGCTTGACCACGTCGCATACTCGTACGGCATCTGCGATCAATTACTCACTGTAGCAGTAAACAAGACGCTTGCCCCTTCTGAGAGGGCTGGGCCCCTCAGGGCTGAAAGGGCTGAAAGGGGCTGAAGGGGGCTGATAGCCCCCTCCTGGAGAAAATTTCTCCACAGAGAGGATGGTCTTCCTGTATGATACAGTGGATGATATTCCTGTAAGACACAGAGTGGATGGTCTTCCTGGAAGACACAGTGGATTGTCTTCCTGGAAGACACAGTAAATGGTTTTCCAGTAAGACACAGTGGATGGTCTTCCTGTAAGACACAGTAAATGGTTTTCCAGTAAGACACAGTGGATGGTCTTCCTGTAAGACACAATGGATGGTTTTCCAATAACACAGAGTGGATGGTCTTCCTGTAAGACACAGAGCGGATGGATTTCCTGTGTGATACAGTGGATGATCTTCCTGCAAGACACAGTGGATGATCTTCCTGTAACACACAGTGGATGATCCTCTTGTAAGACACAGTGGATGGTCTTCCTGTAAGACACAGTGGATGGTCTTCCTGCAAGACACAATGGATGGTCTTCCAGTAAGACATAGTGGGTGGTCTTCTTGTATGACACAGTGGATGATCTTCCTGTTAAACACAGAGTGGATGGTCTTCCAGTAAGACACAGTGGATGGTCTTCCAGTAAGACACAGTGGGTGGTCTTCCTGCTAGACACAAAGTGGATGGTCTTCCAGTAAGACACAGTGGATGGTCTTCCTGTAAGATACAGAGTGGATGGACTTCCAATAAGACACAAAGAGGGTGATCTTCCAGTAAGACACAGTGAATGGTCTTCCTGTAAGACACAGTGGATGGTATTCCTGTAAGACACAATGGATGGACTTGCAGTAAGACACAGAGTGGATGGTCTTCCAGTAAGACACAGTGAATGGTCTTCCTGTAAGACACAGTGGATGGCCTTCCTGTAAGACACAGTGGATGGTATTCCTGTAAGACACAATGGATGGACTTGCAGTAAGACACAGAGTGGATGGTCTTCCTGTAAGACACAGTGGACGGTCTTCCTGCTAGACACAAAGTGGATGGTCTTCCAGTAAGGCACAGTGGACGGCCTTCCTGTAAGGCACAGTGGATGGTCTTCCTGTAAGATACAGAGTGGATGGACTTCCAATAAGACACAAAGAGGGTGATCTTCCAGTAAGACACAGTGGACGGCCTTCCTGTAAGACACAGTGGATGGTATTCCTGTAAGACTCAATGGATGGACTTGCAGTAAGACACACAGTGGGTGATCGTCCAGTAAGACACAGTAGATGGTCTTTCAGTAAGACACAGTGGATAGTCTTCCTGTAAGACACAGTGGATAGTCTTCCTGTAAGACACAGTGGATGGTCTTCCTGTAAGACACAGAGTGGATGGTCTTCCTGTAAGACACAGAGTGGATGGTCTTCCTGTAAGACACAGAGTGGATGGTCTTCCTGTAAGACACAGAGTGGATGGTCTTCCTGTAAGACACAGTGGATGGTCTTCCTGTAAGACACAGAGTGGATGGTCTTCCTGTAAGACACAGAGTGGATGGTCTTCCTGTAAGACACAGTGGATGGTCTTCCTGTAAGACACAGAGTGGATGGTCTTCCTGTAAGACACAGTGGATAGTCTTCCTGTAAGACACAGTGGATGGTCTTCCTGTAAGACACAGAGTGGATGGTCTTCCTGTAAGACACAGAGTGGATGGTCTTCCTGTAAGACACAGTGGATAGTCTTCCTGTAAGACACAGTGGATGGTCTTCCTGTAAGACACAGTGGATAGTCTTCCTGTAAGACACAGAGTGGATGGTCTTCCTGTAAGACACAGTGGATAGTCTTCCTGTAAGACACATAATGGATGGTCTTCCTGTAAGACACAGTGGATAGTCTTCCTGTAAGACACAGAGTGGATGGTCTTCCTGTAAGACACAGTGGATGGTCTTCCTGTAAGACACAGTGGATAGTCTTCCTGTAAGACACAGTGGATAGTCTTCCTGTAAGACACATAATGGATGGTCTTCCTGTAAGACACATAATGGATGGTCTTCCTGTAAGACACAGAGTGGATGGTCTTCCTGTAAGACACATAATGGATGGTCTTCCTGTAAGACACAGTGGATAGTCTTCCTGTAAGACACAGTGGATAGTCTTCCTGTAAGACACAGTGGATGGTCTTCCAGTAAGACACAGTGGATGTTCTTCCTGTAAGACACATAATGGATAGTCTTCCTGTAAGACACAGTGGATGTTCTTCCTGTTAAACACAGAGTGGATGGTCTTCCAGTAAGACACAGTGGATGGTCTTCCTGTAAGATACAGAGTGGATGGACTTCCAATAAGACACAAAGAGGGTGATCTTCCAGTAAGACACAGTGAATGGTCTTCCTGTGAGACACAATGGATGGACTTGCAGTAAGACACAGAGTGGATGGTCTTCCTGTAAGACACAGTGGACGGTCTTCCTGCTAGATACAAAGAGGGTGATCTTCCAGTAAGACACAGTGGACGGCCTTCCTGTAAGACACAGTGGATGGTATTCCTGTAAGACTCAATGGATGGACTTGCAGTAAGACACACAGTGGGTGATCGTCCAGTAAGACACAGTAGATGGTCTTTCAGTAAGACACAGTGCCTGGTCTTCTAGTAAGACACAGATTGGATGGTCTTCCAGTAAGACGCAGTGGACCGTCTTTCAGGAAGACAGTGATCAATTGCAAAGAGCTACAGAATGACAGCACTAACATCAAATATCATAAAAATCTTTGAAAGGGTTCTAAGACGTAAGTTCGCCAATCACCTAGATACCCATCACTTACACAACCCAGGGCAACACGGGTTTAGAGCATATCACTCCTGCCTTTCTCAGTTGCTGGATCACTATGACAAGGTCCTGGATGCTGTAGAGGATAAAATACAGATGTAGTATACACAGACTTTGCAAAAGCTTTAGACAAATGTGACCATGGTGTAATAGCGCACAAAATGCGTGATAAAAGAATAACAGGAAAACTTGGTAGATGGATCTATAACTTCCTATCAAATAGAACACAAAGAGTAATTAATAGTAAACAGAGTAAAGTCCGAGGCAGCTACGTTGAAAAGCTCTGTTCCACAAGGCACAGTACTCGCTCCCATCCTATTCCTCATCCTCCTATCTGACATAGACAGAGATGTAAGCTATAGCTCCCTGTCTTCCTTTGCAGATGACACCCGAATTGCCATAACAGTGTCCTCCATCGAAGACACCGCAACACTCCAAGCGGACATCAACCAAATCTTCAAATGGGCTACTCAAAATAATATGAAGTTCAATGATTTCAACTACTCACATATGGAGAACTTGAGGAAATTTAAAGTGTATCAGGGGATACAACAAATTCTAACCACACAATAGAGCGAAAAAGTATTGTGAACGACCTGCGAGTAATAATGTCAGAGCATCTCGCCTTCAAAGACCACAGCAATGTATCTACCGCATCTGCTAGAAAAATGATAGGATGGATAATGAGAACATTCAAAACTAGGGACGCCAAGCCCATGATGATTCTCTTCAAATCGCTTGTTCTCTCTAGGCTGGAATACTGCTATACACTAACTGCCCCTTTCAAGACTGGCGAAATTACTGACCTGAAGAGAGTACAAAGAACTTTCACGGCACACATAAGTACGATAAGGCTCCTAAATTACTGCGAACGGTTAAAGTCCCTTGAGTTGTATTCCTTGGAATGCAGGCGAGAGAGATACATGATCATATATATTTGGAAAATCCTAGAGGGATTAATACCAAACTTGCTCACGAAAATCACTCAATGAGAGCAAAAGACTCAGCAGGAGATCTAACATTCCCCCATTGATAAGCAGGGGCACCACGAGTACACTGAGAGACAACACAATAAGTGTCAGGGGCCCAAGACTGCTCAACTGCCTCCCAGCATACATAAGGGTGATTACCAATAGACCCCTGGCTGTCTTCAAGAAGGTACTGGACAAGCCCCTATAGTCAGTGCCTGTCCAGCCGGGCTATGGTTCGTACATAAGTTTGCGTGCGGCCTGAAGTAACAGCCTGGTTGATCAGACCCTTATCCACCACGTGTTCTGGTCTCAAAGCGGTCCGAGGGGGCGTTGACCCCCGAAACCCTCTCCAGGTATACTCCAGGTATACAGAGAGGGTGGCCTTCCAGTAAGACACAGTCGATGGTCTTCCTGTAAGACAAATAGTAGATGATCTTCCTGTAAGACACAGAGTGGATGGTCTTACAGTAAGACACAGTGGATGGTCTTCCTGTAAAACAAATAGTAGATGATCTTCCTGTAAGACACAGAGTGGATGGTCTTATAGTAAGACACAGTGGATGGTCTTCCTGTAAGACACAGTGGATGGTCTTCCTGTAAGATACAGTGGATGGTCTTCCAGTAAGATACAGAGTGGATGGTCTTCCAGTAAGATACAGTGGATGTTCTTCCTGTAAGACACATAATGGATGGTCTTCCTGTAAGACACAGAGTGGATGGTCTTCCTGTAAGACACAGTGGATGTTCTTCCTGTAAGACACATAATGGATGGTCTTCCTGTAAGACACAGAGTGGATGTTCTTCCTGTAAGACACAGTGGATAGTCTTCCTGTAAGACACAGTGGATAGTCTTCCAGTAAGACACAGTGGATGATCTTCCAGTAAGACACAGTGGATAGTCTTCCAGTAAGACACAGTGGATGATCTTCCAGTAAGACACAGTGGATAGTCTTCCTGTAAGACACAGTGGATAGTCTTCCTGTAAGACACAGTGGATAGTCTTCCTGTAAGACACAGTGGATGATCTTCCAGTAAGACACAGTGGATAGTCTTCCTGTAAGACACAGTGGATAGTCTTCCTGTAAGACACAGTGGATAGTCTTCCAGTAAGACACAGTGGATAGTCTTCCTGTAAGACACAGTGGATGATCTTCCAGTAAGACACAGTGGATAGTCTTCCTGTAAGACACAGTGGATAGTCTTCCTGTAAGACACAGTGGATAGTCTTCCTGTAAGACACAGTGGATAGTCTTCCTGTAAGACACAGTGGATAGTCTTCCTGTAAGACACAGTGGATAGTCTTCCAGTAAGACACAGAGTGGATGGTCTTCCTGTAAGACACAGTGGATGATCTTCCAGTAAGACACAATGGGTAGTCTTCCTGTAAGACGCAGTGGATGGTCTTCGTGTAAGACACAGTTTATGGTCTTCCAATAAGACACAGTAGATGGTCTTCGTGTAAGACACAGTTTATGGTCTTCCAATAACACACAGTGGATGGTCTTCCTGTAAGACACACATTTTCACTGCCGCCATTAAACTGATGTTAGCAGCAGTTGTGTACAGCAGCATCCTACTAGTAACTAGACAGACCTGGTTTCCTCGTGTCTGGTGATCTTGGTAAGTTTATTTTTTGAATTAAAATACTGCGAAATTTAGAGACTTTTTTGATAGTTGCCTGTTATTTATTTCATATTGTATATGTTATGCCTAATTAAAGCCCGACTCTCTTTTGACAATCTAATCTGAAGGCTCTTACACGGGGCCAAGAGCTGTGTCTCGATCCCTGCAACCACAAATAGGTGATTACATCTCAACAGTGGCCAACAAGGAACTCACAACAGCACTGATTTAATGAATATTGTGAATTATACAACTAATTACGTTTCCAGATAATAGTGAAAAAAAATTCAAAGCATTTTTAGATTGAATATTACGGTTTACACATTTAGGAATTTATTTAAACCGGGAAAATTAATTCAAAATCAATCGTTTTCTAGTCTTGACGTGTTTGAGACGGTGTTCATGTTGTGAGGACCTATGGTGACTTTCCTTGTTATATCTCCGGTTCCACTCTGCACCTTAGTGCAATTACAATTGAGAGTCTTGTGCCTTTTTTATATTATTAGATTAAACTCAGTTGTACTATAGCTCATTCTAGCCCAATACATAGTCAATACCAAATTCATTATATTAGACCATAGTGCAATTACTAGTGAGAGACTGGTGCTATTTTTAATTTGTATTTTTATATTATTAGATTAAATCTAGTTGTACTATAGCTCATTCTAGCTCAAAATATAGACTCCACAAAAGTCATTATATTAGACCTTAGTGCAATTACAAATGAGAGTCTTGTTCTATTTTTTAATTTGTATTTTTATATTACTAGATTATACCTAGTTGTACTTTAGTTCATTCCAGCACAACACACAGACAACATCAACTTCATTATGTGTAGTAGTGACTATACTCTATATGACCAAAATACTCTAGCTATATACTTGTCCAAACTTCCTACCACTACAGATATCAGTACTAGAACTCAACACACAACTCAGGATATAAATAACCATAATTTAAACCTAGAAGATGATTGATCACGTTGACCCTGATCTAAACCTCCATAATCTGACACCCAATCAAAACCTATTGGAAAGTAACTGCCTTTATTACACAGCATCACAAGCCAGCACTATCCTAAACAATGCTAAAAGTCTATCAGTACTTAACTACAACATCAGGTCCTTAAGCAAACACTATGATGACCTCCTGGCACTCCTTGAATCACTAAAGACATCCTTCTCCTGCATTATTCTTACTGAGACCTGGCTTAAGCAGGACACAATAGATATCTACCCTCTACCAGGATAACACAGCAATTCACAACTGCAGACCAAACCAAGTTGGGGGTGGTATTGCAATCTATTACTCTAACCAATTACCTTGTATTAGCACCACTTGCTCTAGTGATGAATATGGGGAATACTTTTTTGCTAATTTTACTGTAAAAAACCTTAAGACACCTATAACAATCGGTGCAATTTACCAGATACCTCACACAAACATCCCAAATTTCAGTGAGAAATTAAAGTCACTAATAACAAACAGACAAATGAATAAGCACCACCTTCTCTTAGCTGGAGACTTCAACATCAACCTTGGCTTACTAGATGATCAGCCTGTAACTGATTTCATCAACAATATGAACAACACACTTCTCATACCAACAATAATTAAACCAACCAGGCTCACTGAGACAAGTGCAACCATAATAGACCACATATGGACCAGTATACTAGCCCCCCTTAAATCAGGGATAATCACAGATAGCACTACAGACCACTACCCTACCTTCCTCCTGACAAACATTAGTAAACCACCACTTGAATACAACAAAGTCTCATTTAGACTCCATGACGAGGCCTCAATAAGGAAGTTCACAGCTGACCTAGAGACTGTTGACTGGCCTACAGAATTCTCCAACGCCAATGGTATTGATGACTGGGCAGACATTTTTCTTAACAAATTACTTAGACTATACAACAAACATTGTCCTATAAAAACGATACAGATCACAAACAAACAGCTTGGTTGCCCATGGCTAACCAGCACCATCTGAAATCCATTGACAAGAAACACCAATATGAAAAGCAATATAGACAGGGCTTAATACAGAAAGATATTCTTAAACACTATTCATCAGTTCTCACCAAAGTAATAAAGAAAGCCAAACAACTATACTACTCCAGTAGATTCACAGACACTAGAGGAGATATAAAAAAGACCTGGAAAACACTCTCTCAGATTCTAGGGACCCACAAACTGAAAAAAAACAAGAATATTGTCCTAACTAAACCTAATGAAACACCACTACATCCCACTGACACAGCTAACAAGATAAACGACTTCTTCTCAACCATAGGGTGTAATCTCGCCAATAAAATCCCACATACCAATGCCCATGCCGGGGACTACCTAGATGGGAATTTCCCAAATTCCTTCTATCTTGCACCAACTGAGCACTGGGAAGTCACCGAGATTATAAAGTCACTTAAAAATAACTCAGGGAATCTGTCTCATGTCCCACCATTATTGTACAAGAGAGCGGCCCATGTTCTCTCGCATGCTATTTCATTACTTTTTAACAAGTCACTAGAAACTAGCACCTTCCCGAAACTACTCAAGATGGCAAGGGTTACACCAAAACATAAAGGTGGTGACCCTACAGACGTAAACAACTATAGGCCAATATCAAACTTACCATTGCTATCCAAAATCTTTGAGAAACTCGTGCACAGGAGACTACATTCATTAATAACGGCACAAAACATACTCAACCCCTGCCAATTTGGATTCAGGAAAAATAAAAGCACTAATGATGCAATCATAAAAATGCTAGATCTGCTTTACACAGCATTGAAAAATAAAGAATATCCACTAGGAATTTTTATTGACCTAAGAAAAGCTTTTGACACAGTAGACCACGACATCCTACTCCACAAACTTGTCCATTATGGTATAAGAGGCCATGCGCTTGTTTTTTTCAAATCTTACCTTACTAATAGGTATCAGTATGTCACCATTAAAGACACAGCATCAACAACATGACCACTTGATACTGGAGTTCTGCAGGGAAGTGTCCTTGGTCCCTGCTCTTCCTCATATACATCAACGATCTTCCAAACGTATCCCAACACCTGAAACCCATTCTCTTTGCTGACGACACGACTTATGTCATCTCTCACCCTAATCTTGCCACCCTCAACACCATTGTTAACGAGGAGCTGATCAAAATATCGACTTGGATGACAGCCAATAAACTTACGCTTAACACTGACAAAACCTACTATATTATGTTTGGTAGCAGAGCAGGAGATGCACAAATTAACATTAAGATCGACAACACTCTAATTACCAGACATAATGAGGGCAAATTTCTAGGTCTATACCTTGACAACAACCTGAATTTCAGCACCCATATCCAACACATAACCAAAAAAGTATCCAAAACGGTTGGGATCCTCTCAAAGATACGATACTACGTGCCGCAAAATGCCCTTCTCACTCTATACCACTCACTTATTTATCCATACCTCACCTATGCTATTTGTGCTTGGGGATCAACTGCAGCAACACACCTAAAGCCAATAATAACCCAACAAAAAGCTGCAGTAAGAATAATCACTAAATCCCATCCCTGGCAACACCCCCCCCCACTCTTCATAGAGCTAAACTTTCTCCCTGTCCAGAACATCCACACTTACTACTGTGCAATCTACATCTACAGGACTTTAAACTCCAATATCAACCTTGACCTAAAACGCTTTCTTGATAGTTGTGACAGAACCCGCAGGCATAACACCAGACACAAACATCTCTACGACATTCCCCGTGTCCGACTAAACCTTTACAAAAATTCAATGTATGTCAAAGGCCCTAAAATCTGGAACACCCTACCTGAAAACTCTAGAACTGCAGACACATTCATCACCTTCAAAACTACCATTAGAAAACATCTTATCTCCCTGATACACCCTGTCAACTAATTACACGAATACCACCTGGTGGTTAACACTTACACTCACTCACCCATTTGACCATAAAAAGAAATATCAATCTCAATCTTAAAATAATGAATCTTAACTAGTCATAAGTTGGCCCGTGATACTCCAATACTGAAACTATGTACTGTGCCAAAACAAAAGCATTCACATTGCTAAACTCACAAACTAGTATTTAGTCACTTAGCTATAATACCAACTTACCTCATAATTTGTAATATTTTAAAATTAAGATTTAATTTAAGTCTGCCCGAAATGCCTAGCCATGCTAGGTGTTCTAGTGGTACACTCTATAATTATTATTTTACTACATGTAAACCACACAATAACCAAATTCTGTAAACTCAGCATTGTAATCCTTATAGAGAATAAACTTTGAATTTGAATTTGAATTTGAAAAAGGAAGATTATAGTGGAAAAATGAGCATGTTACGAAAAGACTTTATCACTTTTATCACCTTTATAAATTATTCTATTGACTGGTTTGATGGTACGTTCTAATTCACTAAACTTTGCTTATACGCGACATCCTGACTTAACTGACATATTTCGAATGATGGTGATAATTTAATTGATGCTTCCAGAAATGAATTCCCTTGTATTTCACTAAAAAAAATAAACTGTCATGCTGGCGAGACATTAACATAAATGTCTCATTCAACTTGTCGGCATTATAAATTATCAGCTATATGATATATCAAGAAATATGCTTAAAATCGTATGTGAGAACTAGACGTTTGCCCGAGGAGGACAGGTGGATTTACTCTTATGTCTCACCTAGCCTGATGACTGAACTTAAGTCCTCTCGGTTGTCGATTGATCACTCTACCACTAAGCTATTGTTCCTGCAGTCAGGAATTTTCCTTAGACCCCCTCCCTCCCCCTCAGTGCTACCACAGCTCTTGGCACTACCCTGCCTCCACCCCCGAGGCTCAGGGAAACACTTGACACTCAGGGCCCTGCTCTTCCAGCCCCTCCCCACATCGTCCCACCTCCCATCTTCCCTTCAATGCCTCTCAGCAAACTGATGAAGCGAGACGAGTTTTAATTAGTGTGGTGTATCTGGACCTAATTATAGATTCCACTGATAGAGAGCGACCCAGTGACTCCTGCATAGACAGCTAAATCATTGCTCCTCATTACTGGTGCTCAGAGCCAGCATTAGCAGGAGTGTACTGCCTGTGGCCATGATTGACAGGTCTATTACCATGTTGCCTTGATGATGTTGTGGTGTATCATGAGCTGTGTAGTGTCCTCGCAACCTTGATACTGTTGTGGTGTATCATCAGCTGTGTAGTGTGTCCTCGCAACCTTGATACTGTTGTGGTGTATCATCAGCTGTGTAGTGTGTCCTTACAATCTTGATCGACACTTACATATTCTTACAACCCAGGCACAAAAGGAAGACTATATTCGGATTATTCACCCCGGAGGGTTAATGACCCAGGGTGGCCTAAGACAGCCAAGCAGTGAGACATATTTTGAGTATACCTGGAGAGAGTTCCGTGGGTCAACGCCTCCGCGACCCGATCTGTGACCAGGCCTCATAGTGGACCAGGGCCTGATCAACCAGGCTGTTACTGCTATCCACACGAAGTCCAACGTATGAACCACAGCCCGGCTGGTCAGGTACTGACTTTAGGTGCCTGTCCAGTGCCTGCTTGTAGACAGCCAGGGGTCTATTGGTAATCCTCTTTATGTATACTGGGAGGCAGTTGAATAGTCTTGGGCCCCTGTCACTTATTGTGCTGTCTCTTATCGTGCTAGTGACGCCCCTGCTTTTCATTGCGGGAATGTTGCATCGTCTGCCGAGTCTTTTGCTTTCATAGGGAGTAATTTTCGCGTGCAAGTTTGATATTAATCCCTCTAGGATTTTACAAGTATACATAATCATGTATCTCTCCCGCCTGCGTTCTAGGGAGTACAGGTTGAGGAACTTCAGGAACTTCAAGCGTTCCCAGTGGGGTCGACTCTCCCTAGATTCGACCAAAAAACGTCAATTAACTTCTAGATGTAGATTTATTGCTAGGTAACATTATGTAGCATGTGTTATGAGACTCGCTCGTACGTATTTTCCCTCAGTATTTGTCTCAAATAAGGATATATACACCGAGAGGTGTATATCTCTGTGTATATTCACCGAGAGGTGTATGCCTTTGTGTACATACCTAGATCCAAATTTTATGAATTAAAGTATTATTGACTGGTAATGAAGAGGTTATAAGCAGCCTTAATGATCTTCATTTAGTCGATAGGCTTTAAACCCAATTAAATGAGCTGATGTAGGTAACATCCCTTAAATAAAAATGGGAACTCCCAACCTGACCCAGTAACACCAATGTGTAGAAAAAAAATATATTTCACCGTGATCCCTCCGGTTGTGAGCCTTACGCTCTCCCACTGAGCTACCAGCTACCCAGGATAAGGTAAACTACATGTAATTCGGCAGTTTTGCGATTCGAGAAAAGTATCCCCTTGTTACATAACCCTAGTCTCTGTACGTCAGTGCAAGCGAAAGGATCAGTGCAGAGTGCGACATAAGCTTCGATTGCAGTTCAGTATTACCGTTGAAGATTTGAAGAGAATCAAAGTTAGTATTCACTTGGACAATAATATCCCATTTTTTAATAAAAATGGCAAATTAGGACATATACAAACCCAAAACTACTTCAAACCTTCCACTTCAAACACCAACTTTGAATCCAAATTAAAGAGAGATTCTCTTATTATCTCAGAGAAGTCAATAATCAAAAATTCACCAGAACATAAAGTTTGAAGAAACTCAGAATTTGAATGATCAAGTTAGCAGCGTCGCAAGGTGAAGGAAATCAGATGAGGCTCTCAGAAATTATAGCATGAAAATATAGTTTAATTTTGCCAGTTACTTCTATAATTAAGACAGTGTGGGACCAACAGAGGCCAAAATAAATCCAAACTTTCTCTAAGCAAGATGTATCAGCTATTAAGCACCGTGGCCTGGTTGCAAAAGCTTCCACTTCACACGGTGAGGGTCTGGGTTCGATTCCCGGCCAAGGGGTGGAAATATTGGATGTGTTTCCTTACACTGGTTGTCTATGTTAACCCATCAGTATAAAATGGTTACTTGGGTGTTAGTGGACTGGTGTGGGTCGCATCCTGGGACAAAACTGACCTAATTTGTCCGAAATGCTCAGCATAACAAGTGACTTTCTAGATAGTAGTATGTCACTGATGTCAACTGGACTGTATACCTTGTACATGTACTTGTTGTATTATTGTTGTTGTTGTTGTTGTTGTTGTTGTTGTTGTTGTTGTTGTTGTTGTTGTTGCTGTTGTTGTTGTTGTTGTTATTATTATTATTATTATTATTATTATTATTATTATTATTATTATTATTATTATTATTAAGAACGAAAGTTTACAATACCGTAAGTAAACAGAAAAACAGACGGGACGTGCAACTATGACCACCCTAGAAAATGCCATGCCCATATGACAACAGGAAAATGCAAACTCCCTTCCTGTAAGCTTTTTCACCCTGAAATGTGTACCTCTTCAGTACAGGAAAGACTGTGCTATAACTTAAATTGCCAGGCATACCATCTAAAGGGGACAAAAAGATACAAAACATCCAGGCCATGGGAAAACCTGGGTAGCCACAGCCACTCAAGAGGGAGAGGTTTTTTAGTGCCAGGAAGGAAAAAAAACTGGCAGGAAATGGCAGAAATCGTACACCAAATCCAGTCATTCCTGGAGTGGAACCACAGTCGATGGCCTCCACTCCAAACCAACAGATACAGATACTAATGCCGGAAAAAAAATCCCCCCCCCCCAGTACCAACAATACCACCAGTCCGATAACATTCTTCTTTGCAAATATACAGGGTCTAAAGCCAGCAACAAACAACAAAATACCTTTCATCCGTGGACTGCTTGCAGAGGCAAAGGCAATGCTCGCGGCTTTCACTGAGACCCACATAAAGGATCACTTGGACAACGAAATATGGATCCCAGGTTACAACCTATACAGATGTGACAGAGTGAACAGGCAAAAGGGATGGGGTTGGCCTGTACATTGCAGAGTCACTTGTTTGCACAGAACTGCTAAATGCCTCAAATGATGTAGTGGAAGTTTTAGCAGTAAAGGTCGAGAACCAAAACCTAGTCATTGTGGTAGTCTACAAGCCTCCGGATGCAACATCCCAGCAATTCCAGGAACAGCTGTTAAAAATTGACCACTGTCTGGAAAACCTTCCAGCTCCTGCACCCAACATCTTGCTCCTGGGGGATTTCAACTTAAGGCACCTAAAATGGAGGAATATAGCAAATAATATTGTTGCAGTAATAACACCAGGAGGCAGCTCTGATGAAAACTCACACTCACGCGAGCTTTTAAATCTCTGCACAAAATTCAATTTAGACCAGCAAATAATAGAGCCTACTAGACTGGAGAATACACTAGACCTCATCTTCACTAACAATGATGATCTGATAAGAAATGTCACCATATCAAAAACAATATACTCAGATCACAACATAATTGAGGTTCAGTCATGTATGCGCGGAGCCCCAGACCGACATAATGAGATTAGTCACGAGGGAGCATTCACCAAATTCAACTTCAATAACAAAAACATAAAGTGGGACCAAGTAAACCAAGTCCTAACCGATATAAGCTGGGAAGATATACTAAGCAACACAGACCCCAACTTATGCCTAGAACAGATTAACTCGGTGGCACTCGATGTATGCACAAGGCTTATTCCTCTAAGAAAAAGGAGGAGTAGATGTAAAACAGAAAGAGACAGGCGCTCCCTTTACAGGCGACGGAAAAGAATAACAGAGAGGCTAAAAGAGGTCAATATATCTGAAATGCGTAGGGAGACACTGGTCAGAGAAATAGCAAGCATCGAACTTAAGCTAAAAGAATCCTTTAGGAGTCAGGAATCGCGGGAAGAACTAAAAGCCATAAATGAAATCGATAGAAACCCAAAGTATTTCTTCTCCTATGCCAAATCAAAATCGAGAACAACGTCCAGTATTGGGCCCCTACTTAAACAAGATGGGTCCTACACAGATGACAGCAAGGAAATGAGTGAGCTACTCAAGTCCCAATATGACTCAGTTTTTAGCAAGCCGCTAACCAGACTGAGAGTCGAAGATCAAAATGAATTTTTTTATGAGAGAGCCACAAAATTTGATTAACACAAGCCTATCCGACGTTATCCTGACGCCAAATGACTTTGAACAGGCGATAAATGACATGCCCATGCACTCTGCCCCAGGGCCAGACTCATGGAACTCTGTGTTCATCAAGAACTGCAAGAAGCCCCTATCACGAGCCTTTTCCATCCTATGGAGAGGGAGCATGGACACGGGGGTCGTCCCACAGTTACTAAAAACAACAGACATAGCCCCACTCCACAAAGGGGGCAGTAAAGCAACAGCAAAGAACTACAGACCAATAGCACTAACATGCCATATCATAAAAATCTTTGAAAGGGTCCTAAGAAGCAAGATCACCACCCATCTAAAAACCCATCAGTTACACAACCCAGGGCAACATGGGTTTAGAACAGGTCGCTCCTGTCTGTCTCAACTATTGGATCACTACGACAAGGTCCTAAATGCACTAGAAGACAAAAAGAATGCAGATGTAATATATACAGACTTTGCAAAAGCCTTCGACAAGTGTGAGCATGGCGTAATAGCGCACAAAATGCGTGCTAAAGGAATAACAGGAAAAGTCGGTCGATGGATCTATAATTTCCTCACTAACAGAACACAGAGAGTAGTCGTCAACAGAGTAAAGTCCGAGGCAGCTACGGTGAAAAGCTCTGTTCCACAAGGCACAGTACTCGCTCCCATCTTGTTCCTCATCCTCATATCCGACATAGACAAGGATGTCAGCCACAGCACCGTGTCTTCCTTTGCAGATGACACCCGAATCTGCATGACAGTGTCTTCCATTGCAGACACTGCAAAGCTCCAGGCGGACATCAACCAAATCTTTCAGTGGGCTGCAGAAAACAATATGAAGTTCAACGATGAGAAATTTCAATTACTCAGATATGGTAAACATGAGGAAATTAAATCTTCATCAGAGTACAAAACAAATTCTGGCCACAAAATAGAGCGAAACACCAACGTCAAAGACCTGGGAGTGATCATGTCGGAGGATCTCACCTTCAAGGACCATAACATTGTATCAATCGCATCTGCTAGAAAAATGACAGGATGGATAATGAGAACCTTCAAAACTAGGGAGGCCAAGCCCATGATGACACTCTTCAGGTCACTTGTTCTATCTAGGCTGGAATATTGCTGCACACTAACAGCACCTTTCAAGGCAGGTGAAATTGCCGACCTAGAAAATGTACAGAGAACTTTCACGGCGCGCATAACGGAGATAAAACACCTCAATTATTGGGAGCGCTTGAGGTTCCTAAACCTGTATTCCCCGGAAAGCAGGAGGGAGAGATACATGATTATATACACCTGGAAAATCCTAGAGGGACTAGTACCGAACTTGCACACGAAAATCACTCACTACGAAAGCAAAAGACTTGGCAGACGATGCACCATCCCCCCAATGAAAAGCAGGGGTGTCACTAGCACGTTAAGAGACCATACAATAAGTGTCAGGGGCCCGAGACTGTTCAACTGCCTCCCAGCACACATAAGGGGGATTACCAACAGACCCCTGGCAGTCTTCAAGCTGGCACTGGACAAGCACCTAAAGTCAGTTCCGGATCAGTCGGGCTGTGGCTCGTACGTTGGTTTGCGTGCAGCCAGCAGCAACAGCCTGGTTGATCAGGCTCTGATCCACCAGGAGGCCTGGTCACAGACCGGGCCGCGGGGGCGTTGACCCCCGGAACTCTCTCCAGGTAAACTCCAGGTATACCTACAACATCCTCAGATTTATAAGAAACATACCAATGAATAATTATATAGAATATGCTTAATTTCCTAAGAACTACCAAAAAACATATATATCAATATTTACTATGTTTGTGTGGTAGTGTGGACAGTGGCGTCTGAGAGAACTTTGTGTGGATTCAATCTCACATTAGTCTTTAGATGCATGATATAACTGATATATATATATATATATATATATATATATATATATATATATATATATATATATATATATATATATATATATATATATATATATATATATATATATATATGCCTTCAAAGAGGAATTAGATTACAATCGTGGGCTGTCAGTCAGCAGTTTACTAACAATAACACGAAAAAAACTTCAACTGAACTTTATGGATCTAAGACTCAGGGAGACTGAAACAAGTCAGTCCATCTATCATCATTCCATCATGCAGGAGGAGCCACATGTCTATGGTGAGTCCAACAAGATAAGCAGACTCTTGGATGTCACTACCGCCCGGTTCCGGCTGGGTTACAAGTATCTTTGGCAGGTTAAATCACCACCACCAGATGTAGACCAAACGAAATGTAAACTTTGCCAGATGGACTATTGTCACACCTTGCGTCATTATGTACTGGAGTGTGATCAAATTAATAAATTCAGATATAATTCACCCAGAAATGTTCAAGAAATGTTCAAGTGCTTTATCCACAGTGGTACATTACAGACCATTCTGTAAAAATACCCTGACTTTGCTCACTGTAAATAAAGCATTATAACTTTGTGTGTGTGTGTGTGTGTGTGTGTGTGTGTGTGTGTTCACCTAGTTGTGTTCACCTAGTTGTGGTTGCAGGGGTCGATTCACAGCACCTTGCCCCGTCTCTTCACTGGTCGCTACAAGGCCGCTCTTCCTGCTCCATGAGTTTACATGGGGTTTACCTGGAGAGAGTTCCGGGGGTCAACGCCCCCGCAGCCCGGTCTGTGACCAGGCCTCCTGGTGGATCAGAGCCTGATCAACCAGGCTGTTACTGCTGGATGCACGCAATCCAACGTACGAGCCACAGCCCGGCTGGTCAGGTACCGACTTTAGGTGCTTGTCCAGTGCCAGCTTGAAGACTGCCAGGGGTCTATTGGTAATCCCTCTTATGTATGCTGGGAAGCAGTTAAACAGTCTCGGGCCCCTGACACTTATTGTATTGTCTCTTTCCATGCTAGTGACACCCCTGCTTTTCGTTGGGGGGATGTTGCATTGTCTGCCGAGTCTTTTAATTCGTAGTGAGTGATTTTCGTGTGCAAGTTCGGTACTAGTCCCTCTAGGATTTTCCAGGTGTATATAATCATGTATCTCTCCCGCCTGCGTTCCAGGGAGTACAGGTTCAGAAACTTCAAGCGCTCCCAGTAATTGAGGTGTTTTATCTCCGTTATGCGCGCTGTGAAGGTTCTCTGTACATTTTCTAGGTCAGCAATTTCACCTGCCTTGAAAGGTGCTGTTAAGAACATAAGAACATAAGAAAGAAGGAACACTGCAGCAGGCCTACTGGCCCATGCGAGGCAGGTCCAAGTCTCCTACCGGCTTAAGCCAATGCCCCAACCTAGTCAGGTCAGGTCACATTCGCTTAAGGAAGGAAGACGGCAACTGACCTAGTAGCACAAGCTAGTCAGGTCCAACTCAGACCCACCCACACCCACTCATGTATTTATCTAACCTATTTTTTAAACTACACAACGTTTTAGCCTCTATAACTGTACTCGGGAGTTTGTTCCACTCATCCACAACTCTATTACCAAACCAGTGCTTTCCTATATCCTTCCTGAATCTGAATTTTTCAACTTAAAATCATTGCTACGAGCCCTGTCTAGGCTAAATATTTTCAGCCCGTTATTTATATCCCCTTTATTTATTCCTGTCTTCCATTTATACACCTAAGTCATATCCCCCCTAATTCTACGCCTTTCTAGAGAGTGCAGATTCAGGGCCCTCAGTCTATCCTCATAGGGAAGATTTCTGATTCATGGGATCAACTTTCTCATCCTCCTTTGTATGTTTCCCAGAGCATTTATATCCAATCTGTAATACAGTGACCAAAACTGCGCAGTATAATCTAAATGAGTTGAAGAAAAACCTGAGGACTCCTATTATTTATGCTTCTTGATATGAAGCCAAGGATTCTGTTAGCTTTATTGCGAACACTTATGCACTGTTTCTTGGTATGCAGCAATATTCCAGCCTAGATAGAACAAGCGACCTGAAGAGTGTCATCATGGGCTTGGCCTCCCTAGTTTTGAAGGCTCTCATTATCCATCCTGTCATTTTTCTAGCAGATGCGATGAGCTTTATCATACCTCTTCTTAAAGCTGTCTTCAAGCAGGCACTGGACAAGTACCTAAAGTCGGTACCTGACCAGCCGGGCTGTGGCTCGTACGTTGGATTGCGCGCAGCCAGCAGTAACAGCCTGGTTGATCAGGCTCTGAACCACCAGGAGGCCTGGTCACAGACCGGGCCGCGGGGGCGTTGACCCCCGGAACTATCTCCAGGTAAACTACAGGTATGTATGGATTCTGCCTCCACTACATCGCTTCTCAGACTATTCCACTTCCTGACAACTCTGTGGCTGAAGAAATACTTCCTAACATCCCTCTGATTCATCTGTGTCTTCAACTTCCAACTGTGTCCCCTTATTACTGTTTCCAATTTCTGGAACATCCTGTCTTTGTCCACCTTGTAAATTCCTCTCAGTATTTTGTATGTCGTTATCATGTCCCCCCTATCTCTCCTGTCCTCCAATGTTGTCAGGTTGATTTCCCTTTACCTCTCTTCGTAGGACATACCTCTTAGCTCTAGGACTAGTCTTGTTGCAAACCTTTGCACTTTCTCTAGTTTCTTTACGTGCTTGGCTAGATGTGGGTTCCAAACTGGTGCCGCATACTCCAATATGGGCCTAACGTACACGGTGTACAGGGTCCTGAACGATTCCTCATTAAGGTGTCAGAATGCTGTTCTAAGGTTTGCTAGGCACCCATATGCTGCAGCCGTTATTTGGTTGATGTGCGCTTCAGATGTGCCTGGTGTTATACTCACCCCAAGATCTTTTTCCTTGAGTGAGGTTTGTAATCTCTGGCCCCCTAGACTGTACTCCGTCTGCGGTCTTCTTTGCCCTTCCCCAATCTTCATGACTTTGCACTTGGTGGGATTGAACTCCAGGAGCCAATTGCTGGACCAGGTCTGCAGCCTGTCCAGATCCCTTTGTAGTTCTGCCTGGTCTTCGATCGAGTGAATTCTTCTCATCAACTTCACGTCATCTACAAACAGGGACACCTCAGAGTCTATTCCTTCCGTCATGTCGTTCACAAAATACCAGAAACAGCACTGGTCCTAGGATTGACCTCTGTGGGACCCCGCTGGTCACAGGTGCCCACTCTGACACCTCGCCACGTACCATGACTCACTGCTGTCTTCCTGACAAGTATTCCCTGATCCATTGTAGTACCTTCCCTGTTATCCCTGCTTGGTCCTCCTTCTTGCAGTCCAAGAATATGCAATCCGCCCACCCCTCTCTCTCTCTTGTCATACTGCTGTCACCATGTCATAGAACTCCAGTAGGTTTGTGACACAGGATTTCCCGTCCCTGAAACCATGTTGGCTGCAGTTGATGAGATCATTCCTTTCTAGGTGTTCCACCACTCTTCTCCTGATAATCTTCTCCATGATTTTGCATACTATACATGTCAGTGACACTGGTCTGTAGTTCAGTGCTTCATGTCTGTCTCCTTTTTTAAAGATTGGGACTACATTTGCTGTCTTCCATGCCTCAGGCAATCTCCCTGTTTCGATAGATGTATTGAATATTGTTGTTAGGGGTACACATAGCACCTCTGCTCCCTCTCTCAGGACCTATGGGGAGATGTTATCTGGCCCCATTGCCTTTGAGATATATAGCTCACTCAGAAGCCTCTTCACTTCTTCCTCGGTTGTGTACACTGTGTCCAGTACTTGGTGGTGTGCCCCACCTCTCTGTCTTTCTGGAGTCCCTTCTTTCTCCTCTGTGAACACTTCTTCGAATCTCTTGTGTGTGTGTGTGTGTGTGTGTGTGTGTGTGTGTGTGTGTGTGTGTGTGTGTGTGTGTGTGTGTGTAACCAAATTAATGTGTGCATAAATAACTCTTTACCATAGTGACCGGATATAAACATGTAAATAGTTCATTACCTTTGTACCTTCTTCAGCTATCAAAACTTTGCGGTCCAGTCCCTGGACCCATTATGTACCTCTGTATCTTTTGACTATCGCCTGTAGGGTGGGTATGAGGTGCATAATAAAGATGTTGAAACATGACTCACGAAATCGTAATGACACGATTGCAAACAAACCATACCACGGGCGGGATTAAACCCGCGGTCAGAGAGTCTCAAAACTCCAGACCGTCGCGTTAGCCACTGGACGAGCGGCTAACGCGATGGTGTGGAGTTTTGAGACTCTCTGACCGCGGGTTCAATCCCGCCCGTGGTATGGTTTTTTTTTAAAGATGTTGAACTAACTCCCTCTGCCTGTCCCCGACAACTCAACTCTATAAGCACTAAAAAACACTAAAAGCACAAAAAAAAAATTATTCTAAAAATCATATCTTGAGCTGCCCATATGTTTTCATCTATCATTGCAACTGTTTAATAAATCTTTTGAGTTACCCCGACCCTTAATAAAGGTGAAGAGCCAGCTGAGATTAACAACTACAGACCAGTCTCTAACTTGTCTTTACTATCAATTTTTTTTGGAAAGATGAAATATAAACGAATATATGGCAGCCCAAGGTGCCTAGCGTTTTCCTCCGAGCCCCGTGGGGGCGGGGAATGGAGCGTAGGCCTGGGGACAGCTGGTCCCAGAAGACGAACAGGTACTTGTACCTCCTCCCATGGCAGACATTGGTCTGAGACACTCCTTCGACAGAGAGCCAAGGCCGGGCCACCTCTTGGAAAAGGCCCGGGCCGGCCGATTATACCAGCGAATCTACAACATACCGGCCTGGAATTTTACGACTTGCTTAGCATGGGTTCAAACCACACCTGCTCCGTGGTTCGAATATATGCATTTATCATCATATCAAATATTCTTAACCATTGCCAATTTGGCTTTAGGTCAGGTTAGACTCTGTTTATTCGGCTTTAGAAAATAATGAATATAGTGGCGGCTATGTGATTAAGACCCCTGTCAGGAGACATTTATCTTGTCTCCTGACGAATATTATATTTAAAGATCTAAGAAAAACTTTTAGCACCACAGCCTACAATAACTTGCTGCTGAGACGTTAATATTATGGAATCAGAGGTCATGCTCTTCCTTTCATAGAGTCCTACCTTACTGACGCATCAACCCCAAGAACATAAGGGTGCCACAAGGTGTAAATGACCTGTATAAATGACCTACTAAATGCCTAGCAGAAACTTAAACCAATCCTGTTTACACATGACACAACATTCTTCATATTATATCCTGATACTGGTGTCCTCGTCAATACAATCAACAACGAATAGATTTTCTGCGCGTTGCTAGGGAATAAAGCTAGAATTTAACGTAAAATTAATAATTCTCACATAGTAAGGCAAGATGAAAGAAAATTCTTAGTTATACACCTTGAGTCAACCTGAAATTTCCAGAACTATGGTCATTCTATCAAAATTAAGTTATGTTCCTCTGTACTACTCACCAATCTATCTCTTTTTCACTTAAGAAATCTGTGTTTGGGGATCTACAATTCCATATTATCTAAAATCTACTGTTACCCAACAGAAATCAGCTATCAGAATACCCACCCAAACAGGATGCAGACAACAGACACCCCCCCCCCCCCACTTTACCTTACCTTATAATAAAACATTTACGCTACTACTATGCATTCTATATTTGTAGGATAGTACGAACTTCTTCCTGGAGAGCTGCAACAGAACACACAGACACAGTACAAGAAACTAGTTCCTCTTTGAAATACCAAATGTTCGACTCGGTCTAAGAACTCCATGAAGATAAAGCGCCCTAAAACTTGCAAGTTTCTTCCAGAAGATACAAAAAGTTCCCAGTGTGCCACCTACTTCAGCAACCTAGTTAAAAAGCATCTCCTTCATCTGTCCTATTATGCTATAAGTTCAGTTTGTCAACAGCAACCCCCGTTTATCCATGTCATGTTAGCATTCATAATGTTGTTCTTACTATCATCAATTTCAAAATATGCAAATAACCACCACAGACGTTATAGCAAATTGTTTTGCAAATATTTCTAAAACTGTCATGTTCATAAACCAGATTGTTAGAGTTAATATCAAAGATTGCAGACTTCATAAATCATTCTTGTAAACCAACATTATTAAATAATCATCAAGTAGTTATAAGTTAATGTCAAGACTAACTGCCCAAAATGCTCTGAATAACCAAAAATTTCTATGAAGTATATCAGTAATGTGAACTGTTCAACTGTAAAATATATTCTTTTAGATTTAAAGAGTATTATTATTATTATTATTACTACTACTACTACTACTAGTAGTAGTAGTAGTAGTAGTAGTAGTAGTAGTAGTAGTAGTAGTAGTAGTAGTAATAGCAGCATACTGTCTAGTTCTAAGAGTAGGTTAGTAGGTACACGTCTCAGTATTCTAATATCATTAGTGATACTGTCCTACTCAGGGGCAGTGCCCGTCGTAGGACAGGATTGTTACATAGGATATTACACTCATCATGCTGTTTAACATAAATTGGACATGATTTCGCCTATTATTGGACTTTCTACGTTCTCACGGATATGTAGTGATAATTTGTTACAGAGACTTGTGCCAGTTTGTGACTTACTCTCTGCATTGTGTTGGACATGTGTAAGCAACTTGTCTGCTCCTTTTCCTTCCAACTATTTAAAAAAAAAAAAGGCTTTCTATTCTTTGCTCAGGTGAATGCATTGACTCCACTCACATTTTTCCTTCGAACATTTAGGGCGAACTGAGCCCTTTCCCAGTTTATCTAGCAATTGACTTTAAAGTTTTTCAATCTGAGGTTATCGTAATATTTATGCTGTCCGACATGTTGACTTTTCCTGCATTTGGTTTTAGTTGACTCATTAATTTAAAAAATAGGTGAGTTAGCAACAAGATCATCATTAAATTCCTGGACAATCTCGGATTAGTTAGTTTAATATCTTTAATATGCACCCAATACCCATCCTGTCGATTGTAGTCAAAAGATTACAGAGGTATATAATGAGTCCAGGGACTGGACCAGCAGAGTTTTGATAGTTGAGGTAATGAGCTTTTTACATGTTCATATCTGGTCACACTTGTAATGAGTTATTTATGCAGACATATATTAGATAACACACACGCAAAAAAAGGTGTTAATTTATTTACAGTGAGCACAGTCATGGTATTTTTCCAGAATGGTTTGTAATATTCCACTGTGGATAAAATAGTACTTTGACATTATTTGAACATTTCTGAGTGAGATGCCTCTTAATTCATTAATTTTATTGCATTTAATGATGCGAGGTGTGGCAATTGTCAATCTGGCAAAGCTTACATTTCGTTAGATCAACATCTGGTGGTGGTGATTTACCTGCCAAAGATATTTGTAACCCAGCTGGAGCCGGGCGGTAGTGACATCCAAGAGACTTAATTTTGTTGGATGCACCATAGGCATGTGGCTCCTGCATGATAGAATGATGATAGATGGATTGACTGATGTCTATAATCTCCCCCAGTCTTGGGTCCATGAAGTTCAGCTGAACTTCTTTTCAAATTACTGTTATTTATGCTAACTGACAGCCCAAGATTGTAATCTATTCCCTCTTTGAAGGTCTATAACTTAGCCAGTTCATCAGTTATATAATGCATCTGAAGACCAATGTGAGACGGAATCCACAGGTGCATGAATGGACTTGAGCAGCTGTCTTGGTGGAGTTGGATGATGTTTACTGAGGGAGTAATACGTCTGGCTCTGCCCAGGAGTCCACCTGATCTAGGTTGGGAATTTAATGTTTCACTGTCTCTTTCTCATTTTTCATTCCCGCTCACATTTGAGCATTATCTTTTTTCCACACTTATCAAGGACCCAAAATGAAATAAGTTCCTCTGTCTGCCTTTGTGGGTTATCCTAAGTAACTACCCAACTACCTACCTACCGACCTATCTACCTAACCAACGTAACCTGCCTAACTAACCTAATCTACCTACCTATGTCTGCCCGAAATGCCTCGGCATGATAGTGGCTTTCTTTGTACCAATCAAATTCTGAAATGTAAGCACACATACAATGTAACCTTTGCAAAGAAATAAACTTTTGTTTTTGTTTTGTTTGTTTTGTTACCTACCTGTACATTGCAGAAAAGAATATTATTTGTATTTGTAGCTTTGGTGGCCCTGAATAACCTCAACAACATCAAATGTGCTACAAGATATGCTTTATAAATCCCCAGAAAAAAGACAAGAAGGACCAAGATTATAATAAAAATAATAAATCTTTATTTCCTTGCAAAGCTTACAATGTATGGTTTACATATTATAAAATATTAATTACAAGGAAGGACTCAGCGTGCCTTGGCATTTCGGGCAGACTAATCCTAATATTGACACAGGTTATGGAGCAGTACATTATAATATATCTTATTGCATGCTAGGTAACTGAAGTAATTAATTAGATTTATAATAATGAGGTAGTGCAAAACATATAACAACATTACAATTAGTAAATTTAGTGATAAGAATGATAAGACTTGGCATGATACACTGTTTATATTAAACTTCCTCTACCTGGAGAATTTATTAGGCAAACTTAAGATTTATTAGTAAGTAGACTTTTGTGCCAGCCTTCGTTGAGTGTGGACGTCTCGCTCTCGCCTTAGTATCAGTGATAAATTTCCCCTTGCTCTCTCTCGGACGCTTGTCCTCATCTTCGCCCGCCGGGCACGTTACAGGAAATTAGATTAGATTTTGCCACCGAAGTGGCTAGTTTATTGTGCATCCCATATCCATACTGTGGACGGTAGCACAAGAACATATGGATACACAAAAGGCCAAGGAACTAGGCTCCAAAAGGGTTAACAGGAGGGCACCTGTCATCAACTTACTGTCAGCCAGCTCCATTTTTCCCGTTCTCCGGATAATTCTTTAACGGTGTTGGTGGGAAGCCGGTTACTGAATTAGGTGAGGGTGTGGGGAAGTCCCGCTCTGCTGGTGCTTGGCAAGGTGGTCCACCTGATCTAATTGGGAATTTATAGTTCCTGTTTATATTTACAAAACAACTCATATTCCTGTTTCTTTCATGGCCCAGTTTTTAGCTGGAGACTTCAACATCAACCTTGGCTTACTAGATGATCAGCCTGTAACTGATTTCATCAACAATATGAACAACACACTTCTCATACCAACAATAACTAAACCAACCAGGCTCACTGAGACAAGTGCAACCATAATAGACCACATATGGACCAATATACTAGCACCCTTAAATCAGGGATAATCACAGATAGCACTACAGACCACTACCCTACCTTCCTCCTGACAAACATTAGTAAACCACCACTTGAATACAACAGTCTCATTTAGACTCCATGACGAGGCCTCAATAAGGAAGTTCACAGCTGACCTAGAGACTGTTGACTGGTCTACAGAATTCTCCAAGGCCAATGGTATTGATGACTGGACAGACATTTTTCTTAACAAATTACTTAGACTATACAACAAACATTGTCCTATAAAAACGAAACAGATCACAAACAAATGGCTTGGTTGACCATGGCTAACCAGCACCATTCTGAAATCCATTGACAAGAAACACCAATATGAAAAGCAATATAGACAGGGCTTAATACACAAAGATATTCTTAAACACTATTCATCAGTTCTCACCAAAGTAATAAAGAAAGCCAAACGACTATACTACTCCAGTAGATTCACAGACACTAGAGGAGATATAAAAAATGCCTGGAAAACACTCTCTCAGATTCTAGGGACCCACAAACTGAAAAAAAACAAGAATATTGTCCTAACTAAACCTAATGAAACACCACTACATCCCACTGACACAACTAACAAGATAAACGACTTCTTCTCAACCATAGGATCTAATCTCGCCAATAAAATCCCACATACCAATGCCCATGCCGGGGACTACCTAGATGGGAATTTCCCAAATTCCTTCTATTTTGCACCAACTGAGCCCTCGGAAGTCACCGAGATTATAAAGTCACTTAAAAATAACTCAGGGAATCTGTCTCATGTCCCACCATTACTGTACAAGCGAGCGGCACATATCCTTTCGCATGCTATTTCATTACTTTTTAACAAGTCACTAGAAACTAGCACCTTCCCGAAACTACTCAAGATGGCAAGGGTTACACCAATACATAAAGGTGGTGACCCTACAGACTTAAACAACTATAGGCAAATATCAAACTTACCATTGCTATCCAAAATCTTTGAGAAACTCGTGCACAGGAGACTATATTCATTTATAACAGCACAAAATATACTCAACCCCTGCCAATTTGGATTCAGGAAAAATAAAAGCACTAATGATGCAATCATAAAAATGCTAGATCTGCTTTACACAGCATTGGAAAATAAGGAATATCCACTAGGAATTTTTATTGACCTAAGAAAAGCTTTTGACACAGTAGACCACAACATCCTACTCCACAAACTTGACCATTACGGTATAAGAGGCCATGCGCTTGCTTATTTCAAATCTTACCTTACTAATAGGTATCAGTATGTCACCATTAAAGACACAGCATCAACAACACGGCCACTTGATACTGGAGTTCCGCAGGGAAGTGTCCTTGGTCCCTTGCTCTTCCTCACAGCCATATACTACTCAGACCAACTAGAATGTATCACTAATACTTGCACAAGGGATGAACATGGGGAATATATAATAGCTAAATTCATATCCAAATACCTACAAAAACCTCTCACATTGATAAACATCTACAGAGTTCCACAGTCAAACATTAGCCAATTTAGTCAAAACCTAGGAAGTATGATAACTGATGCACGCATGAACAAAGATCACTTACTACTCTCAGGTGACTTCAATATAAATCTCCTGCAAGACCAGGACCCACACGTTACTGAATTCACAAACACAATGAGTAACTGCATGTTGCTACCAACAGTAACAAAACCTACAAGAGTTACAGAGACTAGTGTTTCCCTACTTGACCACATCTGGACCAACACCATATCCCCTTTAAAATCAGGCATAATTACAGATAATACCACAGACCACTACCCTACTTTCCTCATAACAACTCTTGGTAAACTACCCCAAGACACTACTAAAGTCACCTTCAGACTTCACAATGAGGCAGCCATTAATAACTTCACAACAGCAGTAGCAAACATTGATTGGCACACTGAGCTAGAAATCTATACAGATATTGACGAATGTATTAATAATTTTCTAAAAAAGACCCAATACCTCTATAACAAGCACTGCCCTAAAAAAAACTAAACAGATGACAGCTAAGAGACTGAACAGTCCCTGGCTAACACACAGCATTCTCAAATCCATAAATACAAAACACCAATATGAAAAACAGTACAGAATGGGTCACATAACCAGAGACCAAACAAAACGTTACTCGTCAATCCTAACCAGCCTGATAAGAAGGGCAAAAAAATTGTATTATGAGAACAGATTATCCAACTTACGAGGTGATATAAAAAAGACCTGGAAAACCCTATCAGAAATTCTGGGAACAAAAAAGATATCACGAAATAGCGAAATAAAATTAGCAAAATCAGATGAACCCCAACTCCCACCAACAGAAACAGCAAACAGACTCAATGATTTCTTCTCCACTATAGGACAAAACCTTGCCAATAAAATCCCAAGCTCAGATACCCCACCAAATGACTACCTCACCGGCAACTACCCGAACACACTGTTCCTAGCTCCGACTAACCCATACGAAGTCTCCCTTATTATCAACGCACTGTAGGGTATCATAGGCCTGAGTCCCGGGTGAAAAATGAGACTAGTCACGAGGGAGCATTCACCAAATTCAACTTCAATAACAAAAACATAAAGTGGGACCAAGTAAACCAAGTCCTAACCGATATAAGCTGGGAAGATACACTAAGCAACACAGACCCCAACTTATGCCTAGAACAGATTAACTCGGTGGCACTCGATGTATGCACAAGGCTTATTCCTCTAAGAAAAAGGAGGAGTAGATGTAAAATAGAAAGAGACAGGCGCTCCCTTTACAGGCGACGGAAAAGAATAACAGAGCGGCTAAAAGAGGTCAATATATCTGAAATGCGTAGGGAGACACTGGTCAGAGAAATAGCAAGCATCGAACTTAAGCTAAAAGAATCCTTTAGGAGTCAGGAATCGCGGGAAGAACTAAAAGCCATAAATGAAATCGAAAGAAACCCAAAGTATTTCTTCTCCTATGCCAAATCAAAATCGAGAACAACGTCCAGTATTGGGCCCCTACTTAAACAAGATGGGTCCTACACAGATGACAGCAAGGAAATGAGTGAGCTACTCAAGTCCCAATATGACTCAGTTTTTAGCAAGCCGCTAACCAGACTGAGAGTCGAAGATCAAAATGAATTTTTTATGAGAGAGCCACAAAATTTGATTAACACAAGCCTATCCGATGTTATCCTGATGCCAAATGACTTCGAACAGGCGATAAATGACATGCCCATGCACTCTGCCCCAGGGCCAGACTCATGGAACTCTGTGTTCATCAAGAACTGCAAGAAGCCCCTATCACGAGCCTTTTCCATCCTATGGAGAGGGAGCATGGACACGGGGGTCGTCCCTCAGTTACTAAAAACAACAGACATAGCCCCACTCCACAAAGGGGGCAGTAAAGCAATAGCAAAGAACTACAGACCAATAGCACTAACATCCCATATCATAAAAATCTTTGAAAGGGTCCTAAGAAGCAAGATCACCACCCATCTAGAAACCCATCAGTTACACAACCCAGGGCAACATGGGTTTAGAACAGGTCGCTCCTGTCTGTCTCAACTATTGGATCACTACGACAAGGTCCTAAATGCACTAGAAGACAAAAAGAATGCAGATGTAATATATACAGACTTTGCAAAAGCCTTCAACAAGTGTGACCATGGCGTAATAGCGCACAAAATGCGTGCTAAAGGAATAACAGGAAAAGTCGGTCGATGGATCTATAATTTCCTCACTAACAGAACACAGAGAGTAGTCGTCAACAGAGTAAAGTCCGAGGCAGCTACGGTGAAAAGCTCTGTTCCACAAGGCACAGTACTAGCTCCCATCTTGTTCCTCATCCTCATATCCGACATAGACAAGGATGTCAGCCACAGCACCGTGTCTTCCTTTGCAGATGACACCCGAATCTGCATGACAGTGTCTTCCATTGCAGACACTTCAAGGCTCCAGGCGGACATCAACCAAATCTTTCAGTGGGCTGCGGAAAACAATATGAAGTTCAACGATGAGAAATTTTAATTACTCAGATATGGTAAACATGAGGAAATTAAATCTTCATCAGAGTACAAAACAAATTATGGCCACAAAATAGAGCGAAACACCAACGTCAAAGACCTGGGAGTGATTATGTCGGAGGATCTCACCTTCAAGGACCATAACATTGTATCAATCGCATCTGCTAGAAAAATGACAGGATGGATAATGAGAACCTTCAAAACTAGGGAGGCCAAGCCCATGATGACACTCTTCAGGTCACTTGTTCTATCTAGGCTGGAATATTGCTGCACTCTAACAGCACCTTTCAAGGCAGGTGAAATTGCCGACCTAGAAAATGTACAGAGAACTTTCACGGCGCGCATAACGGAGATAAAACACCTCAATTACTGGGAGCGCTTGAGGTTTCTAAACCTGTATTCCCTGGAACGCAGGAGGGAGAGATACATGATTATATACACCTGGAAAATCCTAGAGGGACTAGTACCGAACTTGCACACGAAAATCACTCACTACGAAAGCAAAAGACTTGGCAGACGATGCACCATCCCCCCAATGAAAAGCAGGGGTGTCACTAGCACGTTAAGAGACCATACAATAAGTGTCAGGGGCCCGAGACTGTTCAACTGCCTCCCAGCACACATAAGGGGGATTACCAACAGACCCCTGGCAGTCTTCAAGCTGGCACTGGACAAGCACCTAAAGTCAGTTCCTGATCAGCCGGGCTGTGGCTCGTACGTTGGTTTGCGTGCAGCCAGCAGCAACAGCCTGGTTGATCAGGGGCTGATCCACCAGGAGGCCTGGTCACAGACCGGGCCGCGGGGGCGTTGACCCCCGAAACTCTCTCCAGGTAAACTCCAGGTAAACTAAAAAACAAGGCAGGAGATTTAAATACCTTACCACCCTTTATATACAAAAAACTGTCACAAGTGCTATCACCAATCATTGCAACACTCTTTAACAAATCCATAGAATCCTCCACCTTCCCTACAGTACTCAAAATAGCAAGGGTCACCCCGATCCACAAAGGAGGTGAATAACTATAGGCCAATATCCAACTTACACCCTCTCTCAAAAATCTTTGAAAAATTAATTCATAAACGAATCTACTCCTACCTTATCTCCCAAAACATACTCAACCCCTGCCAATTTGGATTCAGGCCTAATAAAAATACTATGATGATGTTATACACATGCTAGAACATATATACACTGCAATAGAGAAAAAAGAAGTCCCACTGGGGATCTTCATTGACTTACGTAAAGCTTTTGATACAGTTGACCATGACTTGCTCCACGTAAAATTGTCACACTATGGTATAAGAGGGCACTCCCTCAACTACCTCAAGTCATACCTCAGCAACAGAAGCCAATATGTGTACGCAAATGGGGCAAACTCTTCTGCGCAACCAATTACAGTTGGTGTCCCACAGGGAAGTGTCCTTGGCCCTCTTCTCTTTCTCCTATACATAAATGACCTTCCAAATGCTTCGCAATTACTCAAACCCACACTATTTGCAGATGACACTACATACGTCTTCTCTCACCCGAGCCCAGTCACGCTAGCCAATACTGTAAATACCGAATTACAGAAAATATCTACCTGGATGAGGACTAACAAACTTACACTAAACATTGACAAAACCTACTTCATTCAGTTTGGTAACAGAGCTACAGATGTCCCTCTTAACATAATGATAAACGGATCACCTATCACAAAACTAACAGAGGGAAAATTCTTAGGAATCCACCTTGATAATAGACTCAAATTTCATACACATATACAACAAATTTCTAAGAAAATTTCCAAGACTGTAGGCATACTATCGAAGATATGGTACTATGTTCCACAGTCAGCCCTCCTGGCCCTATATCACTCTCTTATTTACCCCTATCTCACCTATGGAATTTGTGCATGGGGCTCAACAACAATTAACCATCTCAGACCACTAATTACCCAACAAAAGGCTGCAGTTAGAATGATAACAAATTCTCACTACAGGCAGCACACTCCACCAATATTCAATACACTAAACCTACTCACCATACAAAACATCCATACTTATTACTGCACCTATTACATACATAGAACACTTAACTCTGATATTAACCCTCCCCTCAAACATCTCCTTGCCAACCTCAACAGAACACATGACCATAACACAAGGCACAGATCACTCTTTGATGTTCCTCGTGTCCATCTCACACTATGCAAAAACTCAATGCACATAAAAGGCCCTAAAATCTGGAATTCATTACCTGTAAATATAAAAGAAACACTACCTGTTTATAAATTCAAGTCTCTTCTCAAAGATCACTTACTCACCCAAAACCAAATAAATACTGAATAACTGAACCTTATAAATTGTATATCTTAAATGTTTCTCACAATTATATCACATAAATGTTAAACCTAAAACCCAATCTAACTTTATTATTTTTTAAATACACTACCTAACAGAATACTCCATACGACTGAATGTACAACAATGCATGCAACCATATGACCTGTCTTTGTAATACTCATTTGTGCTTTATAGTTATCTGTTTACAATAATGTATTATCACTGATTTCATCATTGCTTAGTTAATTTTAAGCCAGCCCGAAATGCTATGCATAGTATAAGTGGCTTTGGCATGCTGCTCTTATCTGTATTTTTTTGTACCTCTGTATGTATGCTCAAATTGTAAATAAATAAATAAATAAATAAATAAATATACATCAATGATCTTCCAAACGTATCCCAACACCTGAAACTCATTTTCTTTGCTGAAGACACGACTTATGTCATCTCTCACCCTAATCGCAGAAGACACAACACCAGTAATAAAAGAATAACAGCAAGGACCCTAGAACTCAACTTGTCTACCCAGCAGGACGCCAGTGTATCATCAACCCCTCTCTCCGCCGCCACCCAAGGAACAACAACAACAACAACAAACATGGCTGACTCCCCCTCCAACTCCACTCCCTTCAAAGGATTCACCCATGATAACTCAGGTACGATTATTCCTGACAATATCAAGGACTACATCGTTGCTCTAGAAAATGAAATCAAAGATATCAAAGCAGCACTCGAGCGACGAGATTCCAAGATAACCAACCTCGAGAATAAGATCCAAAACCTTGAAGAGAAGATTACATCGGGAAGTGTTGATACAGAAAATACTCTAAAAGCAGCTATAGCCAGTCACACTGAACAAATAACAACAATAAATATGAAGGTTGAAGAAGCAATCAAGGACTGGAATCTGAACATGCACACTCGACTAAATGAATACCTTGATTTCCAAGACGACAAAACTGAACAAGATAAGTTGTCTGATGCAGTTATAATAAACAGTCCACACATTCCTAGTGACATAACACAAGCACAGTGCAAAGAAACTGCTATCAGGATAATACAGAACCACGTACAAGTCATCGTGCAAAACAATGAAATCAAAGAAACACGTTTGTTAGGAAAACCAGGAAGTAAACACAGTATAATGATCCGACTTCATTCATACGATAAAAGAAAGGACCTAATTAAATCAGCAATTACAATGAAAAATGGAGTGTACATAAATGAGTGTCTAACAAAAAAACGTCAAAACCTTCTGTTCAGGCTGAGAAAACTTAAACAGGAAAACAAAATACATCAGTGTTTCACGCGAGATGGGAAAATACTAGTAAGGAAAACATCAACAGGACAACAATATACCATCTCAAACGAACATGATTTCTCTACCTTCCTTAGAAAAGCTGACATTTCTGTAACAGATTAAATAAGTGCCCTTAATACATATATACGTGTGGTGCATATAGTGTACGTTACTATCATATTGTACATTATTATTTTTATTATTTTTCATCACTAGCTAATGCCAACTACCTCCAATACTCTATAACTTTCTTACTGCTATTAATTGCTCATAATTTTAAATTAAAAGTCAAATCTTACTCCAAATTAATAATATTCATTTTTTCTTACCTGTCCATTTAATTTTGTTTATCACTACTTGTTTTTTTTAGTCACTTTACATTGTATATTCAATTAGTGTATATTCCAATTACTTTTTTGCAAGTACCAAAACTATCTTTTGCTAGCTAGTACCAACTACCTCATTTTTTTTTACTTTTATTGTGCAATAAACTGCTCAATTTATCTAATATTACAAATCAGATCTTACTCCTAAACCAATATTATTTCATAGTGACCATCTGTCCATTTAACTTTGTTTACCATTACTTAATTTTAGTCCCTTATATATTTTCTCCTTTATTTTAGCTTTATATAACTACCCTAGCTTATACATTCACAATTGTTAAAATAATCAAGGTGCTATTCTCAGGTGCTAAAGTAGAACAAGTTCACAATTTTGGCATTATATTCCAAAGCTCATTTATTTTATAGTACTACCTACTATCATATTCCCAAGCTCCATTATTTGATCATCACTTTATTTGTACTAGTCCCTTTTATATTGTCTCCTTTATTTTAGCTTAAAAAAAAAAAAAAAAAAAAAAAAAATACCTTAGCTCATTATTTTACATTTGTTAAATAATTCAGGTGCTATTTTTTAGCTTAAGACTATTTACTTTGTTTTATACTTAATTCTAACTATAGATTCACTACAAATCTTATGATTACAAGCATTGATCCAGATACCAACCTCTTATTTAATGACTTAAATGAATCAAACAGTTACTGTAATTACTACACTGCAGAACAATCAAAGGCACTTCTCAGTGCCAACAACAACATAACTATCTTTAACTACAATATCAGATCTTTAAGCAAGCATTACGATGACCTCATAGCATTACTAAATTCCTTACATGCCAATATGTCCATCATTACACTAACTGAAACCTGGCTAAAGCCTGATACTACAGATGTCTATACCATTCCTGGTTACACAGCCATACACAACTGTAGGCCAGACCAACAAGGGGGTGGCACAGCCATATACTACTCAGACCAACTAGAATGTATCACTAATACTTGCACAAGAGATGAACATGGGGAATATATAATAGCCAAATTCAAATCCAAATACCTACAAAAACCTCTCACATTGATAAACATCTACAGAGTTCCACAGTCAAACATTAGCCAATTTAGTCAAAACCTAGGAAGTATGATAACTGATGCACGCATGAACAAAGATCACTTACTACTCTCAGGTGACTTCAATATAAATCTCCTGCAAGACCAGGACCCACACGTTACTGAATTCACAAACACAATGAGTAACTGTATGTTGCTACCAACAGTAACAAAACCTACAAGAGTTACAGAGACTAGTGTTTCCCTACTTGACCACATCTGGACCAACACCATATCCCCTTTAAAATCAGGCATAATTACAGATAATACCACAGACCACTACCCTACTTTCCTCATAACAACTCTTGGTAAATTACCCCAAGACACTACTAAAGTCACCTTCAGACTTCACAATGAGGCAGCCATTAATAACTTCACAACAGCATTAGCAAACATTGATTGGCACACTGAGCTAGAAATCAATACAGATATTGACGAATGTATTAATAATTTTCTAAAAAAGACTCAATACCTCTATAACAAGCACTGCCCTAAAAAAACTAAGCAGATGACAGCTAAGAGACTGAACAGTCCCTGGCTAACACCCAGCATTCTCAAATCCATAAATACAAAACACCAATATGAAAAACAGTACAGAATGGGTCACATAACCAGAGACCAAACAAAACGTTACTCGTCAATCCTAACCAGCCTGATAAGAAGGGCAAAAAAATTGTATTATGAGAACAGATTATCCAACTTACGAGGTGATATAAAAAAGACCTGGAAAACCCTATCAGAAATTCTGGGAACAAAAAAGATATCACGAAATAGCGAAATAAAATTAGCAAAATCAGATGAACCCCAACTCCCACCAACAGAAACAGCAAACAGACTCAATGATTTCTTCTCCACTATAGGACAAAACCTTGCCAATAAAATCCCAAGCTCAGATACCCCACCAAATGACTACCTCACCGGCAACTACCCGAACACACTGTTCCTAGCTCCGACTAACCCATACGAAGTCTCCCTTATTATCAACGCACTAAAAAACAAGGCAGGAGATTTAAATACCTTACCACCCTTTATATACAAAAAAGTGTCACAAGTGCTATCACCAATCATTGCAACACTCTTTAACAAATCCATTGAATCCTCCACCTTCCCTACAGTACTCAAAATAGCAAGGGTCACCCCGATCCACAAAGGAGGAGACCAAACAGAGTTGAATAACTATAGGCCAATATCCAACTTACACCCTCTCTCAAAAATCTTCGAAAAATTAATTCATAAACGAATCTACTCCTACCTTATCTCCCAAAACATACTCAACCCCTGCCAATTTGGATTCAGGCCTAATAAAAATACTAATGATGCTATTATACACATGCTAGAACATATATACACTGCAATAGAGAAAAAAGAAGTCCCACTGGGGATCTTCATTGACTTACGTAAAGCTTTTGATACAGTTGACCATGACTTGCTCCACGTAAAATTATCACACTATGGTATAAGAGGGCACTCCCTCAACTACCTCAAGTCATACCTCAGCAACAGAAGCCAATATGTGTACGCAAATGGGGCAAACTCTTCTGCACAACCAATTACAGTTGGTGTCCCACAGGGAAGTGTCCTTGGCCCTCTTCTCTTTCTCCTATACATAAATGACCTACCAAATGCTTCTCAATTACTCAAACCCACACTATTTGCTGATGACACAACATACGTCTTCTCCCACCCGAGCCCAGTCACGCTAGCCAATACTGTAAATACCGAATTACAGAAAATATCTACCTGGATGAGTACTAACAAACTTACACTAAACATTGACAAAACCTACTTCATTCAGTTTGGTAACAGAGCTACAGATGTCCCTCTTAACATAATGATAAACGGATCACCTATCACAAAGCTAACAGAGGGAAAATTCTTAGGAATCCACCTTGATAATAGACTCAAATTTCATACACATATACAACAAATTTCTAAGAAAATTTCCAAGACTGTAGGCATACTATCGAAGATACGGTACTATGCTCCACAGTCAGCCCTCCTGGCCCTATATCACTCTCTTATTTACCCCTATCTCACCTATGGAATTTGTGCATGGGGCTCAACAACAAGTAACCATCTCAGACCACTAATTACCCAACAAAAGGCTGCAGTTAGAATGATAACAAATTCTCACTACAGGCAGCACACTCCACCAATATTCAATACACTCAACCTACTCACCATACAAAACATCCATACTTATTACTGCACCTATTACATACATAGAACACTCAACTCTGATATTAACCCTCCCCTCAAACATCTCCTTGCCAACCTCAACAGAACACATGACCATAACACAAGGCACAGATCACTCTTTGATATTCCTCGTGTCCATCTCACGCTATGCAAAAACTCAATGCACATAAAAGGCCCTAAAATCTGGAATTCATTACCTGTTAATATAAAAGAAACAGACATTGTAACGTGGTGGGACTCGGTGGCAAAGGAAAGGATAAAGTCCTTTTATGTGAGGGAGGGTAGGCGTATAAATACTTTAAAATATGGGCTAGCGAATTATTTAGAGGATCGATTACGAAGTTGTTATGGGCAGGGATCGGTTAGTGGTGTTTACCCCATGGACGAGATTGTAGACATAAAAGAGAGCTTGCGAACGTTGCATAATGAGCGGTTTCAAGCGGTGAGGGTGCAAGCAGGATTAGAAGAAGTTTTGTGGGGAGATAGGCCATCCGCGTGTGTGTTGAGACAACAAAAGCAAAAGCAGGCGCTGACGGCAATCCCGAGCTTGGAGGTAAACGAGACGATGGGAATCCATAGAGCAGGTCAAGTGATACGAAACACTAAAGCTATGAGTGCATATGCGGATACATGGTATAAAAAACACTGGACTAGTAGTGGCGTGGATGAAGTGGAATTAAGTAAGGTGTGCACGTATGCTAAGTGCATTTTGGGTCACAGTGATAGGAAGGCATTGGGTGGGGTTATTACTGAGGAGGAAATTGAAATTGCTTTACACGGAATGAGGAAGGGCAAGTCCCCGGGTATTGATGGTTTACCAGTGGAATTTTATTTGCAGCATTGGGAGTTGATTGGGAAGTTCATGGTAAGATTATTAAATTGTATGAAGGAGAAGGGTACGTTAGGGGATAAGCAGAATACGGCAGTTGTGGTGTTGGTCCCGAAAGGCAAAGGGCAGCCAAACCTTGGGAAGTATAGGGCGATATCGTTGCTCTGTGCAGACTATAAGGTTTTCGCAAAAATTTTGGGTAATAGGGTAAAATGCGTGGTGGGGAGGGTCGTTTCGCCATCGCAGTATGGGTTGCCGGGCAGGTCGATGTTAGAAGGTCACGGGCTTATAAGAAGTTTTGTGGAGTCAAAGGGGGGAGGGGAGGGGGCGGCTTTACTGGCCTTGGACTGGCGAGCCGCCTATGATAGAGTGGAAAGAGGTGCACTGCAGAGTATTCTTCGGAGACAGGGTTATGGAGAAGAAATAGTTGGGTGGGTAAACACACTGTATAAGGGGGCAAAGATGAGGGTACAAATAAATGGGTGTATGGGGACGGACTTTGAGATGGGTAGAGGTTTAAGACAAGGGTGCCCTATGTCACAGATCTTATTTGCGTGTTTTCAGGATCCCTTTTACAGGATGGTTGAGAGCACAGTTAGTTCCCGGGGTGGGGGTGGGGTAGGGGAAGGGGTTTGTTGGCCGGCATTAATAGGTTATGTGGATGATACGACTGTTTTGGTGTGTGAACGAATGTCTATGAAAGGGTTGGTAGATGTTGTGCGTGTGTTTGAACGTGCCACGGGTATGAAGGTAAATAGTGAAAAGTCGATGATCATGGGGTTGGGTACCTGGAAAGGGGGTGGAATGGTGAGCTGTAACGTGGTTAACACAACTGCGATGTCATTAAAGATTTGCGGTATTATTTATAGAGACGATTTGGATGTGGCGCGGGAGGAAAATTCAGTAAGGACGTTGGAAAAGGTCATTGGTCGTCTGGGTGTTTTGAGGCCCCAACATCTCACTCTGGCCCAACGTGTGATTGTTGTTAACGTTTTATTGTATAGTAAGGTGTGGCACGTTGCGGCTGTATTCCCAATTACAGGAACAGCGATCAATGGAATATTGAGAAGAGTATTTACCTTTCTGTGGGGAGCGAGGTGTGATTGGTTAAAACGTGAGGTTGTTATGTTACCTGTACGTCGAGGAGGTTTAGGATTGTTGGACTTAAAGCGTAGGGTGAAATGTGTTTTTCTAAAGTGGGAGGTTTGGCGTGTGGGTGTGATGGCGGGAAATATAGACCAAGTATATACGAGGGTGAAAAAGTGGTATAGGGGAATGGAGTTAAGGGAATGTGAGATTGTACTACGAGCTTTGTTGATGGTAAAGGAACGGAGGAACATTCGCATAAGGGTTTTAAGTAGGTTACTAGGGGGTACGTGCGCAGCTCCAGTAGAAGGTTTGTTCCCCATGTACTCGTGGGAAAATATATGGCTCCGATTTAGCAAGTTGAAATTACGGCCTAGGGTGCGTGAAGTCATGTTTCGTTTTTTACATGGTATATTGCCGTCAGGGGCAATACTACGATCCAGAAGAGTCGTGGTGGGAGGCGGGTGTGGGTTTTGTGGTGGGGAAGACACGGCTTTTCACGTTGTCTATTTTTGCGAAGGTTTAGAAGATGTCAGGAGTTGGTTGGGTAGGGTGGTACAGAGGGTGGGAGGCAGAGGAGTGCAGGTCCTGCGTGCGTTAAGTCTCGACATCGGTGGATTAGACCAGGACGTTGAACGGGCTTTAGATTATATTATCGTGGATTACATTTATATTTCGTGGGTAATGCGGGGAAAATGGGTCAGTGAGGTGAGAAGGCGTGTCCTTGCAATAACGTTTTATCGTACAATGTGTAGGAATAGGGAATTGTATGGGAGGAGGTGGGATAAGGGTTTTTCGGACGGTTATAAAAGGCTCACTCTTGAAACCCTTGTGAATCTGTGATAAATATACGGGCATGCCGAATAAGTTGTCGTGTAGGTCAGTGGGCAATAGCTGGCTCGTCTCTTGGGGGGAAGGATGTGAGTTGCGTGAATATGAGTTTGGGCATGAATGTTTTTTAGTTGTTATGGATGTGTGGTTGTAGATTCAGGGGTTAGGGTTACTAACTCACTGACCCTTTTGTGTACAAAATGACTGGGGTGCCTTTACATATTTGTTATGTTTTTTGATGCTTCCTTTGTGTAAAGACTCGTATTCTTGAGTCACTAGTTTTCTTAGTTTTGTTTTTGATTGTGTTATGGAGGTCCAGATATTTGGGCATATGAACGTGCATATGTATGTGTATATGTATGTATGTGTATATGTATGTATGTGTATATGTGTGTATGTGTGTATATGTATATGTATGTATGTATATATATATGTATGTATATGTATGTATATGTGTATATATATGTATGTATGTATATGTATGTATGTATATGTATATATATATATGTATGTGTGTATGTATGTGTATATATGCATGTTTTATCCCTTCCCTGTTACTGTTCAATTAGTCTGTGAGTCACCAAAGTATTAAAGGAATATAACACGTGTACATTACCCTGAGTTATCCAATTGTATCCTATAAATATGTAGCAACATTATGATTTTTGTTTGTGATTCAAACGTAGTTCATAGGTATCAAGATTGAACACTTATGGAATGGATGGAAATTGCTGACGATTAATATGATCGTCAATTTATATAATATTTATTATGTTAATGAATTTGTATTAGAGTAAATCATTGAATTTGTGTCTAAGTTGGAATTTCTATAATCAATTGTATATGTTGTATGCAAATTACATAAACTATTGTTTAAACATCGATGTAACATGTTTGTATGATGTGCATGTAGGTTATAATGGGTTAAGTGGTGTTTCCACCAGTGTTATATTTGTTACGTATGGTGATGCTATTTAATTTTTTTAAGCAGCCTTGTTTTTATGATGTTTTAAATAAAATATAAAAAAAAAAATATAAAAGAAACACTACCTGTTTATAAATTCAAGTCTCTTCTCAAAGATCACTTACTCACCCAAAACCAAATAAATACTGAATAACTGAACCTTATAAATTGTATATCTTAAATGTTTCTCACAATTATATCACATAAATGTTAAACCTAAAACCCAATCTAACTTTATTATTTTTTAAATTCACTACCTAACAGAATACTCCATTCTACTGAATTTACAACAATGCATGCAACCATATGACCTGTCTTTGTAATACTCACTTGTGCTTTATAGTAATCAGTTTACATTAATGTTTTTCACTGATTTCATCATTGCTTAGTTAATCTTAAGTTAATTTTAAGCCAGCCCGTAATGCTATGCATAGTATAAGTGGCTTTGGCATGCTGCTCTTATCTGTATTTTTTTTTTTTTTGTACCTCTGTAAGTGTGCTCAAATTATAAATAAATAAATAAATAAATAAATAAATCTTGCCACCCTCAACACCATTGTTAACGAGGAGCTGATCAAAATATCGACTTGGATGACAGCCAATAAACTTACGCTTAACACTGACAAAACCTACTATATTATGTTTGGTAGCAGAGCAGTAGATGCACAAATTAACATTAATATCGACAACACTCTAATTACCAGACATAATGAGGGCAAATTCCTAGGCCCATACCTTGGTAACAACCTGAATTTCAGCACCCATATCCAACACATAACCAAAAAAGTATCCAAAACGGTTGGGATCCTCTCCAAGATACGATACTACGTGCCGCAAAATGCCCTTCTCACACTATACCACTCACTTATTTATCCATACCTCACCTATGATATTTGTGCTTGGGGATCAACTGCAGCAACACACCTAAAGCCAATAATAACCCAACAAAAAGAAGCAGTAAGAATAATCACTAAATCTCATCCCTGGCAACACACCCCCGCACTCTTCATAGATCTAAACTTACTCCCTGTTCAGTACATCCACACTTACTTCTGTGCAATCTACATCTACAGGACATTAAACTCCAATATCAACCTTGACCTAAAACGCTTTCTTGATAGTTGTGACAGAACCCACAGGCATAACACCAGACACAAACATCTCTACGACATTCCCCGTGTCCGACTAAACCTTTACAAAAATTCAATGTATGTCAAAGGCCCTAAAATCTGGAACACCCTACCTGAGAACTCTAGAACTGCAGACACATTCATCACCTTTAAAACTACCATTAGAAAACATCTTATCTCCCTGGTACACCCCATCAACTAACTACACGAATACCACCTGGTGGTTCACACTTACACTCACTCACCTATTTGACCATAAACAGAAATATTAATCTCAATCTTAAAATAATGAATCCTATTTTAGATTTTGCCACCGAAGTGGCTAGTTTATTGTGCACCCCATATCCATCCTGTGGACGGTAGCGCGAGAGCATATGGATACACAAAAGGCCTAGGAACTAGGCCCCAAAGGGTTAACAGGAATACATATGGATTTATATCTACATATCTATAGTTCACTTATCTGTTCCAAGCAAATTTAGGAAATTTGCTTAGTATATCTGGTATCTTATTTTCATTAATAAGATATCTTGACATGTCACATAGGTTATTATACTGTCTGTCTCTGTATTCCTCAATAAGTGGACAATTAAGCACATAGTGTTCAAGAGAGTGACCATATGCCTGATCACATAATTTACATTTAGTTTGATCATCATCTGTGTGTCTCTCAAACTGCCAGAAGTACTTGTAACCAAGCCTAAGCCTGGCCACTACAACATCAGTCAGTCTGTTCACATTGCAAGTTGCTCCATAAACATACTTATCTACGTTCATGTTATCATAGTGGGTTATAGATCTACTCAGGCTTCTAACTGCATTCCTATAACAATCATTTTCATTATTTACTTCTCTCCTAATATTATTCCTAATGCTAGACACAGTTATACCAAAGTTATATTCTACATTCTCCTTCTGGGTACTCTTCTTGGCTAACATATCAACTTTATCATGAAGGAGTAATCCAATGTGTGATGGGATCCATAGCAATTGTACATTAATTCCTTTGTCCCTAATTTCTGAGTATCTATACCTGGCTTCCCCAATGAGCATGTTGTTGGAGTCATTATATGAGCCAAGAGCCTTCAATGATGACATAGAATCAGTAATGATGATAGAGTCAAGCTCAGTGTCATAGGTTAGCTTTAGCGCCATTAGGATTGCAAGCAATTCAGTTTGCAGTGTAGACGCCCAGTTGTTAATTCTTATGCCTAACTCAACAAATTTATTATCGTTCTTAACTAGGGAGGTGGCAACAAGAGCAGATGCAGCCCTGCCAGAAGACTCCTGTTTAGATCCATCAGTGTATATAACTTGTGATAACTTGTTACTACCAGCTAGGTGAGAAATTTCTTCTTGAGCAGTTGCTCTAACAAGAGATTTAAGGAAGGGATTACTAGCAATGAGCTTCTTGGGAGGGACTTGTAGGTATGTGATATTAAATGAACACATCTTCCATGGAGGGGTGAAATGCTCTTGTTGCCTACAGTGATACAGTTCATGCAGGTTATAAAACTTAATGCAATTGCACGTTTTCACAATCCATTTAGATCTGTGTGTATTTACCTCTAGACACTTGGTAAGATTCACTGTGACAGTGTCTGGTTCGTTTCTCAACATTCTAATACCGAGTACAGTGTTAATTTCAACACTCCTATCACTGATACTAGAAATACCAAGCTCCTTCCTCATGTTAAGAACTTTTGTAGATCTGGGACAGCCAAGAATAATCCTGAGAGCTTCATTTTGCATTAACTCCAAGGGTCGGAGAGAACTTTCTCTAGCTAGTATTAACATGGGAGCAGCATAATCAATTAAGGACCTAACATAGGCTATGTACATCATTCTCACGATTCTCACATTTGCACCATAGTTGGGATTGTAGCCAGCAATACTCCAATACTGAAACTATGTACTGTGCCAAAACAAAAGCATTCACATTGCTAAACTCGCAAACTAGTATTTAGTCACTTAGCCATAATACCAACTTACCTCATAATTTGTAATATTTTAAAATAAAGAATTAAACTAAGTCTGCCCGAAATGCCTAGCCATGCTAGGCGTTCTAGTGGTACACTCTGTAATCATTATTTAACTACATGTAAACCACACAATAACCAAATTCTGTAAATTCAACATTGTAATCCTTATAGAGAATAAACTTTGAATTTGAATTTGAATTAACATCGGGAAGTCGAGCTCGACACTAGGGAAGCTGTCAGTGGCCTTGATAAACCCAACAAACAACAACAAAACAAGATACGACGTTAAGATGCGTGTGCTCTATAAACCCCAAACAAGGAGGCACGCAGATTATATTAAGTTTTTCTTTAGGCACAGGTACACGTAAGTACAATTATCATACATAGTGTAAATTACTTAGGATAACCCAAAAAAGTCAAAGTGACTTATTTCCATTGTTGTCTCTCTAATATTCTTATGTCTGGCATTAAAGTTTCCTATAATAATATATTTATTTACTACAAATACATGTACAAGGTACGCAGTCCTAGCTGACAACAATGACATAATACTATATAGAAAGCTGCTTGTTATGCTCAGCATGTCAGGCAAATTAGGTTAGTGTCCCAGGATGCGACCCACACCAGTCGACTAACACCCAGGTACTCATTTTACTGATGGGGAACATAGACAACAGGTCGAAAGAAATACGCCCAATGTTTCTACTCTGGCTGGGAATCGAACCCAGGTTCCTATGAAAAAAAGTTACTCTGTCTTGGTGGCCTGGTGGTTAAAGCTCTAGCTTCACACACGGAGGGCCCGGGTTCGATTCCTAGCGGGTGGAAACATTTCGATGCGTTTCCTTACACCTGTTGTCCTGTTCACCTATCAGCAAATAGGTACCTGGGTGTTAGTCGACTGGTGTGGGTTGCATCCTGTGGGGACAAGATTGAGGACCACAATGGAAATAAGACAGTCAGTCATCAATGACACACTGACTTTCTTGGATTATCCTGTGTGGCTAACCCTCCGGGGTTAAAAATCTGAAGAAAGTCTTATCTTACTGTTTTTTGGGTTATCCTTGTGTTCTGTACTAATGTGTACTTGTGCCTTAATAAACTTTCTTACCTAGTAAGTAAGTAAGTAAAGTTTATTTCCTTGTAAAGGTTACAATGTGTAATTATAATTTTGATTTGCTAAGTACAAAAATAGTCACTATCATGCCGAGGCATTTTGGGCAGACCAATCCTAATACATAGTAGCTAATTAAACCTAGATAAGATAATAGTACATAGTAACTATTCTTAAAACTAGACGAAAAGTAGTGGTTAACTGTTTTACAATCTTATTTAAACTTAATACAAATGTGAGGTAGTAAGGTGGAGTAGGGTTCGGTAAAAATAATCTTGAAATTGCACACAAAATCTCCCTTACAAGTAATGGTTCAGGTGGTAATATTTTATGGATGTGAAGACAAGAGGCAGTAAATGTTTATGTGTAAGCGGCCTTAGAAGCCCTAACAAGAGAAGTAAGGTAAAAATCCGGTGTAATTATTATTATAATTAGTTGTTTTGTAAGTGTTTGCTTACAATTGTTTGTGGTGTATTATTTTTTACATTGTATCCAGCAGTCTGATGATGTATAATGTTGTCTCGCAAGACTATGCATTAAAATGGTTATAATTAAAACTTTAATAATAAAAGGGGTGGACTGGTAAGCCAGCAGAAGAACTCGGTTAGGTGACCAAAAGTTCCACTGGCGGGTCATCATGCGACTAAGACCCTCATCAGGAAACACTCGTCCTGTTTCCTGACGAATCTTACCTAACCTAACCTAAGACCAAGCCTGAGGTGGTAATAAGTCAGTTTATTCAGCTACAATAACACAATTTTCAGATGTTTATAATTGTAATTAACGTGTAAATTAGCTGGGATAACACAGTAAAAAAGTCGGACAAAGTGTTTTAGGTCCGCATTACTAATTATATTTGGTGTCCTGTAGATATATAATCTAGAAAGTATACATAGTATGTAAAATTGTTTTGTATATGTTACTTTGCTTGTTGGGTGAGTAATGAATGCAGTGGCATTTTACTGTTATAATACACTAATTAGATTTGGATAGTTTGGCCCTTTAAGAGAGTTGCCTTGATGCCAGTGAAGGCTTTTGATTCAAAGTATTTAAACGATTTGTTGTATACCCTAGAGCACATACACCATGAGTGAGGTATGGGTATACGAGTGTTTAGTAAAGTTGCCAGAAGCTGTGAATCAACTGCCTGCAAGCACTACTAGATAACTACAGTGTGAAAAATGTAGCTTTGGGTGTAGAAAAGCAAATATGAAAGAATGCTTGCTGGTTTTAATATGTGTTTGTCTTGCTTGTGCAAGATGTACTTCCATTCAGCTTGTTACAGGCCCAGGAATTTATGTGATTTTTTCCTAGTGGGTTTTGGTATACTGAATTTTTTAACTTAGTTTGTTTTCAAAACAGTATTATGTAGTAGGAAATATGACTTGATGTGATGTTCTTTGATGTGATGTAATGTTCTTTGGTTATCCCTAAGTTGATTGGCAGGCAAGGGACCTTTTGCTGGTTCAGGCAATGAATTCCGGATCTTAACAAACATAATAATAATAATAATAATAATAATAATAATAATAATAATAATAATAATAATAATAATAATACAGTAGTGCCATGCTTTATGGCGTTTTGTTTAATGGCACTCCGCTAATACGGACATTTCAAATTATGACCAAAACTCGGTATACGGTTCCCCGCACCTGACTTTCAAATATGGTCACCGCATCCCACCTGGTTTGTTTACATTCTCCACGAGCTACATGAGCAGGGCATCTCTCCATTATGTCTGGAAGCTTTTCAAATTTTCAAGAATTTTTAAAAGTTATTTCATATTTTATATATACGTACAGTGGAACCTCTACTTGCGAGTTTAATCTGTTCCATGACCTTGCTCACAACTGGATTTGCCAGTTTGCAGAGTCAATTTTCCTCATTTAAATTAATTGAAATGCAATTAATCTGTTCCAGTGGAATTCTGTACTTCAATAATTTTGCTAATATCAATTCTACAGCATATTTATCTATCTCACTTAATCTAATATGACATAATAAACAATATAAATAACATAGAAACCTGATATATACTCTAAAATGAATAAAACATGTCATTCATGTAGTGGTATGGGCGGTGTCACTGGTAAACGAGAGTTTGTCTGGAGGCCGGGCAAAATACTTTGTGCATAATTTCACTAATATCATCTATACGGCTTATTTATCAATCACAGTTCATCTGATGTGACATAACAATATAAATAACATAGAAACATGATATATACTCTAAAATGAATAAAATATGTCATTATGTAACAGGCGGAGGCGGCCACAACCGCTCCCTCTTTGTTGCGGTAAACACTGGCATCTAGTGACAGCCTTTTGAAGCCGTCTATTATTATAATTATTATATGTACTACATTTATTTATTATTAAAGATTTGCTGGTATTCTCCCGGCCTGGGTCTTTTCCAAGTGGTGGCCCGGCCTTGGCTCCTTCTTTAGGGAGTATCTGAGACCTAAGTCTCCCATGGAAGGAGGCACAAGTACTTCCTCATCTTTGGGACCAACTGTCCCCAGACCTAGCCACACGCTAGGCCTCTCTGGTCTGCCATCCCCACCCCAAGGGGCCTAATGGGAATGACAGGCTTGTGAGCTACAAGCTCGGGCTCAGGCACCTACCCTACCCTAGAAGAGCTGGGCATGGTGTCGATGATGTAGTACATTATTATTATATATGTATTATTATTATACATATTATATTATTATTATTATTATTATTATTGTGATTTCGTGTATAGGGCAAGGAGGAATAACATCTAGGAGTGAGGAAGAGCCAGTTGTGAGTGTGGGGGAAGTTCTTGAGGCAGTGGGTAGAATGAAAGGGGGTAAGGCCTGCTGGGATTGATGGGATAAAGATAGAAATGTTAAAAGCAGGAGGGGATATAGTTTTGGAGTGGTTGGTGCTATTATTTAATAAATGTATAGAAGAGGATAATGTACCTAGGGATTGGCAGAGAGCATGCATAGTTCCTTTGTATAAAGGCAAAGGGGATAAAAGAGAGTGCAAAAATTATAGGGGAATAAGTCTGTTGAGTATACCTGGTAAAGTGTATGGTAGAATTATTATTGAAAGAATTAAGAGTAAGACAGACAGTAGGATAGCAGATGAACAAGGAGGCTTTAGGAAAGATGGGGGGTGTGTAGACCAAGTGTTTACAGTGAAACATATAGGTGAACAGTATTTGGATAAGGGTAGGGGGGGTTTTGTGGCAGTGATGGATTTAGAAAAGGCATATGACAGGGTGGATAGGGACACAATGTGTCAGATATTGCAGGTGTATGCTATAGGAAGTAGGTTACTGAGAGCGGTGAAGAGTTTTTACGAGGATAGTGAGGCTCAGGTTAGAGCATGTAGGAGAGAGGGAGATTATCTCCCAGTAAAAATAGGCCTTAGACAAGGATGTGTGATGTCACCATGGTTGTTCAATATATTTATAGATGGGGTTGTAAGAGAAATGAATGCTAGGGTCTTGGCAAGAGGAGTGGAGTTAAAAGATAAAGAATCAAACACAAAGTGGGAGTTGTAAGAGTTGCTCTTTGCTGATGACACGGTGCTTTTGGGACATTCTGAAGAGAAGTTGCAGAGGTTGGTGGCTGAATTTGGTAGGGTATGTAAAAGAAGAAAATTAAAAGTGAATATAGGAAAGAGTAAGGTTATGAGGATAACAAAAAGATTAGGTGATGAAAGACTGGATATCAGATTGGAGGGAGAGAGTGTGGAAGAGGTGAATGTATTCAGATATTTAGGAGTGGATGTGTCAGCAGATGGGTCTATGAAGGATGAGGTGAATCACAGAATTGATGAGGGGAAAAGGGTGAGTGGTGCACTTAGGAGTCTGTGGAGACAAAGAACTTTGTCCATGGAAGCAAAAAGGGGAATGTATGAGAGTATAGTTGTACCAACACTCTTGTATGGGTGTGAAGCATGGGTGATGAATGTTGCAACGAGGAGAAGGCTGGAGGCAGTGGAGATGTCACGTCTGAGGCCAATGTGTGGTGTGAATATAACGCAGAGAATTCGTAGTTTGGAAATTAGGATAAGGTGTGGGATTACCAAAACTATTATCCAGAGGGCTGAGGAGGGGTTGTTGAGGTGGTTCGGACATGTAGAGAGAATGGAACAAAACAGAATGACTTCAAGAGTGTATAAATCTGTAGTGGAGGGAAGGCGGGGTAGGGGTTGGCCTAGGAAGGGTTGGAGGGAGGGGGTACAGGAGGTTTTGTGTGCGAGGGGCTTGGACTTCCAGCAAGCGTGCATGAGTGTATTTGATAGGAGTGAATGGAGACAAATGGTTTATAATACTTGATGTGCTGTTGGAGTGTGAGCAAAGTAACATTTATGAAGGGATTCAGGGAAACCGGCAGGCCAGACTTGAGTCCTGGAGATAGGAAGTACAGTGTCTACTCTCTGAACGAAGGGTGTTAATGTTGCAGTTTTATAACTGTAGTGTAAAGCGCCCCTCTGGCAAGACAGTGATGGAGTGAATGATGAAAGTTTTTCTGTTTTGGGCCACCCTGCCTTGGTGGGAATCTGCCGGTGTGCTAATAAAAAAAATAAAAAAGTAATGTTCAATAATAATCACTGAATCTCATTAAATGTCATATATTATGTTAATATATGCATTTTCATTAATCTATCTAAGATATTTTTTCAAAATTATATAATAAATACGATATGCAACATATAAACATGATAAATACACCCCACAGTAAAATAAATTAACATAAATACGAGATGTACGAGTGATGGCAAGATTAACATTTTCTCTAGTTCAACATCAGAGAAAGTGTGTACAGTGGACCCCCGCATACCGATTTTAATCCATGCAAGAGGGCTCATTGGTATGCGAAATAATTGGTATGCGAATGAATTTTCCCCATAAGAAATAATGGAAATCAAATTAATCCGTGCAAGACACCCAAAAGTATGAAAAAAAAATTTTTACCACGTGAAATATACATTTTCCTACACACAAAGTGAAGGATACATGCACAATAGTAGAGTAGTACATGCACAGTATATATTGTGCATGTACTAGTCTACTAAATGAAGAATAAATGACACTTACCTTTATTGAAGATGCAGCAATGACTGATGAGACACTGTGTCCTGGGAGTGCCTTTTCCTCCTGAGTACTGTAGGTCCTGTTTGGTATTTTCTTCCAGAACATGCCTTATCACACTGTGTATGTCACTACGATTCTTAAATCTCTCAAACCAACCTTTGCTGGCTTTAAATTCACCAATATGAGCACTAGTTCCAGGCATTTTTCCCTGTTCAACTGGGTGTTAGTCGACTGGTGTGGGTTGCATCCTGGGAGACAAGATTAAGGACCCCAATGGAAATAAGTTAGACAGTCTTCGATGACACTGACTTTTTTGGGTTATCCTGGGTGGCAAATCCTCTGGGGTTAATTGTTTCTTGGTATATTCTCAATAAGCCACACCAACAACAGTGCTACAGCAGCAGCAGACGATGCTGCAGCAGCAGCAGCAGCAGACGATGCTACAGCAGCAGCAGACGATGCTACAGCAGCAGCAGACGATGCTACAGCAGCAGCAGCAGCTGACAGTGCAGCAGCAGCAGCTGTACCACCAATAGTAGCGATGGTTGATTGGGGTTTATTATACAACCTGGCCAGCTCAGAGACACGCACTCCACTTTCATACTTATCAATGATCTTTTTCTTCATCTCTATAGTAATTCTCACCCTTACTGCTGTAGGGTTGGCACTAGAAGCTTTCTTGGGACCCATGGTCACTTATTTTCCAGATAAAATCACCAAAAACACTGTAATAATACGAAATGTTACAATTGTATGCTTGGATGCTACCGCGGAGGCTGGCTGGTAAACAATGCCACCGGTGGAACATGTGAGGCTGGCTAAGGCGCACATTGGACACGTCTCGGACGAACAGCGGTGAGAGGGTTTTTAAGCGGTATGCGAGGCAAAATTTTAGCGATAAAATGTATCGGTATGCGGATTAAACGTTATGTGATGCCAACGGTATGCGGGGGTCCACTGTATACTATAATATTACCGGGGTAGCTGTAGAAGATTATTCCTTTCATATGCCTTCACTCAGAGCATCATTTCTTTTAAAAATGGTGTTACATGAGAATGGGAGTGTTCCTCTTTATTTATTCTACTGTATCAACGTGGAGACAACGTGTACATAATGTAACTTGCAGAAACCAAATGCGTATGCCAGGTTTGTTTACATAACTCCGTGCCTGTCCTCTCTCATGTACTCATTCTCTCTCTCTCGTTTATTCGTTTTATCTCGTTTACTCACCTCTGACCCTACATTTAAGACTACAATTTTTTTTTTTTAAACAAGTCGGCCGTCTCCCACCGAGGCAGGGTGACCCAAAAAAGAAAGAAAATCCCCAAAAAAGAAAATACTTTCATCATCATTCAAGACTTTCACCTCACTCACACATAATCACTGTTGTTACAGAGGTGATCAGAATACAACAATTTAGAAGCATATACGTATAAAGATACACAACATATCCTTCCAAACTGCCAATATCCCAAACCCCTCCTTTAAAGTGCAGGCATTGTACTTCCCATTTCCAGGACTCAAGTCTGGCTATGTAAAAATACAGTGGACCTCCGCATACCGTACGCATCGCATACCATTCAATCCGCATACCGCTCGCTTTTATCGCAAAAATTTTGCCTCGCATACTGCCCAAAAACCCGCTCACCGCTGTTTGTCCGAGATGCGTCCAATGTGCGCCCTTAGCCAGCCTCACATGTGCCGCCGGTGGCATTGTTTACCAGCCAGCCTCCGCGGTAACATCCAAGCATACAATCGGAACATTTCGTATTATTACAGTGTTTTTGGTGATTTTTTCTGGAAAATAAGTGACCATGGGCCCCAAGAAAGCTTCTAGTGCCAACCCTACAGCAATAAGGGTGAGAATTACTATAGAGATGAAGAAAAAGATCATTGATAAGTATGAAAGTGGAGTGCGTGTCTCCGAGCTGGCCAGGTTGTATAATAAACCCCCAAAAACCATCGCTACTATTGGTGGTACAGCTGCTGCTGCTGTTGTACCACCGTCAGCTGCTGCTGCTGCTGTAGTACCGTCTGCTGCTGCTGTAGTACCGTCTGCTGCTGCTGTAGCATCGTCTGCTGCTGCTGTATCACTGTCAGCTGCTGCTGCTGCTGCTGTAGCACCGTTGTTGGTGTGGCTTATTGAGAATACCAAGAAACAATTAACCCCAGAGGATTTGCCACCCAGGATAACCCAAAAAAGTCAGTGTCATCGAAGACTGTCTAACTTATTTCCATTGGGGTCCTTAATCTTGTCTCCCAGGATGCAACCCACACCAGTCGACTAACACCCAGGTGAACAGGGAAAAATGCCTGGAACTAGTGCTCATATTGGTGAATTTAAAGCCAGCAAAGGTTGGTTTGAGAGATTTAAGAATCGTAGTGGCATACACAGTGTGATAAGGCCTGTTCTGGAAGAAAATGCCAAACAGGACCTACAGTACTCAGGAGGAAAAGGCACTCCCAGGACACAGTGTCTCATCAGTCATTGCTGCATCTTCAATAAAGGTAAGTGTCATTTATTCTTCATTTAGTAGAGTAGTACATGCACAATATATATTGTGCATGTACTACTCTACTATTGTGCATGTATCCTTCTCTTTGTGTGTAGGAAAATGTATATTTCATCTGGTAAAAAATTTTTTTTCATACTTTTGGGTGTCTTGCACGGATTAATTTGATTTCCATTATTTCTTATGGGGAAAATTCATTCGCATACCGATCATTTCACATAACAATCAGCCCTCTTGCACGGATTAAAGTCGCTATGCGGGGGTCCACTGTAACCGGTTTCCCTGAATCACTTCACTAAATATTACCCTGCTCACACTCCAACAGCTTGTCATGTCCCAAATACCATTCGTCTCCATTCACTCCTATCTAACACGCTCACATATGCTTGCTGGTAAGTAATGAGTTAACTGTATATGCATTTTATTGCTCAGGGACACTGCAAATGTCATAGATTATTATGTGTGGATGGGATGGCCTGGTATGGTAGGTATGGTAGCCTGGCTGGCTACCATGCATACCACACTTGATTTCTTACAATAAATACTACTCATCTCACCCTACATTAAGACTACAAATATTTTAAAGAATGTAAGGAGTTTACTATATGTGTACAGTAATACTACCTCTTATTTCGTGAGTCTCTATTTTCGTGAATTTTGATTATCGGCAACTTTTTTGTCAAAATACAGTGGACCCCCACCTTATGATGGCATCACATTACGTTAAATCCACCATACGATACATTTTAATGCAAAAATTTTGCCTCACCTCATGCTAAAAAACTCACCTCACGCAATTCCTCGTCCCACGTGTGGCCTGAGCGCGCCTCAGCTGCCCCATGGGTGCCAGTGTTTACAAGCCAGCCAGTGCGGTCGCATCCACGCAATCGGTACATTTCATATTATCACAGCGTTTTTAGTGATTGTACCTGCAAAATAAGTCACCATGGGCCCCAAGAAAGCTTCTAGTGCCAACTGTGCGGTAAAAAAGGTGAAAATTACTATGGAAATGAAGAAAGAGATAATTGTAAGTACAAAAGTGGAGTGCATGTCTCGGAGCTGGCCAGGTTCTATACCAAACCCCAATCAACCATCGCTACTATTGTGACCAACAAAACAACAATCAAGGAAGCTGTTCTTGCAAAAGGTGCAAGTTTGTTTTTGAAACAGAGATCGCAAGTACTCGAAGATGTTGAGAGACTGTTATTGGTGTGGATAAACGAAAAACAGATAGCAGGAGATACCATCTCTCAAGGGATCATATGTGAAAAGGGTGGGAAATACGCACTATCGTACCACAGTCAGCTGCTGCTGCACCACGGTCAGCTGTTGCTGCACCACTGTCAGCTGTTGCTGCACCACTGTCAGCTGTTGCTGCACCGTCAGCTGTTGCTGCACCACGGTCAGCTGCTGCTGCACCTCAGTCTGCTGCTGCTGCACCACCATCAGCTGCTGCTGCACCACCATCAGCTGTTGCTGCACTATGGTCAGCTGCTTCTGCACCACAATCAGCTGTTGCTGAACCATGGTCAGTTGCTGCTGCACCATGGTCAACTGCTGCTGCACCATGGTCAGCTGTTGCTGAACCACGGTCAGCTGCTGCTGCACCACGGTCGACTGCTGCTGCACCACAGTCAGCTGCTGCTGCACCACCATCAGCTGTTCCTGACCAGCATGACTCGTCCCGAACCTGTCCGTCCGACCTGAGCGCCTCAGCTTCCCTGCCGTCATTGTTTACAAGCCAGGGTGGCCGGTTGCATGCATACATTTGATACATTTTGTATTATTCCATTGTTTATAGTGCTTGTAACTGCTAAATAAGCCACCATGGGCCCAAAGAAAGCTTCTAGTGCCAACTCTGTGGTAAAAATGGTGAGAAATATGTACTATCGTACCACGGTCAGCTGCTGCTGCACCACCGTCAGCTGTTGCTGCACCACAGTCGGCTGTTGCTGCACCACAGTCAGCTGTTGCTGCACCACAGTCAGCTGTTGCTGCTCCACGGTCAGCTGTTGCTGCACCACGGTCAGCTGCTGTTGCACCACGGTCAGCTGCTGCTGCACCATGGTCAGCTGCTGCTGCACCATGGTCAGCTGCTGCTGCACCACAGTCAGCTGCTGCTACACCACCATCAGCTGTTGCTGCACCAGTCAGCTGTTGCTGAACCACGGTGAGCTGCTGTTGCACCATGGTCAGCTGCTGCTGCACCACAGTCAGCTGCTGCTACACCACTGTCATCTGTTGCTGCACCACGGTCAGCTGCTGCTGCATCAAAGTCAGCTGTTGCTGCACCACGGTCAGCTGTTGCTGCACCATGGTCAGCTGGTCCTAGTGGCATTAAAAGAAGAAGGGAAGTAACCCCAGAAAAGGACGTGCTACCTAAAGTTCTAATGGAAGGGGATTCCCCTTCTAAACATTAACAACTTCCACACTCTCCCCTCCTTCCATCCCATCAATCATCACCAGATCTTCAATAAAGGTAAGTGTCAGTTTGTGTGTATTAAAATTAATATTTCATGTGGTAAAAAAAAAATTTGTTTTCATACTTTGTGGTGTCTTGCACAGATTAATTTGATTTCCATTATTTCTTATGGGGAAAATTAATTCACCTTACGATAATTTCGGCATACGATGAGCTTTCTGGAACGGATTAATATCGTAAGGTGGGGGTCCACTGTATAGCCTTTATTTTCGTGATTGTTTTGAAAGGCAGCAAGTAGGCACTTTCCTGGAGGATGGTTTTGGAAGGCAGCAAGCAGGTACCTTCTTTGAGGATAGTTTTGGAAGGCAGCAAGCAGGCACCTTCCTGAATTTGGTGGTCGTACAGAACATGTCCTAGTGGGCCGCGCGCACACAAAGTCTCCCGCACCATTCAGAGTCAGTCTGGCATTGTTTCTTGGCAAGTGACCATCACCCCACATGTTCATACTAAACATTTCGTAATAATACATGGTTTTTTCTCTTGTTTATTGCATGTGACTGCTAAATAAGCCACCATGGGCCCAAAGAAAGCTGCTAGTGTCAGCCTTTTGATAGAGAAGGCGAGAAACAATAATGGTTTTTATTGGCTGAATATGTGCTAGTGAAATACACAAGATTTGTGTCAGCTTAAGACTGGAAATGGAATGAAATAGGCATCAAATTCGCTATGTATGGTCAATTGGGGCCATCTTTCTGGGAAGGGTAGAGTCCCCTGCCTCCTGCAGACTGTTTTATAAGTTTTTATAAGGTCGGCTTCGATTACTAGGATGGCCTAAACCACCATCAAGCAGTTGGTTATGGTTCATTACCAGAGAAATTATAAAATGCATTAATTTTTGTGAAGTATTCAAAATGGAGGGCAAGTATTATGTAGGGATGCCTGGGGAACATGATAAATAAATGAGGGAATGTTGCCTCAGTGAGTGGAATGCCAACAGTTTTTATTTTTAATTTCTTTTATTTGGAATTAATTTAAAATAGTGTAAAACTGATGTAAATGCCAATTTTTGGGTACTTATTAAGGTGGTTCTGATGTTTGAAAAGAAAGAAAGCATAATAGAGAAATAGTGGGGAATTGGGTCACTTTGAGTACTAGAATTGACTTAACATAGGCCTCAAACTGAGTAGACTCATTATCACAATTTCACCCAACTTTGCACCTGTATAATTAAATAAGTACTAATAAGTATTACATCCAATTTTGTATTACCTTTAGAGAAATATTTTCAACCATATTAGAAGATAATTTTTTTTTTCAAAAATAGTGAGACAAAGGGAGAGGCTTTTAACCCTTTCAGGGTCGAGAGGCCCTCTCCTAAACTTGTTCTCAGGGTTGAAAATTTTTCGGAAAAAAAAATTATTTTTTCTTATGAAATGATAGAGAATTTTTTCCTGATCATAAGGACACCAAAAGTATGAAATTTGATGGAAAACTTATGGAATTATGCTCTCTCGAAGCTAGTGGTCTTGCCGATGTTTATGCATCGGGAATTTCACCAACTTTGAGCTCTATTTTCGGCCAATTCCTGTGTACTAGTCGACAAAAATCATATTTATTTCGCTAGAACTCCATTTTTTTCTATCGAATGAGCACAAGAAACCACCCATTTGCCAATTTCAACTATCCAATAAAGTGGTTAGAAATTGGCAATTTTGCCAATTTCACACAAATTTCAGAAGATGCCAATTTCCAAATAGGGCCCAGAATAAACAAGACAGACATTCCTGGCACTAAAATAACAAGTTCTCTGTTCATTAGTCACGTCCCCAGGCCCCTCTTAAATTTCTTTTGCTTTCCACTTTGAATTTTTATTCTTACAAAAATTGAACGATTTACTGTTATGCAGACTACTGCATTAGTGTAGAAATGGTATAAATAATATCAGTGCACTTGTGAAAGAATATTAGACTCACCGATTGATGTGTATTGGACGCTTGGCATGATTTGTTTACTTTTGAACTTTGGTAAAAATCGAACATTTCTGCTACTTTGAGCTCTATTTCAAGGTACTTTTCATTGTGAAACCAATCAAAATCACTTCAGTTTCTATAATATGTCTTCCATTCTATAAAATGAGACCAAGAACACTAGAATACAACCAGAAATGCCATACGAAAATACAGTGCAAAGTCGCTGTTTTAACCCTTTCAGGGTCCGTCCCGTAGATCTATGGCTTTACGTTCAGGGTCCAAACCGTAGATCTACGCCATGAGCTCAGCTCACTCTGATAAACTGTGAGTGGTACATTTGGGCCTAGATATGAGAGAATACATCTATGTGGTGTGTGTGCACCACATAAAACAGATCCTGCAGCACACTGTGTATAATGAGAGAAAAAAAAATGAAATCATGATTTTTCGATTAAAACAGCAACTTTGCAGTGTTTTTTCTTATGTTTTTATAGTTGTATTTGCGATTTCTTGGTCTCATTTGATAGAATGGAAGACATATTACAGAAATAGAGATGATTTTGATTGGTTTTAGCACTGGAAATGGCTTGAAACGGAGCTCAAAGTAGCAGAAATGTTAAATTTTTGCCGATATTCAAGAGTAAACAAACGACCTCACACGTCTAATACACGCCAGCTGGTGGGTCTAATATACGTTCACATATATGGTGATGATATTTATACAATTATTACAGTATTGCATAACAGTAAATCTTCTATTTTTTGGTGTGAATAAAAATTCATTATGTGAATAAAAAATCAAAATGGAATTTATTTGTAAAGCCTCAAAACATAACTAATGAACAGAGGAAATGTTAGTTTAGTGCCAGGAATACCTACATTGTTCATTCTGGACCCTATTTTGAAATTGGAATATTTTGAACTTTGTGTTAAATTGGCCAAATTAACAATTTCCGATCACTTTATTTTGTAGTTGAAACAGTTGACTTGGCGATTTCTTGTGCTCAATCGATAGAATAGAAGTAATACTAGTGAAATAGCTAAGAATTTGGTTGATTGGAATAATGTAATTGGCCTAAAATGGGAGTCAAAGTCGGCAAAATCGCCGATTCGTAAATATCGCTGACACATCAAAATTCGCGAGAGCATAATTTCGTCACTTTTCCACCAAATTTCGTACTTTTTGTTTTATTACCTTCACAAAAAGATTCTCTACGATTTCATAAGAAAAAATAACAAATTTTTTTTTTTTAAATTCTTGGACACTGGTGCGTGACTCCAGATTTGGGCCTTGGACCCTGAAAGGGTTAATAAAAAAACACGGTCAAAGTTTTTTTTCTCATTACGCACTGTGTGCTGCAGGATTTTTTTTATACTGCGCACACTGACCACATAGACCCATTCTTTCATATGTAGGCCTACCATCTTTCTCTCGCTAGATTTGAAGGTGCTAAAATTTAGGCATTCTAGTACGTCAATAACCCTGGTGCGTAAGCCATACTAGTACATGTCAAAAACCCTGAAAGGGTTAATTCAGAGGGGGAGGGATGTTTACAGTGAAAGTGTTAGAGCCAAATTGAACTTAGTACAGACATCATGGGCCTGGAACACATGAGAATGACCTGATCCTTTATTCTTATCGTCCACCTATTGAATGCATTCAAAATATGTTAATATGCTAGAATCCTCATCACCTGTAATCATAATCCTTTAATCCTTAAAACAATTAAACTCAATAAATGGTATATAGAATGTATTTATACACTATTCAGTAGACCGTCATTTAACACAGTTACGTTACTGAAAATGCAGTGTTAGGTAAAAAACTGTGTTAGATGAACTGAAGAACTTATGGGAAAAATAGGGTTATGTTCCTGAGAGTCCCAAAAAAGTCAAACAACTTTTTTTTAGGCCTCCACATCTTATAAAAATAAAAGTGAATATGTAATTGTAGTTTATTGTTGTGATGTAACAGAAATAATAGTATTTCTTACCTTAAATTGTGGGTGCTGGTATTTGTGGATGATTGCTTAGACAGTGGAGAGTTATGCTGTGGTCCTACTGGGCTGAGGTGGATGGTAGAGGTTCTGGTACTGAAGTTGATGGTTGTACTGGAGTGTCTAACTTTGTCATTCAGTTAGTCAAGTTATTCAGTCAGTCAAGTCAGTAAGTCAGTCAAGTCAGTAAGTCAGTCAAGTCAGTAAGTTATTCAGTGAAGTCAGTAAGTTATTCAGTCAAGTCAGTAAGTCATTCAGTGAAGTCAGTAAGTCAGTCAAATCAGTAAGTCAGTCAAGTCATTCAGTCAGTCAAGTCATTCAGTAAGTCAGTCAAGTCAGTAAGTCATTCAGTCACACAAACTTATGTTTACCTCTTTTTATGTGTACAAAGTAACACTGCATTATGGCTACAGGTTATCTCTTGTCTAATATCTATACAAGATACAGTAATTAAAAGATCAAAATACAATTCACAAATACAGCTAGCTTGTAGCAGAGAAGTAGGACTGGACATGTATGAAGTATGAATGCTGAGATGTTGGGGTGGTGTCAGGGGGGTGGCATGGGATGGCGGGAGATCTCCCCCGCTGATCCACAACAAGGCGGCCGCTTAAGGAAAAGGTATTTTTTTTTTTCCTTCCCACAAACTGAACCTTGTTAAATTAATTTTACGACATATTACATAAAGTTGTGCCACAACTCTTCAGTCGTGCTATACCCGAGTCATGCCAAATAAACTCATGCTAAATGGCGGTCTACTGTACTCTGCATACTAAGAGGCTTTCTGCATGCACACCTAAATGTCGCCCATCTCTCAACAAACATTATTTGATGCTGAAATAAATAATTGGAATCTGAGTCTATTAACCAGTGTAACTCATATTTCTGTTCGTTTTTGTCTACTCTGTCAAAACCTGTGTTAATACAGTAGGGCCCCGCTTTATGGTATTTCACCTTATGGCGTTCCGCTAATATGGTGATTTCAAATTTTAACCAAAACTTGCTATACGGGTCCCCATCTTTCTAATACAGCACGCACTGTGCCCCACCCGTTTTGTTTACATTCTTCATGAGCACATCTCTCTGTTATGTCTGGAGGCTTTCCAAAATTTCAAGTATTTTAAAGTTATTACATATTTTATATGTACAGTGGACCCCCGCATAGCAACTTTAATCCGTGCAAGAGGGCTGATTGTTATGCGAAATGATCGGTATGCGAATGAATTTTCCCCATAAGAAATAATGGAAATCAAATTAATCCATGCAAGACACCCAAAAGTATGAAAAAAAAAAAAAATTTTACCACATGAAATATACATTTTCCTACACACAAAGAGAAGGATACATGCACAATAGTAGAGTAGTACATGCACAATATATATTGTGCATGTACTACTCTACTAAATGAAGAATAAATGACACTTACCTTTATTGAAGATGCAGCAATGACTGATGAGACACTGTGTCCTGGGAATGCCTTTTCCTCCTGAGTACTGTAGGTCCTGTTTGGCATTTTCTTCCAGAACAGGCCTTATCACACTGTGTATGCCACTCACATTCTTAAATCTCTCAAACCAACCAACCTTTGCTGGCTTTAAATTCACCAATATGAGCACTAGTTCCAGGCATTTTTCCCTGTTCACCTGGGTGTTAGTCGACTGGTGTGGGTTGCATCCTGGGAGACAAGATTAAGGACCCCAATGGAAATAAGTTAGACAATCTTCGATGACACTGACTTTTTTGGGTTATCCTGGGTGGCAAATCCTCTGGGGTTAATTGTTTCTTGGTATTCTCAATAAGCCACACCAACAACGGTGCTACAGCAGCAGCAGCAGCAGCTGACAGTGCAGCAGCAGCAGCAGCTGTACCACCAATAGTAGCGATGGTTGATTGGGGTTTATTATACAACCTGGCCAGCTCGGAGACATGCACTCCACTTTCATACTTATCAATGATCTTTTTCTTCATCTCTATAGTAATTCTCACCCTTATTGCTGTAGGGTTGGCACTAGAAGCTTTCTTGGGGCCCATGGTCACTTATTTTGCAGATAAAATCACCAAAAACACTGTAATATCTGAAATGTTCGATTGTATGCTTGGATGTTACAGCCCGAGGCTGGCTGGTAAACAATGCCACCGGCGGCACATGAGGCTGGCTAAGGCGCACATTGGGACGCGTCTCGGACGAAGAGTGGTGAGCGGGTTTTTGAGCGGTATGCGAGGCAAAATTTTTGCGATAAAAGCAAGCGGTATGCGGATTGAACGTTATGTGATGCGTACGGTATGCGGGAGTCCACTGTACTCTGATAATTATACTTATGTGTACTTGTACCTAAATATACTTACACACTGTGCTGGCATGCAGGTACACATTAAAATCACTAAGAGTTTCTCTACTCTTGATGCCATGTAATAATCTCTTGGGCGCATTAACCCGTAAACGGTCCAAACGTATATATACGTTCTCTCCCATAGTGCCCCAATTTTTTTGAGAAAAAAAAAAAAAATTTTAACAGGAAAAAAGAACATATGGTACCCAGGCATCCCCAATTATTTTAATATGGCACACAGTGAGTGTGCACACCCATTCTCTCATGTCTAGGCGACTCAGGCTTTACGTGGCAATGTTGAATGTATGACAAATAAAATGTATATACAGTGGACCCCCGGTTAACGATATTTTTTCACTCCAGAAGTATGTTCAGGTGCCAGTACTGACCGAATTTGTTCCCATAAGAAATATTGTGAAGTAGATTAGTCCATTTCAGACCCCAAAACATACACGTACAAATGCACTTACATAAATACACTTACATAATTGGTCACATTCGGAGGTAATCGTTATGCGGGGGTCCACTGTATACATTTGGGGCACTAGCGGTAAAAACGTATACTATATACGTTTGGACCGTTTACGGGTTAAACATCATATATTACCTTAGTATAGACATTTCTGTTAATCCATCTATGAATTTTTTTCAAAATTATATAATAAACACGCTATGAAACATATGAACATGATACATACTCCCACAGTATAAAAATTGACATAAATATGAGATGTGTTTACCAAGCGGTTTGTAGGAGTGTTGGAAGAATTACGTTTTCTCTAGTCAAACACCAGGTGCTGGGGATAGCTGTAGAAAACTATTCCTTTCGTTTGCCTTCACTCTATAACTATTCACGACACTTGTGGGTTTAGCACTTTTATTATGATTATAATAATAATAATAATAATAATAATAATAATAATAATAATAATAATAATACAGGTACCATCCTACTTATGACCGAGTTTGGCTCTGACCAACTGGCCGCAAGTCAAAATGGACGTAAGTCGAACCTTTGAAAATTGCTAACATATTGGGTAGGGCATAATGTCAAACCTTTGCTATATAAACTACCTACATAGTACTGTAATGTAATGTACAATCATTATTTCATTCTTTTTACCATAATTTACTTAAATTGATATATTTTAATCATTTATGTACTGTATATGTATTATATATACATGTACATGGCAATGAACTGTATTATAAATTTTACATCTCATACAGTATCATATGTTACTGTTATCTTTAAGTATTTTCGACACAGTGGAATGGGAGAATACCACTGGTAGTGCCATCCTGCCAGAATGTACTATAACCAATACCCTAAGTAAAGAGAAACAAGTCTGCAACGTGTGTAATACGTATTCGGCTGGCTGGCTGGCTTGCTGGCTGGGTGGGTGGCTGCCTGACTGAATTTGGATCTCTCTCTCTCTCTCTCTCTCTCTCTCTCTCTCTCTCTCTCTCTCTCTCTCTCTCTCTCTCTCTCTCTCTCTCTCTCTCTCTCTCTCTCTGTCTCTCTCTGTCTCTCGCTGTCTCTCGCTGTCTCTCTCTGTCTCTGTCTCTCTCTCTGTCTCTCTCTCTGTCTCTCTCTCTGTCTCTCTCTCTGTCTCTCTCTCTGTCTCTCTTTCTGTCTCTCTCTCTGTCTCTCTGTCTCTCTCTCTGTCTCTCTCTCTGTCTCTCTCTCTCTGTCTCTCTCTCTCTGTCTCTCTCTCTCTGTCTCTCTCTCTCTGTCTCTCTCTCTCTGTCTCTCTCTCTCTGTCTCTCTCTCTCTGTCTCTCTCTCTCTGTCTCTCTCTCTGTCTCTCTCTCTCTGTCTCTCTCTCTGTATCTCTCTCTGTCTCTCTCTCTGTCTCTCTGTCTCTCTCTCTGTCTCTCTCTCTGTCTCTCTCTCTGTCTCTCTCTCTCTGTCTCTCTCTCTGTCTCTCCTCTCTCTCTCTCTCTCTCTCTCTCTCCTCTCTCTCTCTCTCTCTCTCTCTCTCTCTCTCTCTCTCTCTCATAAGTAAAGTTATTTTTTAGCTATAGAATATTTACTTTCTCTTATACTTAACTCTAACTATAGATTCACTATAAATCTTATGATAACAAGCATTGATCTTGATACCAACCTCATATTGAATGACTTAAATGAATTAAACAGTAACTGTAATTACTACACAGCAGAACTATCAAAGGCACTTCTCAGAGCCAACAACAACATAACTCTCTTTAACTACAATATCAGATCTTTAAGCAAACATTACGATGACTTCATAGCATTACTAAATTCTCTGCATGCCAGTATGTCCATCATTGCTCTCACCAAAACCTGGCTAAAACCTGATAATACAGATGTCTATGCCATTCCTGGTTACACAGCCATACACAACTGTAGGCCAGATCAACAAAGGGGTGGCACAGCTGTATACTACTCAGACCAACTAAAATGTATCATTAATATTTGCACAAGGGATGAACATGGGGAATATATAATAGCTAAATTCAAATCCAAAAACCTACAAAAACCTCTTATAGTGATAAACACCTACAGAGTACCACAGTCAAACATTAGCCATTTTAGTGAAAACCTAGGAGGTATGATAACTGATGCATGCATGAATAAAGATCACTTACTACTCTCAGGTGACTTCAATATAAATCTTCTGCAAGACCAGGACCCACACGTTACTGAATTCACAAACACTATGAGTAACTGCTTGTTGCTATCAACAGTAACAAAACCTACAAGAATTACAGAGACTAGTGTTTCCCTACTAGACCACATCTGGACCAACACCATATCCCCTTTAAAATTAGGTATAATCACAGATAATACCACAGACCACTACCCTACCTTCCTCATAACCAATCTAGGCAAATTACCACAAGACACTACTAAAGTCACTTTCAAACTTCAAAATGAGGCAGCCATTAATAACTTCACAACAGCAGTGTCAAACATTGACTATCACAGGGAGCTAGAAATCTATACAGAAATTGATGAATGTACAGTGGACGCCCGGTTCACAATATTAATCCATTCCTGAGAGCTCATTGTAAACCAAAATTATCGGAAAGCGAATAAATATTCCCCATAAGAAATAATGGGAATCAAATTAATCCGTGCAAGACACCCTAAAGTATGAAAAAAAACTTTTACCACATGATATATTAAGTTTAACACAATATAATAATTACAATAACAATAATAACAATAGAATAATCACAATAGAATAATTGATACTTACCTTTAATGAAGATCTGGTGATGATTGATGGGATGGGAGGAGGGGAGAGTGTCGAAGTTTTTAATGTTTAGAAGGGGAATCCCCCTCCATTAGGACTTGAGGTAGCAAGTCCTTTTCTGGGGTTACTTCCCTTCTTCTTTTAATGCCACTAGGACCAGCTTGAAAGTCACTGATCTTCTGTCACACAACATATCTGTCCATAGAGGCCTGTACCTCTCGTTCCTTTATGACTTTCCTAAAGTGGTTCACAACATTGTCAGTGTACAGGTTGCCAACACGGCTTGCAGTAGCTGTGCCAGGGTGATTTTCATCAAAAAAGGTTTGCACTTCAAGCCACTTTGCACACATTTCATTAATTTCAATAGTCATTAGCACCCTTGGTCTCGATGGGTTGGCACTAGAAGCTTTCTTGGGGCCCATGGTGGCTTATTTTGCAGAAACAAGCACCAAAAACAGTGATAATATGGATAATATAGAATGTACCAAATGTATCCTTAGATAAGATAAGATAAGATAAGATTTCGTTCGGATTTTTAACCCCGGAGGGTTAGCCACCCAGGATAACCCAAGAAAGTCAGTGCGTCATCGAGGACTGTCTAACTTATTTCCATTGGGGTCCTTAATCTTGTCCCCCAGGATGCGACCCACACCAGTCGACTAACACCCAGGTACCTATTTGCTGCTAGGTGAACAGGACAACAGGTGTAAGGAAACGTGTCGAAACGTTTTCACCCGCCGGGAATCGAACCCGGGCCCTCGTGTGTGAAGCGGGAGCTTTAGCCACCAGGCCACCGGGCCACCCCACCGGGCGCGCAAACTGGCTGGCTTGTAAACACTGGATATGTACACTGGCTGGCTTGTAAACACTGGATATGTCTCGTACGAATCGTATCGCATACCGGGTTTTGTAACGGAAACCGAGGCAAATTTTTTGCGATATAATGCTTCGGATACCGGATTTATCGGATACCGATGGCTTCGCGAACTGGGGGTCCACTGTACAGTGGACCCCCGCATAACGATATTAATCCGTTCCTGAGAGCTCATTGTTATGCGAAATTATCGTTATGCGAATGAATTTTCCCCATGAGAAATGTAATGGAAATCAAATTAATCCATGCAAGACACCCAAAAGTATGAAAAAAAAAAAATTTTACCAGATGAAATATACATTTTCCTACACACAAAGAGAAGGATACATGCACAATAGTAGAGTAGTACATGCACAATATATATTGTGCATGTACTACTCTACTAAATGAAGAATAAATGACACTTACCTTTAATGAAGATGCAGCAATGACTGATGAGACACTGTCCTGGGAGTGCCTTTTCCTCCTGAGTAATGTAGGTCCTGTTTGGCATTTTCTTCCAGAACAGGCCTTATCACACTGTGTATGCCACTACGATTCTTAAATCTCTCAAACCAACCTTTGCTGGCTTTAAATTCACCGATATGAGCACTAGTTCCAGGCGTTTTTCCCTGTTCACCTGGGTGTTAGTCGACTGGTGTGGGTTGCATCCTGGGAGACAAGATTAAGGACCCCAATGGAAATAAGTTAGACAGTCTTTGATGACACTGACTTTTTTGGGTTATCCTAGGGTGGCTAACCCTCTGGGGTTAATTGTTTCTTGGTATTCTCAATAAGCCACACCAACAACGGTGCTACAGCAGCAGCAGCAGCAGCAGCAGCTGACAGTGCTACAGCAGCAGCTGACAGTGCTACAGCAGCAGCAGACGATGCTACAGCAGCAGCAGATTGTACTACAGCAGCAGCAGCAGCTGACGGTGGTACAGCAGCAGCAGCAGCTGATGGTGCTACAGCAGCAGCAGCAGCAGCTGACAGTGCTACAGCAGCAGCAGCAGCTGACAGTGCAGCAGCAGCAGCAGCTGACAGTGCTACAGCAACAGCTGACAGTGCTACAGCAGCAGCAGATGGTGCTACAGCAGCAGCAGATTGTACTACAGCAGCAGCAGCAGCAGCTGATGGTGGTACAGCAGCAGCAGCAGCTGATGGTGGTACAGCAGCAGCAGCAGCTGACAGTGCTACAGCAGCAGCAGCAGCTGACAGTGCAGCAGTAGCAGCAGCAGCTGACAGTGCTACAGCAGCAGCAGCAGCAGACAGTGCTACAGCAGCAGCTGACAGTGCTACAGCAGCAGCTGACAGTGCTACAGCAGAAGCAGATGGTGCTACAGCAGCAGCAGACTGTACTACAGCAGCAGCAGCAGCTGACGGTGGTACAGCAGCAGCTGACGGTGCTACAGCAGCAGCAGCTGACAGTGCTACAGCAGCAGCAGCAGTTGACCATGGTACCACAGTATTTCGATAATATTTCTCACCCTTTTTACCACAGGGTTGGCACTAGAAGCTTTCTTGGGGTCCATGGTCACTTATTTTGCAGATAAAATCAGCAAAAACGCTGTAATAATACGAAATGTTCCAATTGTATGCTTGCATGTTACCGCGGAGGCTAGCTTGTAAACAATGCCACCGGCGGAACATGTGAGGCTGGCTCAGGCCGCACATTAGACGCGTCTCGGACGAATAGTGTTGAGTGGGTTTTTTAGCGGTATGCGAGGCAAAATCTTAGCGATAAAATGTATCGGTATGCGGATTTAGCGTTATGTGATGCCAACGGTATGCGGGGGTCCACTGTATTAATAATTTTCTAAAAAAGACCCAATACCTCTATAACAAGCACTGCCCTAAAAAAAACTAAACAGATGACAGCTAAGAGACTGAACAGTCCCTGGCTAACACCTAGCATCCTCAAATCCATTAATACAATGCACCAATATGAAAAACTGAACAGAATGGGTCCCGTAACCAGAGACCAAACAAAACGTTACTTGTCAATCCTAACCAGCTTGATAAGAAGGGCTAAAAAATTGTATTATGAGAACAGATTATCCAACTTAAAAGGTGATAGAAAAAAGATCTGGAAAACTCTCTCAGAAATTCTAGGAACAAAAAAGATATCACAAAATAGCGCAATTGAACTAACAAAACCAGATGAACCCCAACTCCCACCAACTGAAACAGCAAACAGACTCAATGATTTCTTCTCCACCATAGGAAAAAACCTTGCCAATAAAATCCCAAGCTCTAATGCCCCACCCAATGACTACCTCACTGGCAACTACCTGAACGCACAGTTCCTAGCTCCGATTAACCCAACAGAAGTCTCCCTTATTATCGACACACTAAAAAACATGACAGGAGATTTAAGTACCTTACCACCCTTTATATACAAAAAAGCGTCGCAAGTGCTGTCACCAATCATTGCAACACTCTTCAACAAATCCATCGAATCCTATACCTTCCCTACAGTTCTCAAAATAGCGAGGGTCACCTCAATCCATAAAGGAGGAGACCAAACAGACTTGAATAACTGTAGGCAAACATCCAACTTACACCCTCTCTCTAAAATCTAAGAAAAATTAATTCATAAGCGAATCTATTCCTACCTCATCTCCCACAACATACTCAACCCCTGTCAGTTTAGGTTCAGGCCTAATAAAAATACAAATGATGCTATTATACAAATGCTAGAACAAATATACACTGCACTAGAGAAAAAAGAAGTCCCACTGGGGATCTTCATTGATTTACATAAAGCTTTTGATACAGTTGACCATGACTTGCTCCACATAAAATTGTTGCACTATGGTACAAGAGGGCACTCTCTCCCCTCTCCAATGTCATACCTCAGCAACAGCAGCCAATATGTGCACACAAATGGAGCAAACTCTTGCACACAACCAATTACAGTTGGTGTCCCACAGGGAAGTGTCCTTGGCCCTCTTCTCTTTCTCGTTTACATAAATGACCTACCAAATGCATCGCAACTACTCAAACCCACACTATTTGCAGATGACACTACATACGTCTTCTTTCACGCGAGCCCAGTCATGCTAGCCAATACTGTGAATACCGAATTACAGGCAATATCTACCTGGATGAGTACTAACAAACTTACTCTAAACATTGACAAAACCTACTTCATTCAGTTTGGTAACAGAGCTACAGACGTCCCTCTTAGCATAATGATAAACGGATCACCTATCACAAAACTCACAGAGGGAAAATTCTTAGGAATCCACCTTGATAACAGACTCAAATTTCAAACACATATACAACAAATTTCCAAGAAAATTTCCAAGATCGTAGGCATACTATCGAAGATACTGTACTATGTTCTACAGTCAGCCCTCCTGGCCCTATCTCACCTATAAGAAACATAAGATAGGAGGATCACTGCAGCAGGCCTGTTGGCCCATACTCGGCAGGTCCTTCACAATCCATCCCACTAACAAAACATTTGCCCAACCTAATTTTCAATGCTACCCAAGAAATATGCTCTGATAACTCTATCCACTCATTTGCAAGTCCCACTCAAATCCAACCCCTCTCACTCATATATTTATCCAACCTAAATTTGAAACTACCCAAAGTCCTAGCTTCAATAACCCAACTAGGTAGACTGTTCCACTCATCAACTACCCTATTTCCAAACCAATACTTTCCTGTGTCCTTTCTAAATCTAAACTTATGTAATTTAAATCCATTACTGCGGGTTCTCTCTTGGAGGGATATCCTCAAGACCTTATTAATATCCCCTTTATTAATACCTATCTTCCACTTATACACTTCTATCGTGTCTCCCCTCATTCTTCGTCTAACAAGTGAATGTAATTTAAGAGTCTTCAATCTTTCTTCATAAGGAAGATTTCTAATGCTATGTATTAATTTAGTCATTCTACGCTGAATGTTTTCTAACGAATTTATGTCCATTCTGTAATATGGAGACCAGAAATGAGCTGCATAATCTAGGTGAGGCCTTACTAATGATGTATAAAGCTGCAGTATAATCTCTAGACTTCTGTTGCTTACACTTCTTGATATAAATCCCAATAATCTATTTGCCTTATTACGTACGCTTAGGCACTGCTGTCTTGGTTTAAGGTTGCTGCTCACCATAACCCCCAAGTCATTTTCGCAATCTGTATGGCTAAGTTCTACATTATTTAACTTATAAGTGCTAGGGTTATGGACACTTCCGAGCTTCAGAACCTTGCATTTATCTACATTGAACTGCATCTGCAACTTTTCTGACCAAGAATAGAGATTGTCTAAATCCTCCTGCAGTTCCCTAACATCTACGTTTGAGTCAATTACCCTACCTATCTTTGTGTCATTGGCGAATTTGCTCATATCACTAGTAATACCCTCGTCAAGGTCATTGATATACATGTATATTATAAACAACAATGAGCCTAAGACTGATCCCTGTGGTACGCCACTTGTTACATATCCCCACTCGGATTTAACCCCATTTATGGACACTATCTGCTTCCTGTCTGTGAGCCATGACTCGATCCATGAGAGCACTTTTCCTTGAATGCCATGAGCTGCCACTTTCTTTAACAGTCTTTGGTGTGCAACTCAATCAAAAGCCTTACTAAAATCTAAGTAAATAATATCAAATTCTTTATCGTGATCAACAGCCTCAAAAGCTTTACTGAGGAAAGTTAATAAATTAGTTAGACAAGAATGGCCTCTTGTGAATCCATGCTGAGTATCATTAATCAGATTATGCTTATCCAGATGGCTTCTTATAAACTCAGCTATAATTGACTCTTGCAATTTGCCTACAATTGAGGTCAGGCTTATTGGGCGGTAATTTGATGGCAATGACTTATCCCCTGATTTAAAAAATAGGAATTATATTAGCCATCTTCCACATATCAGACACTATACTTGTTTGAAGAGATAAATTAGAAATACAGTGGACCCTCGCATAACGCTATTAATCCGTTCCTGAGAGCTCAATTTTAGGCGAAATTATCATTAGGCGAATTAATTTTCTCCATAAGAAATAATGGAGATCAAATTAATCCGTGCAAGACACCCAAAAGTATGAAAAAAAAAAATTTTTACCAAATGAAATATTAATTTTAATACACACAAACTTAAGAAGACATGCACAGTTACATGACACTTACCTTTATTGAAGATCTGGTGATGATTGATGGGATGGGAGGAGGGGAGAGTGTTGATGGTCTTAGTGTTTAGAAGGGGTATCCTCTTCCATTAGGACTTGAGGTGTCAAGTTCTTTTCCGGGGTTACTTCCCTTCTCCTTTTAATGCCACTAAGACCAGCTTCAGCGTCACTGGACTTCTGTCGCACAACATATCTGTACATAGAGGTCTGTACCTCTCGTTCCTTTATGACTTTCCTAAAGTGGTTCGCAACATTGTCAGTGTACAGGTTGCCAACACGGCTTGCAACAGCTGTCTGAGGGTGATTTTCATCCATAAAGGTTTGCACTTCAAGCCACTGTGCACAGATTTCCTTAATCTTTGAAGTAGGCAACTTCTTCAATTTCTCTCTCCCCTCCTACGAAGCAGTTTCCTCAGGTGTGGCCTCTTGCTGTTGAAGATGATCTAGCAGCTTGTCAGTGGTTAGTTCTTCATTGTCCTCCTCCACCAACTCTTCCACATCCTCCCCACTAACCTCCAACCCCAAGGACTTCCCCAATGCCACAATTGATTCCTCATCTGGCATACGCTTCTCAGAGTTAGCCTCAAATCCTTCAAAATCCCTTTTGTCTGCACATTCTGGCCACAGTTTCTTCCAAGTAGAGTTCAAGGTCCTGTTAGTCACTCCCTCCCAAGCCTTACCTATAAGGTTTACACAATTGAGGATATTAAAGTGATCTCTCCAAAACTCTCTTAGAGTCAATTGAGTTTCTGAGGTCACTACAAAGCACTTTTCAAACAGAGCTTTTGGGTACAGTTTTTTGAAGTTTGCAATGACCTGCTGGTCCATGGGCCACAGGAGAGGAGTGGTATTAGGAGGCAAAAACTTGACCTTAATGAAGCTCATGTCCCCACAAAGTTGCTCTGCCAAGTCTGTAGGATGACCAGGGGCATTGTCTAACACCAGGAGGCACTTAAGGTCTAATTTATTTTCAATTAGGTAATTTTTCACAGTGGGGGCAAATGCATGGTGTAACCAGTCATAGAAAAAGTCCCTAGTGACCCATGCCTTACTGTTTGCCCTCCACAGCACACACAAATTAGCCTTGAGGATATTCTTTTGCCTGAACGCTCTGGGAGTTTCAGAGTGATACACCAATAAAGGCTTCACTTTGCAATCACCACTAGCATTGGCAAACATTAACAGAGTAAGCCTGTCTTTTATAGGCTTATGTCCTGGGAGTGCCTTTTCCTCCTGAGTAATGTAGGTGCCGACGGTATGCGGGGGTCCACTGTACAGTGGACCCCCAGTTAACGATATTTTTTCACTCCAGAAGTATGTTCAGGTGCCAGTACTGACCGAATTTGTTCCCATAAGGAATATTGTGAAGTAGATTAGTCCATTTCAGACCCCCAAACATACACGTGCAAACACACTTATATAAATACACTTACATAATTGGTCGCATTCGGAGGTGATCGTTATGCGGGGGTCCACTGTACTAAATAAGCTACCATGGCTCCAAAGAAAGCTCCTAGTGCCAAGCCTGTGGTAAAGAAGGTGAGAAATACGATTGAATTTAAGAAAACCATCATTGAACAATATGAAAGTGGTACAAGTGTGGCCGAACTGTCCAGGATGTATAAGAAACCCTACACAACCTTATGTTCCATAGTGGCCAAGAAAAAGGAAATAAAGGATGCTCTTGTTGCAAAGGGAGTAACTATGCTGACAAAAATGAGATCACCAGTACTGGAAGAGGTTGAGAAGTTATTATTGGTGTGGATAAATGAGAAACAATTAGCAGGAGATACTCTTATGACATCGATTATTTGTGAAAAGGCTAGGCAGTTGCATGAAGATTTGGTAAAGAAATTGCCTGCAAATAGTGGTGAAGTGAGTGAATTTAAGGCCAGCAAAGGCTGGTTTGAGAGATTTAAGAACCGTACTGGCATACACAGTGTGGTAAGGCATGGTGAGGCTGCCAGTTTGGACCACAAGGCGGCTAAATATATGTGCATGAATTCCAGGAGTACATAGAGGCTGAAGGACTGAAACCTGAACAAGTGTTCAATTGTGACGAAACAGGCCTCTTTTGGAAGAAAATGCCAAAGAGGACCTTCATTACACAAGAGGAAAAGGCAATGCCAGGACACAAGCCTATGAAAGACAGGCTGATGCTAATGTTCTGTGCTAATGCTAGTGGGGATTTCAAAATGAAGCCATTACTAGTGTACCATTCTGAAAATCCCAGAGTGTTCAGGAAAAACAATGTTATGAAGAGTAAATTGCGTGTGTTTTGGAAATCTAATAGTAAGGCATGGGTCACGAGGGAAATTTTCGTCGAGTGGTTCAATGAAGTGTTTGGCCCTAGTGTGAAGGAGTATCTCCTGGAAAAGAAATTGGATCTCAAGTGCCTGCTAGTAATGGACAATGCACCTGCTCATCTTCCAAACTTGGATGACCTAATTTTCGAGGAGTTTGGGTTCATCACAGTAAAGTTCTTGCCCCTGAATACCACTCCTCTCCTCCAACCCATGGACCAGCAGGTTATTGCAAACTTTAAAAAACTCTACACAAAAGCAATGTTTCACAGGTGCTTGACTGTGACCACAGACACTCACTTAACCCTAAGGGAATTTTGGAGAGAACACTTCAGCATCCTCCACTGCATAACCCTTATAGGTATGGCTTGGAAGGGAGTGACTACCAGGACTTTGAACTCTACCTGGAGAAAATTGTGGCCAGATTGTGTTGACAAGAGGGATTTTGAAGGATTTGGGACTGACCCTAATGAGCCTATGTCTGTTGTAAAATCAATTGTGGCACTGGGGAGTTCCATGGGGTTGGATGTGAGTTTGGAGGATGTGGAAGAATTGGTGGAAGACCACAATGAAGAGCTCACCACTGAGGAGCTGCAAGAGCTTCAGCAGGAAGAGCAACACATCGCAGCTCAGAATCTTGCTGCACAGGAGGAAGAGAGATGGAAGAAGGTGCCTTCTTCAGAAATTAAAGAGATTTTTACTTTGTGGGGTAAGATGGAAAGCTTTATGGAGAAACATCACCCTAACAAGGTTGTTGCAAGCCAGGTTGGCAACATGTACAGTGACAAAGTCTTGGGACATTTTAGGGACGTGTTAAAGAGATGCCAGAAACAGGGCTCTCTCCACAGTTTTTTTTTGTGAGACAGGACTCCAGTGACTCTCAAGGTGGTTCTAGTGGCATTAAGAAACAGAGAAGAGAAGCAACCCCAGAAAAGCAAATGGTACCTGAGGTGTTGATGGAAGGGGATTCCCCTTCCAAACTATAAACAATCCACTCTCTCTCCTCCTCCAGTCTCCCATACACTAAGAAGAATCTCCAATAAAGGTAAGTGTTATGTTGTTAATGTTTCATTCATCATTTCCCATTGTATTGTTTATGTACTACATGTATATTTCATGTTAAAATTTTTTTTGTTTTAATACTTCTAGGTGTCAGGAACGGATTAATTGTATTTACATTATTTCTTATGGGGAAAACTGATTCGTAAATCGTAAATTTCGTTTATAGTAACGGCTCCAGGAACGGATTAATTATGAAAAACGAGGGACCACTGTATTTTACTTTTTTTTTTGTTTTTTAATGCCTAGTTCTATTGCTCACTTAATATATGTTAGTGTAAACTTGTTATATGGCTTTTTGTTTTCTGGCGATGTCCACTTTCCGGCAGTAGCCTGGAACCTAACCTGCCATATAAGTGGTGCCCTACTGTATACAGGTCCACATCCCTTTATCCGAAATTCTGAAATTCGATAAGCTCCGAAAACCGAAGTTTTTCATGCATTGTAGAGCGTAAGTCATCTCTGAGCTGGATCACGCTGCCACGTGGCGACATTGAGAATCATTCTGAAATTCGAAAAAGTCTGAAATTCAAAACAATACAGGCGCCAAGGGTTTCGGATAGAGGGATGTGCACCTGTATTTGATGTAGTCGTCTCCTAGTGCTTCACCTAGTGCTAATACTAGCACTAGATGATATTGATTGGCAGAGAGAGCTAGCTGACAGCAATAATATTGACAAAGATGTCAAATTTTTTTTACATAAAACCCTAAACCTCTATAACAAGCATTGTCCAATCAAAACGAAGCAGATCACAGAAAAGAGACTAAACAGCCCATGGCTAACAAAAAGTATCCTCAAATCTATTAATAAAGAACACCAACTTGAAAAACAGTTCAGATTAGGCTTAATTACTAAAGAATTAACTAAACGATACACATCAATACTCACAAAACTAATATGAAAATCAGAGCAAATGTATTATGAAAATAGATTTATTGAAATAAAAGATGATATGAAAAGTACCTGGCAAACGAGGTATGCCACGAAACATCTAAGGTGGCAAATTGCTTTAATTCCTGCTACACATCTGTTGCATCAACACTAGTAAGTAAACTACCAGCTGCATCAAATACCTCTAGCACAGACTCTGATAAGTTTCAAACATACTATACCAATAAAGGGGTAACCCCAAACAGTTGTCAACTAGTAAGTGTATCTCATGACTTTATTCAAAAAGAACTAAGCAGGTTAAACCCAACTAAGAGCACTGGCCCGGATAACATCTCGTCTAAGTTCCTAAAAGATGGTGCTTCTGAACTGTCAATCCCTATTGCTCACATAATAAATCTATTAATCACCACTAATACCGTACTGGAGGGGTTCAAGGATGCCAGAGTTACTCCTATCTTCAAGAAAAATAGTAGGTCTGATGTCAGCAACTATAGGCCTGTTAGCATACTCAGTATAATATCCAAAATTCTAGAGAGGGCGGTGTACTCTCATGTAGTTAAGTACCTTATTGACAACAACATTCTCCATAGCTATCAATTGGGCTTTAGAAGATCTTACTCAACCGACACCTCCCTAATTAATCTGATGGATTACCTGAGAACTGAAATGTCAAAGAGGAACCTCATAGGTATGGTAACCTTAGACCTGCAAAAGGCCTTCGATACTGTCAACCACAATATATTATGTAAGAAACTTCAAGCTATCGGTATAGGTTCTGTAGACTGGTTTAAGTCCTACCTTAGCAACAGGAGACAAATTGTCAAAATCAACAAAACGGAATCAGAACCCCTGCCGATAGCATGTGGAGTTCCCCAAGGCTGTATTCTGGGTCCCTTATTATTCTTATGTTATGCCAATGACATGCCTATCAGTGTCAAGTGCAAACTCCTACTGTATGCAGATGACAGTGCTCTGTTAGTGTCAGGTAAAGACCCACAAGATATAGCTAATGTTTTAACACTGGAACTGGAGTCCTGCAGCAAATGGTTAGTAGACAACAAACTATCATTACACCTTGGGAAAACTGAAGCCATTCTCTTTGGCACAAAACATAAACTGAGAAGGGTAAATAATTTTAATGTCCAGTTTAAAGGGGAGCCCATCACTTTGGTTTCATCAGTAAAATATCTGGGAATCCCCTTTGACTCATGCATGTCAGGAGAATTGATAGGGAACAGTGTAGTAAAGAAAGCGAATGCCAGACTGAAGTTCCTGTATAGACAAGCACAGTGTCTACCTACTGAGGCTCACAGGACCCTATGTCTAGCACTTATACAATGCCATATGGATTACGCTTGCTCTTCATGGTACTCTGCCTTGACAAAAAAACTGATAGACTGCAAATCACCCAGAACAAAATCGTAAGATTCATCCTGGGGCTGGGACCAAGAGAGCATGTAGGCCAGAATGAATTACAGCAGTTGGATATGATGAATGATGAAGACAGAGTAAAACAACTGAAGCTAAATCATGTTTATAACTAAATAATACACATCAATACTCACAAAACTAATATGAAAATCAGAGCAAATGTATTATGAAAATAGATTTATTGAAATAAAAGATGATATGAAAAGTACCTGGCAAACGAGGTATGCCACGAAACATCTAAGGTGGCAAATTGCTTTAATTCCTGCTACACATCTGTTGCATCAACACTAGTAAGTAAACTACCAGCTGCATCAAATACCTCTAGCACAGACTCTGATAAGTTTCAAACATACTATACCAATAAAGGGGTAACCCCAAACAGTTGTCAACTAGTAAGTGTATCTCATGACTTTATTCAAAAAGAACTAAGCAGGTTAAACCCAACTAAGAGCACTGGCCCGGATAACATCTCGTCTAAGTTCCTAAAAGATGGTGCTTCTGAACTGTCAATCCCTATTGCTCACATAATAAATCTATTAATCACCACTAATACCGTACTGGAGGGGTTCAAGGATGCCAGAGTTACTCCTATCTTCAAGAAAAATAGTAGGTCTGATGTCAGCAACTATAGGCCTGTTAGCATACTCAGTATAATATCCAAAATTCTAGAGAGGGCGGTGTACTCTCATGTAGTTAAGTACCTTATTGACAACAACATTCTCCATAGCTATCAATTGGGCTTTAGAAGATCTTACTCAACCGACACCTCCCTAATTAATCTGATGGATTACCTGAGAACTGAAATGTCAAAGAGGAACCTCATAGGTATGGTAACCTTAGACCTGCAAAAGGCCTTCGATACTGTCAACCACAATATATTATGTAAGAAACTTCAAGCTATCGGTATAGGTTCTGTAGACTGGTTTAAGTCCTACCTTAGCAACAGGAGACAAATTGTCAAAATCAACAAAACGGAATCAGAACCCCTGCCGATAGCATGTGGAGTTCCCCAAGGCTGTATTCTGGGTCCCTTATTATTCTTATGTTATGCCAATGACATGCCTATCAGTGTCAAGTGCAAACTCCTACTGTATGCAGATGACAGTGCTCTGTTAGTGTCAGGTAAAGACCCACAAGATATAGCTAATGTTTTAACACTGGAACTGGAGTCCTGCAGCAAATGGTTAGTAGACAACAAACTATCATTACACCTTGGGAAAACTGAAGCCATTCTCTTTGGCACAAAACATAAACTGAGAAGGGTAAATAATTTTAATGTCCAGTTTAAAGGGGAGCCCATCACTTTGGTTTCATCAGTAAAATATCTGGGAATCCCCTTTGACTCATGCATGTCAGGAGAATTGATAGGGAACAGTGTAGTAAAGAAAGCGAATGCCAGACTGAAGTTCCTGTATAGACAAGCACAGTGTCTACCTACTGAGGCTCACAGGACCCTATGTCTAGCCCTTATACAATGCCATATGGATTACGCTTGCTCTTCATGGTACTCTGCCTTGACAAAAAAACTGATAGACTGCAAATCACCCAGAACAAAATCGTAAGATTCATCCTGGGGCTGGGACCAAGAGAGCATGTAGGCCAGAATGAATTACAGCAGTTGGATATGCTGAATGATGAAGACAGAGTAAAACAACTGAAGCTAAATCATGTTTATAACTAAATAATACACATCAATACTCACAAAACTAATATGAAGATCAGAGCAAATGTATTATGAAAATAGATTTATTGAAATAAAAGATGATATGAAAAGTACCTGGCAAACGAGGTATGCCACGAAACATCTAAGGTGGCAAATTGCTTTAATTCCTGCTACACATCTGTTGCATCAACACTAGTAAGTAAACTACCAGCTGCATCAAATACCTTTAACACAGACTCTGATAAGTTTCAAACATACTATACCAATAAAGGGGTAACCCCAAACAGTTGTCAACTAGTAAGTGTATCTCATGCCTTTATTCAAAAAGAACTAAGCAGGTTAAACCCAACTAAGAGCACTGGCCCGGATAACATCCCGTCTAAGTTCCTAAAAGATGGTGCTTCTGAACTGTCAATCCCTATTGCTCACATAATAAATCTATCAATCACCACTAATACCGTACTGGAGGGGTTCAAGGATGCCAGAGTTACTCCTATCTTCAAGAAAAATAGTAGGTCTGATGTAAGCAACTATAGGCCTGTTAGTATACTCAGTATAATATCCAAAATTCTAGAGAGAACGGTGTACTCTCAAGTAGTTAAGTACCTTAATGACAACAACATTCTCCATAGCTATCAATTGGGCTTTAGAAGATCTTACTCAACCGACACCTCCCTAATTAATCTGATGGATTACCTGAGAACTGAAATGTCAAAGGGGAACCTCATAGGTATGGTAACCTTAGACCTGCAAAAGGCCTTCGATACTGTCAACCACAATATATTATGTAAGAAACTTCAAGCTATCGGTATAGGTTCTGTAGACTGGTTTAAGTCCTACCTTAGCAACAGGAGACAAATTGTCAAAATCAACGAAACGGAATCAGAACCCCTGCCGATAGCATGTGGAGTTCCCCAAGGCTGTATTCTGGGTCCCTTATTATTCTTATGTTATGCCAATGACATGCCTATCAGTGTCAAGTGCAAACTCCTACTGTATGCAGATGACAGTGCTCTGTTAGTGTCAGGTAAAGACCCACAAGATATAGCTAATGTTTTAACACTGGAACTGGAGTCCTGCAGCAAATGGTTAGTAGACAACAAACTATCATTACACCTTGGGAAAACTGAAGCCATTCTCTTTGGCACAAAACATAAACTGAGAAGGGTAAATAATTTTAATGTCCAGTTTAAAGGGGAGCCCATCACTTTGGTTTCATCAGTAAAATATCTGGGAATCCCCTTTGACTCACGCATGTCAGGAGAATTGATAGGGAACAGTGTAGTAAAGAAAGCGAATGCCAGACTGAAGTTCCTGTATAGACAAGCACAGTGTCTACCTACTGAGGCTCGCAGGACCCTATGTCTAGCCCTTATACAATGCCATATGGATTACGCTTGCTCTTCATGGTACTCTGCCTTGACAAAAAAACTGATAGACTGCAAATCACCCAGAATAAAATCGTAAGATTCATCCTGGAGCTGGGACCAAGAGAGCATGTAGGCCAGAATGAATTACAGCAGTTGGATATGCTGAATGTTGAAGACAGAGTAAAACAACTGAAGCTAAATCATGTTTATAAAATTGATCACAAACAGTGTCCAGAATGTCTTGCTGTCAATTTTGTCAAGGTTGGGAACCAAAGCAATCATAATACTAGGGGGAGAGAGCACAACTTTGTAGTACCCACAGTCATTGGCCAGGCTTCAAACAACTTTTATTGTACAACAATAAAGGAATGGAACAGACTACCCGCACATGTCAAAGCCAGCCATAGCATGAACCAGTTCAAGAAGAGTGCCAAAAGGTGCCTGATGAATGTAGCTACAGAAAGGGAGGGGAATGATTTTCCATTTTTTAGCTAACATACGTGTAAATTTTACCTTATTCCTAGTAATGACCCTCGTATTGTAGATAGTCTTAATGACCCTCGTGTAGTAGATAGTCTTTTTAGTATGATAATAAGATGTTATATTCATTATAGAATAATAAGAAAATATTATAACCTTTATATTATAATAATAAGGTAAAAGGACCCCATTGGAAATAAGTCACTCTGTCTGACTTTTTTGGGTTATCCCAGGTTCTCTACACATATGCTGCTATGTATGATAATTCTATGTAACTGTATTTGTGTATACCTGAATAAACTTACTTACTTACTTATTTACAACCCTCTCCAAAATTTTGGGCTCTAGGAAACCTTCTGGAAAAAAGAGAGATAAAATTAACTGAACCACATACAGCCTATAGGCACGGTCCACAAATTTAATGTCTTCTTCTCTACTGTAGTATCAAAGCTAGCAAGTTAAATTCCCAGCTCAAATACCCAGCTAAATGAGTACCTCACTGGCAACTACCCAGATACTCTATTTCTAGCTCAAAACAAAACAAAATAAAAAAGTTTATTTCTTTGCAAGGTTACATTGAGATTATGAAATTACAGTAATAGGGTACAGTGCAAAGAGTGCCACTATCATGCTTAGGCATTATGGACAGACTTAATTTAATAGGTTACATACTACTTAATATTAAAGAAATTGATAATAGTTTAAGTTATATATCTTCTTTGTTTATAGCAGACAGTAGTTTTACTCTAATTACAATAGTTTCAATAATGAATATTGAAATTAAATTATGGGAATAAAACATTGAGTTGTTGAAAGTAGTTTACAGTATGAGAATGCTACAGTTAGGTGTAGGTAGGTATTCATACTACAAAGTAGGATTAATGTATAAACTTTGGGCTACTAGGTTTGAATTTTTAAAATTTGGATAATTTTTTGGTAAAGTTAAATATTAACCCCTTCAGGGTCCAAGGCCAAAATCTGAAGTGGTGCTGCAGTGTCCAAGAAATTTTGAAAAAAAAAAAAAAAATTATTTTTTCTTACAGAATTAAAGAGTATATTTTTGTGAAGGTAATAAGACAAAAAAAAATTTTCTGATCAGTACTTACCGAGATACAGTGGCGGGAAGTTGACCAAAATGACCGGGTGGCGGCAACATCAGTGACTTCCGCAAAATCCCATTTTTTTATTTTACGTTTTTTATACTTTTTTCTTTTCTAATTTTTTCTTTTTCTAATAACATTTGTGGCCTGTGAGACCAGTATAATGTATATTGTATAAGTGTACACTCATTGTATTCAACACAATAACTGCACTAATTTGTTTATCATTATATTGCTTACAAAACTTGTTTACAAGTTTATTGTAAACAAAATGATGAAAATATTAGTGTGGTTATTGTGATGAATACAACGGTACCATATAGTACCGTATGGTACAATGGTGCTATAGGGTGCAATGGTACAATATGGTACAATGGCACATGATACCATATGGCACAATGGCACATGACACCATATGGTACAATGGCACCATTTGGTACAATGGTACCATATGATACAACGGTACCATATGGTGCAATGGTACCTTATGGTACCATATGGTGTAATGGTACCATATGATGCAATGGTACCATATGGTACATTGTACCATACAGTACAATGATACCATATTGCAGTTGTACCATATGGTACAATGACACCATATGATACAATGGTACCATATGATACAATGGCACCATTTGGTACAATGGTACCATATGATACAATGGTACCATATGGTGCAATGGTACCTTATGGTACCATATGGTGTAATGGTACCATATGGTACCATATGATGCAATGGTACCATATGATACATTGTACCATACAGTACAATGATACCATATGGTTCATTGTACCATACGGTACTGTTGTATTCAACACAATAAACACACTAATATTTTCATTATTTTGTTTACAATAATTGTTTACAACAAAAATATGCAAAAATATTGTATATTAGTAATGTTCTATTATATATTTACAAGTGTACAGGAACTTGACGTGTTCCTTGAGGTGGATGACAAAGCACTTTGTCTCGGAAACTGCGGAGTCAGTAGCTAGCTTGCATCGCCACTCACTCAGTCTTGGCTGGTGTCTCATGCCACCAACACCTATTGACCATATGGTACACGGTATCATATGTTACAGGGTACCATATGGTACATTGTACTATATGGTATAGGGTACCATGCAGTACAGGATAACATATGATGCAGGGTACTGTATGGTGCAGGGTACCATATGGTACAGGGTACCATATGGCACAGGGTACCATATGGTACAGAGTACCATACAGTACAGGACACCATATGGTACAGATACAGGGATAACTATGGAAATAAGTCACCCTGGCTTTTTTGGGTTATCCTAGGATTTTATATGTATGCTGCTATGTATGATAATTTATGTAATTGTATTTATGTACACCTGAATAAACATACTCAAGTGCATGTGGCATCATAAGTAAATTTATTTAGTTATACACAAATAAAGTTACATAGAATATCATACTTGGCAGCATATGTTTGGAGAACCTAGGATAACCCAAAAATGTCAGACAGACTTGTTTCCATTAGGGTCCCTGTACCCTGTACCATATGGTATAATGTACCATATGGTACAATGTACTATATGGTACATTGTACCATATGGTACCACTCTACCATACGATACCATTGTACCATATACCATTGTATGACATGGCACCATTGTACCATATGGTGCCATTGTACCATATGGCACAATGGTACCATATGGTTCAAAACCATAGAATTCGTCTTCAGCTCCACTTCCATCAGTCTTAGAACTGTAAGTTGTGAAGAGGAGAGTCAGAATTCCCCCAGAGAGTGAGTGGGGAGTGAGAGCTTCCTTGCCATCAGGCACAATGAACAAAGCTACTTTGCTGGTGTTCCCACAATGCCATGCAGGTGTCCAGATTTTTTCTGTGGTGTGCACACTGACCACCCAGACCCATTCTCTCAGATGTAGGCCTACCAGCCTTCTCGTGCTAAATTTGACGCCGCTAGAATTTTGGCGTAGATCTATGGTTTGGACCCTGAACGTAAAGCCGTAGATCTACGGGACGGACCCTGAAAGGGTTAAGTATTGAGTACGTATTTAGTTTAGGGTGAGTAGGTGGTTTTTGAGAAGAGCCTTAAACTGGTGTTCAGCCCTGGTTACTTTAGTATTTACTGGTAATGAATTCCAAATTTTGGGGCCCTTTATGTGCATAGAGTTTTTACACAGTGAGATATGGACACAGGGTACATCAAAAAGAGATCTGTGTCTTGTGTTGTGGTCATGTGTCCTGTTAAGGTTGGTGAGGAGAAGTTTAAGTGGAGGATTTATGTTTGAGTGTAGTGTTCGATGTATGTAGTAGGCACATGAATAAGTATGTATGTTCTTAACGGTGAGCAGTTTTAGACTTTTGAATATTGGTGGAGTATGCTGTTGGTAGTAGGTTGGTAGACAGCAACCACCCAGGGAAGTACTACCGTCCTGCCAGATGACTGTGAAACAAAAACCTGTAACTGTTTTGCATGATGGTAGGATTGCTGATTTCTTTCTTTTTCTGTCTCATAAACACGCTAGATAACAGGGATATCTTGCTACTCCTACTTACACTTTGGTCACACTTCACAGACACGCACATGCATATATATATATATATACATACATCTAGGTTTTTCTCCTTTTTCTAAATAGCTCTTGTTCTTTTTTATTTCTTCTATTGTCCATGGGGAAGTGGAAAAGAATCTTTCCTCCGTAAGCCATGCGTGTCGTATGAGGCGACTAAAATGCTGGGAGCAATGGGCTAGTAACCCCTTCTCCTGTATACATTTACTAAAAAAGAGAAGAAGAAAAACTTTATAAAACTGGGATGCTTAAATGTGCGTGGATGTAGTGCGGATGACAAGAAACAGATGATTGCTGATGTTATGAATGAAAAGAAGTTGGATGTCCTGGCTCTAAGCGAAACAAAGCTGAAGGGGGTAGGAGAGTTTCAGTGGGGGGAAATAAATGGGATTAAATCTGGAGTATCTGAGAGAGTTAGAGCAAAGGAAGGGGTAGCAGTAATGTTAAATGATCAGTTATGGAAGGAGAAAAGAGAATATGAATGTGTAAATTCAAGAATTATGTGGATTAAAGTAAAGGTTGGATGCGAGAAGTGGGTCATAATAAGCGTGTATGCACCTGGAGAAGAGAGGAATGCAGAGGAGAGAGAGAGATTTTGGGAGATGTTAAGTGAATGTATAGGAGCCTTTGAACCAAGTGAGAGAGTAATTGTGGTAGGGGACCTGAATGCTAAAGTAGGAGAAACTTTTAGAGAGGGTGTGGTAGGTAAGTTTGGGGTGCCAGGTGTAAATGATAATGGGAGCCCTTTGATTGAACTTTGTATAGAAAGGGGTTTAGTTATAGGTAATACATATTTTAAGAAAAAGAGGATAAATAAGTATACACGATATGATGTAGGGCGAAATGACAGTAGTTTGTTGGATTATGTATTGGTAGATAAAAGACTGTTGAGTAGACTTCAGGATGTACATGTTTATAGAGGGGCCACAGATATATCAGATCACTTTCTAGTTGTAGCTACACTGAGAGTAAAAGGTAGATGGGATACAAGGAGAATAGAAGCATCAGGGAAGAGAGAGGTGAAGGTTTATAAACTAAAAGAGGAGGCAGTTAGGGTAAGATATAAACAGCTATTGGAGGATAGATGGGCTAATGAGAGCATAGGCAATGGGGTCGAAGAGGTATGGGGTAGGTTTAAAAATGTAGTGTTAGAGTGTTCAGCAGAAGTTTGTGGTTACAGGAAAGTGGGTGCAGGAGGGAAGAGGAGCGATTGGTGGAATGATGATATAAAGAGAGTAGTAAGGGAGAAAAAGTTAGCATATGAGAAGTTTTTACAAAGTAGAAGTGATGCAAGGAGGGAAGAGTATATGGAGAAAAAGAGAGAGGTTAAGAGAGTGGTGAAGCAATGTAAGAAGAGAGCAAATGAGAGAGTGGGTGAGATGTTATCAACAAATTTTGTTGAAAATAAGAAAAAGTTTTGGAGTGAGATTAACAAGTTAAGAAAGCCTAGAGAACAAATGGATTTGTCAGTTAAAAATAGGAGAGGAGAGTTATTAAATGGAGAGTTAGAGGTATTGGGAAGATGGAGGGAATATTTTGAGGAATTGTTAAATGTTGATGAAGATAGGGAAGCTGTGATTTCGTGTATAGGGCAAGGAGGAATAACATCTTGTAGGAGTGAGGAAGAGCCAGTTGTGAGTGTGGGGGAAGTTCGTGAGGCAGTAGGTAAAATGAAAGGGGGTAAGGCAGCCGGGATTGATGGGATAAAGATAGAAATGTTAAAAGCAGGTGGGGATATAGTTTTGGAGTGGTTGGTGCAATTATTTAATAAATGTATGGAAGAGGGTAAGGTACCTAGGGATTGGCAGAGAGCATGCATAGTTCCTTTGTATAAAGGCAAAGGGGATAAAAGAGAGTGCAAAAATTATAGGGGGATAAGTCTGTTGAGTGTACCTGGTAAAGTGTATGGTAGAGTTATAATTGAAAGAATTAAGAGTAAGACGGAGAATAGGATAGCAGATGAACAAGGAGGCTTTAGGAAAGGTAGGGGGTGTGTGGACCAGGTGTTTACAGTGAAACATATAAGTGAACAGTATTTAGATAAGGCTAAAGAGGTCTTTGTGGCATTTATGGATTTGGAAAAGGCGTATGACAGGGTGGATAGGGGGGCAATGTGGCAGATGTTGCAAGTGTATGGTGTAGGAGGTAGGTTACTGAAAGCAGTGAAGAGTTTTTATGAGGATAGTGAGGCTCAAGTTAGAGTATGTAGGAAAGAGGGAAATTTTTTCCCAGTAAAAGTAGGCCTTAGACAAGGATGTGTGATGTCACCGTGGTTGTTTAATATATTTATAGATGGGGTTGTAAGAGAAGTAAATGCGAGGGTCTTGGCAAGAGGCGTGGAGTTAAAAGATAAAGAATCACACACAAAGTGGGAGTTGTCACAGCTGCTCTTTGCTGATGACACTGTGCTCTTGGGAGATTCTGAAGAGAAGCTGCAGAGATTGGTGGATGAATTTGGTAGGGTGTGCAAAAGAAGAAAATTAAAGGTGAATACAGGAAAGAGTAAGGTTATGAGGATAACAAAAAGATTAGGTGATGAAAGATTGAATATCAGATTGGAGGGAGAGAGTATGGAGGAGGTGAACGTATTCAGATATTTGGGAGTGGACGTGTCAGCGGATGGGTCTATGAAAGATGAGGTGAATCATAGAATTGATGAGGGAAAAAGAGTGAGTGGTGCACTTAGGAGTCTGTGGAGACAAAGAACTTTGTCCTTGGAGGCAAAGAGGGGAATGTATGAGAGTATAGTTTTACCAACGCTCTTATATGGGTGTGAAGCGTGGGTGATGAATGTTGCAGCGAGGAGAAGGCTGGAGGCAGTGGAGATGTCATGTCTGAGGGCAATGTGTGGTGTGAATATAATGCAGAGAATTCGTAGTTTGGAAGTTAGGAGGAGGTGCGGGATTACCAAAACTGTTGTCCAGAGGGCTGAGGAAGGGTTGTTGAGGTGGTTCGGACATGTAGAGAGTGGAGCGAAACACTGTAGTGGAAGGAAGGCGGGGTAGGGGTCGGCCTAGGAAGGGTTGGAGGGAGGGGGTAAAGGAGGTTTTGTGTGCGAGGGGCTTGGACTTCCAGCAGGCATGCGTGAGCGTGTTTGATAGGAGTGAATGGAGACAAATGGTTTTTAATACTTGACGTGCTGTTGGAGTGTGAGCAAAGTAACATTTATGAAGGGATTCAGGGAAACCGGCAGGCCGGACTTGAGTCCTGGAGATGGGAAGTACAGTGCCTGCACTCTGAAGGAGGGGTGTTAATGTTGCAGTTTAAAAACTGTAGTGTAAAGCACCCTTCTGGCAAGACAGTGATGGAGTGAATGATGGTGAAAGTTTTTCTTTTTCGGGCCACCCTGCCTTGGTGGGAATCGGCCAGTGTGATAATAAATAAAAAAAAAAAAAAAAAAAAAAAATATGCTGTTGGGAGTGGGAATTTGTTTTCACTCTGACTGCAGCCTTGTGCTGGGTTATTAGTGGTCTTAGGTGATTTAATGTTATTGATCCCCATGCACAAATTCCATATGTGAGATAAGGGTGGATGAGTGAATGATACAATGCAAGGAGAGCTGATTGTGGGACATAGCACCGTATCTTGGATAATATGCCCACTGTCTTAGGGATTTTCTTAGAAATTTGTTGTATGTGTGTCTGGAATTTGAGGCTACTGTCAAGGTGGATTCCTAGGAATTTTCCCTCTGTGAGTCTTGTGATGGGTGATCCATTTAGCGTTATATTAAGTGGAACATTTGTAGCTCTGTTTCCAAACTGAATGAAATAGTTTTGTCAGTATTGAGGGTAAGCTTATTTGTTATCATCCGGGTAGATATTTTCTGCAATTCAGCATTAACAGTGTTAGCCAGTATGACTGGGTTTGGGTGAGAGAAGATGTATGTTGTGTTGTCTGCAAATAATATGGGTTTGAGTAGCTGTGATGCATTCGGTAGGTCAATGATGTAAACGAGAAAGAGGAGTGGGGCAAGGACACTTCCTTGTGGGACACCAACTGTGAATGGTTGAGTGAAGGAGTTTGCTCCATTTGTGTACACATATTGGCTTCTGTTACTAAGGTATGACTTTAAGTAGTTGAGGGAGTGCCCTCTTATACCATAGTGTGTTAATTTATTTTTTTTTTATTATCACACTGGCCGATTCCCACCAAGGCAGGGTGGCTCGAAAAAGAAAAACTTTCACCATCATTCACTCCATCACTGTCTTGCCAGAAGGGTGCTTTACACTACAGTTTTTAAACTGCAACATTAACACCCCTCCTTCAGAGTGCAGGCACTGTACTTCCCATCTCCAGGACTCAAGTCCGGCCTGCCGGTTTCCCTGAATCCCTTCATAAATGTTACTTTGCTCACACTCCAACAGCACATCAAGTATTTAAAACCATTTGTCTCCATTCACTCCTATCAAACACGCTCATGCATGCCTGCTGGAAGTCCAAGCCCCTCGCACACAAAACCTCCTTTACCCCCTCCCTCCAACCTTTCCTAGGCCGACCCCTACCCCGCCTTCCTTCCACTACAGACTGATACACTCTTGAAGTCATTCTGTTTCGCTCCATTCTCTCTACATGTCCGAACCACCTCAACAACCCTTCCTCAGCCCTCTGGACAACAGTTTTGGTAATCCTGCACCTCCTCCTAGCTTCCAAACTACGAATTCTCTGCATTATATTCACACCACACATTGCCCTCAGACATGACATCTCCACTGCCTCCAGCCTTCTCCTCGCTGCAACATTCATCACCCACACTTCACACCCATATAAGAGCGTTGGTAAAACTATACTCTCATACATTCCCCTCTTTGCCTCCAAGGACAAAGTTCTTTGTCTCCACAGACTCCTAAGTGCACCACTCACTCTTTTTCCCTCATCAATTCTATGATTCACCTCATCTTTCATAGACCCATCCGCTGACACGTCCACTCCCAAATATCTGAATACGTTCACCTCCTCCATACTCTCTCCCTCCAATCTGATATCCAATCTTTCATCACCTAATCTTTTTGTTATCCTCATAACCTTACTCTTTCCTGTATTCACCTTTAATTTTCTTCTTTTGCACACCCTACCAAATTCATCCACCAATCTCTGCAACTTCTCTTCAGAATCTCCCAAGAGCACAGTGTCATCAGCAAAGAGCAGCTGTGACAACTCCCACTTTGTGTGTGATTCTTTATCTTTTAACTCCACGCCTCTTGCCAAGACCCTCGCATTTACTTCTCTTACAACCCCATCTATAAATATATTAAACAACCATTAAACAATATTAATTTAATGTGCAGCAAATCATGGTCAACTGTATCAAAAGCTTTATATAAATCAATGAAGATTCCCAGCGGGACTTTTTTCTTCTCGAGAGCAGTGTATACTAGTTCTAGCATGTGTGTATTAGCATCATTTTTGCTCTTATTAGTCCTGAATCCAAACTGACAGGAGTTTAGTGTGTTGTGAGAGACGAGGTAGGAATAGATCTGTCATCGAATTAATTTTTCAAAGATTTTAGAGAGCAGAGGTAGGTTAGATATTGGTCTGTTGTTATTCAAGTCAGTTTGATCACCTCCTTTGTGGATCGGGGTGACCCTCGCTATTTTGAGAATTGCTGTGAAGGTGGAGGATTTGATGGTTTTGTTAAATAGTGTTGCAGTAATTGGTGACAGTATTTGAGATGCTCCAACTAATTCCACTGAAGTCTCACTCATCATTAAATCATTAAAAAACAAAGCAGGTGATCTAGATAACTTGCCACCATTCATATATAAAAAAGCTGCACTTGAGCTGTCACCCATTATTGCAACAATGTTTAACAAATCTGTAGCATCCTCAACCTTCCCATCTATACTCAAGACAGCAAGGGTTACCCCAATCCACAAAGGAGGTGATCCAACTGACTTGAACAACTATAGACCCATATCAAACTTGTCCTTACTATCCAAGATATTTGAAAAAATAATACACAAGCGATTTTACTCCTACCTTACATCCAACAACATACTTAACCCATGCCAGTTTGGGTTTAGACCAAAGAAAAGTACAAATGACTCTATTATACAAATGCATGAACTGATATACACAGCTCTCAGTAAAAATGAATATCCTCTGGGATCTTCATCGACCTACAAAAAGTGTTTGATACAGTCAACCACACTCTCTTGCACCTAAAATTGAGTCATTACGGCATCAGAGGACATTCTCTTGACTACCTAAAATCCTGTCTTAATGACAGATGCCAGTATGTATATGCAAATGGAGTCAACTCTGCTATCCAACCTGTAGCTGTAGGAGTACCCCAGGGTAGTGTCCTAGCCCCACTCTTTCTCATCTACATCAGTGATCTCCCCAATGCATCCCAACTCCTTAAACCAGTTCTATTCGCAGATGACATTACTTATGTCTACTCCCATTCAGACCCAGTTGTACTTAGAAACACTGTAAACAATGAGCTGCTGGATGATGACCAACAAACTCACTCGCAACATAGACAAAACATACTTCATGCTGTTTGGCAACAGAGCCTTAAATATCCAACTTAATATTTTGATAAATGGTTCCCCTATATCAAGACACATGGAGGGCAAATTTCTAGGTCTTCTCCTTGACTGTAATCTTAAATTTCAGTCCCACACCCATCACACAGCCAAGAAAATTTCAAAATCAGTAGAAATCCTTTCCAAGATACGATATTATGTACCACAAACGACACTCCTTACCCTATACCATTCTCTAATATATCCTTACCTCACCTGTGGTATTTGTGCCTGGGGCTCAACCACAGCCAACCACCTTAGACCCTTAATAACCCAACAAAAAGCTGTTGTGCAGGTGATAACCAGCCCCTGTGCTAGACAGCACACCCCAGCACTTTTCAAAAAACTGAACTTGCTAAATGTACAAGGCATACTCATATTATTGTGCCTACTACATATACAGTAGGGCCCCGCTTTACGGCGTTTCACTTTACGGTGTTTTGCTTTATGGCATTTCACTTTATGGCATTCTGCTAATACGGTCATTTCAAATTATGACCAAAACTCTCCTTACGGCTCCCCCCACCTGAGTTTCTAATATGGTCACCATGCCCCACACAGTTTGTTTACATTCTCCATGAGCTCCGTAAGCACCACATCTCTCCATTATGTCTGGAAACTCCAAAATTTCAAGTATTTTTAAAAGCTATTTCATATTTTATATATACTCTGATAATTATACTTATGTATACCTGTACCTAAATAAACTTACACACTGTGCTGGTGTGCAGGTACACATTAAAATCAGTAAGAGTGTCTTATGTCTCGAGACACCATATTAGTAATGGTAATAATAATACTCAATAATAATCACTGAGTCTCATTAAATGTCATATATTACGTTAATATACACATTTTCATTACCTCTTCTATGATATTTTTTCAAAATTATATAATAAACACGATACATAACATATAAAGATGATAAATACAGCCCACAGTAGAATAAATAAACATAAATATGAGATGTGGTAGCCAGACAACTTGTAAGAGTGACGGCAAGAATAACATTTTCTCTAGTCCAACATTGGAGAAAATGTGTTACTGGGCGTAACTGTAGAAAATTATTCCTTTCATATGCCTTTACTCAAAGCATCATTTCTTCTAAAAATGTTGTTATATGAGAATGGGAGTGTTCCTCTTTATTTAATCTACCATATCAACATAGAGACAACTTGTACACAATATAACTTGTACACAAACCAAACGTGTCCACCTGGTTTGTTTACAAAACTGGCGTTCGCCTAGTTTGTTTACATAACTCTGCGAGTGTCCTCTCTCATGTACTCTCTCTCTCTGTCTCTCTCTCTCTCTCTCTCTCTCTGTCTCTCTCTCTGTCTCTCTCTCTCTCTGTCTCTCTCTCTCTCTCTCTCTCTCTCTCTCTCTCTCTCTCTCTCTCTCTCTGTCTCTCTCTCTCTCTCTGTCTCTCTCTCTCTCTCTCTGTCTCTCTCTGTCTCTCTCTCTGTCTCTCTGTCTCTCTCTCTCTCTCTCTCTCTCTCTCTGTCTCTCTGTCTCTCTGTCTCTCTGTCTCTCTGTCTCTCTCTCTCTCTCTCTCTCTCTCTCTCTCTCTCTCTCTCTCTCTCTCTCTCTCTCTCTCTCTCTCTCTCTCTCTCTCTGTCTCTCTCTCTCTCTCTCTCTCTGTCTCTCTCTCTCTGTCTCTCTCTCTCTGTCTCTCTCTCTCTGTCTCTCTCTCTCTGTCTCTCTCTCTCTGTCTCTCTCTGTCTCTCTCTGTCTCTCTCTCTCTGTCTGTCTGTCTCTCTCTCTCTGTCTCTCTCTCTCTCTCTGTCTCTGTCTCTCTCTCTCTCTCTCTCTCTCTCTCTCTCTCTCTCTCTCTCTCTCTCTCTCTCTCTCTCTCTCTCTCTCTCTCTCTCTCTCTCTCTCTCTCTCTCTCTCTCTCTCTCAGTTATTCGTTTTATCTCGTTTACTCACCTCTGACCCTACATTAAGACTACAAATATTTTAAGGTAAGTAATGAGTGAACTGTATATGAATTTTATCGCTCTGTGACGCTTAACCCTTTGAGGGTCCGTCCCCTAGATCTACGGCTTTACGTTCAGTGTCCAAACCGTAGATCTACGTCATGAGAATACATCTATGTGGTATGTGTGCACCCCATAAAACAGATCCTGCAGCACGCTGTGTATAATGAGAGAAAAAAACTGAGATCATGATTTTTCGATTAAAACAGCGACTTTGCAGTGTTTTTTCGTATGTTTTTATAGTTCTATTTGCGATTTCTTGGTCTCATTTGATAGATTGGAAGACATATTACATAAATAGAGATGATTTTGATTGGTTTTAGCACTGGAAATGGCTTGAAACTGAGCTCAAAGTAGCAGAAATGTTAAATTTTTGCCGATATTCAAGAGTAAACAAACGACCTCGCACGTCTAATACACGTCAGCTGGTGGGTCTAATATACATTCACAAATATGGTGATGATATTTATACAATTATTACAGTATTGCATAACAGTAAATCTTCTATTTTTTGGTGTGAATAAAAATTCATTATGTGAATAAAAAATCAAAATGGAATTTATTTGTAAAGCCTCAAAACATAACTAATGAACAGAGGAAATGTTAGTTTAGTTCGAGGAACACCTACATTGTTTATTCTGGACCCTATTTTGAAATTGGAATATTTTGAACTTTGTGTTAAATTGGCCAAATTAACAATTTCCAATCACTTTAATTTGTAGTTGAAACAGTTGGCTTGGCGATTTCTTGTGCTCAATCGATAGAATAGAAGTAATACTAGTGAAATAGCTAAGAATTTGGTTGACTGGAATAATGTAATTGGCCTAAAATGGGAGTCAAAGTCGGCAAAATCGCCGATTCGTAAATATCGCTGACACATCAAAATTCGCGAGAGCATAATTTCGTCAATTTTCCATCAAATTTCGTACTTTTTGTTTTATTACCTTCACAAAAAGATTCTCTTCCATTTCATAAGAAAAAATAACAAATTTTTTTTTTTTTAAATTCTTGGACACTGGGGCACCACTTCAGATTTGGGCCTTGGACCCTGAAGGGGTTAAATATCATAGAATATTGTGTGTGGGTGGGTTGGCCTGGTATGGTAGTCCAGCTGACTACCATACATACCACACTTGATTTCTTACAATAAATATTACTCATCTCACCCTAGATTAAGACTACAAATATTTTAAAGTAAGTAATGAGTGTGCTATATGTGTATTTTGCTTTTTTATTGTTTTCTAATGCCTAGTTCTAATCCTAACTTAATGTATGTTAGTGTAAACTTGTTATCTAGTATTTTTATACTACTCATCTCACCCTAGATTAAGACTAAAAATGTTTAAAAGGAAATAATGTGTATTTTACTTTTTTACTATTTTTTAATGCCTAGTTCTATTGCTAACTTAATATATGTTAGTGTAAACTCATTATCTAGTATTTCTATGCATTTATAAGTGGAAAAAAAGGTGTTCCACTTTACGGCAGTAGCCTTGAACCTAACCTGCCATATAAGTGGGTCCCTACTGTACAAAACATTAAACTCCCATGTAAACCCTCCACTAAAGCTATTCCTTGACAGTTACAACAGAATGCACAGTCAGAATACAAGGCATAAGGTGCTTTTCAACACCCCTCGAGTCAGTCTCTCACTATGCAAGAAAGCGATGCACATAAAGGGCCTGAAGATCTGAAACTCGCTACTGCAACAGGTCAAGGATCCCCTGACAACTTATAAATTTAGGACTTTGCTAAAAAATCATCTTAAGAAAGAGAGGTTTTGTTTGGATTTTTAACCCCGGAGGGTTAGCCACCCAGGATAACCCAAGAAAGTCAGTGCGTCATCGAGGACTCTCTAACTTATTTCCAGTGGGGTCCTCAATCTTGTCCCCCAAGATGCGACCCACCCAGTCGACTAACACCCAGGTACCTATTTGCTGCTAGGTGAACAGGACAACAGGTGTAAGGAAACGTGTCGAAATGTTTCCACCCGTCAGGAATCGAACCCGGGCCCTCCGTGTGTGAAGTGGGAGCTTTAGCCACTAGGCCACCGGGCCTGGTGGCTAATTAGTTTTATTATGTGACCTCTAGGCTTTTAATTCTGCCAATTAATAAAATATTACCAACTGCACCATTACTTGTAAGGTAGATTTTGTGTGCAATTTCAAGATTATTTTTACCGAACTCTACTCCACCTTACTACCTCACATTTGTATTAATTTTAAATAAGTTTGTAAAACAGTTAACCACTACCTCTTGTATAGTTTGAACCCTTTCAAGGTTTCTGACGTACTAGTACGGCTTATGCACCAGGGTTATTGATGTACTAGAACACCTAAATTCTAGCGCCTTCAAATCTAGTGAGAGAAAGCTGGTAGGCCTACATATGAAAGAATGAGTCTTATGTGGTCAGTGTGCACAGTATAAAAAAATCCTGGAGCACATAGTGCGTAATGAGGAAAAAAAACTCCAACCGTGTTTTTGGTTTAAAACAGTGACTTTGCAGTGTATTTTCGTATGGTATTTATGGTTGTATTCTAGTTTTTCTGGTCTCATTTTATAGAATGGAAGAAATATTACAGAAATTGAGATGATTTTGATTGGTTTCATAATGAAAAGTACCTTGAAATTGAGCTCAAAGTAGCAGAAATGTTCGATTTTTACCAAATTTCAAAAGTAAACAAATCATGCCAAGCGTCCAATACATGTCAACTGGTGAGTCTAATATTCTTCCACTAGTGCACTGACATTACTTATACCATTTCTACAGCATTTCTAATGCAGTAGCCTGCATAACAGTAAATCTTCTATTTTTTGTGTGAATAAAAATTCTAAATGGAAAGCAAAAAGAGATGTAATAGGGACCTGGGGACGTGACTAATGAACAGAGAAAATGTTATATTAGTGCCAGGAATGTCTGTCTTGCTTATCCTGGACCCTATTTGGAAATTGGCATCTTCTGAAATTTGTGAAATTGGCAAAATTGCCAATTTCTGACCACTTTATTGGATACTTGAAATCGGTACATGGGTGGTTTCTTTTACTCATTTGATAGAAAAAATGGAGTTCTAGTGAAATAGATATGATTTTTGTCGACTAGCATACTGAAATTGGCCGAAAATAGGGCTCAAAGTGGGTGAAATCGCGTAAACATTGTCGAGATCGCTAACTTCACATATGCCGGGTCACCATCTGGAGAAGACCCGGGCCGGAAGCACCGGCAAATCCCTAATGAATGAATGAATGCTAACTTTGCGAGAGCATAATTCCATAAGTTTGCCATCAAATTTCATACTTTTGGTGTCATTATGATCGGGAAAAGATTCTCTATCATTTCATAAGAAAAAATAATTTTTTTCTTTTGAAAAATTTTCGACCCTGAGAACGAGTTTAGGAGAAAGCCTCTCGACCCTGAAAGGGTTTAGTATAGTTACTATGTACTTATTATCTTGTCTAGTTTTAATTAGTTACTATGTATTAGGATTGGTCTGCCCAAAATGCCTCGGCATGATAGTGGCTATCTTTGTACTTAGCAAATCAAAACTGTAATTACACATTGTAACTTTTACAAAGAAATAAACTTTATCTTATCTATCTTATCTTGCAGATGAAGTGAGCATAATGAGTTACTCATCACCATGGAGACCTAAAACACTCACCAGTCCAGCTCATACTGCAGGTGGTAAGTTATTGTTTGCCTGTATTATGGTTTGTACAGCCTCTCTTCACTTAACGACTTACTCATTTACCGACGACTCGAACTTATGACGGGCTCTCTGAACAATATGCATACCTAAATAATGTATATTAAAGCTGATTTCCTCTATACTGTGTTTTACAATATACAGAACATTACTGTATAAACATTTAAAAATATAGTGGTCCCTCGTTTTTCGTAATTAATCCGTTCCTGGAGGAGCTACTATAAACGAAATTTACGATTTGCGAATCAATTTTCCCCATAAGAAATAATGTAAATACAATTAATTCGTTCCTGACACCCAGAAGTATTAAAACAAAAAAATTTTTTACATGAAATATACATATAGTACATAAACAATACAATGGCAAATGATGAATGAAACATTAACAGCATAACACTTGCCTTTATTGGAGATTCTTCTTAGTGTATTGGAGACTGGAGGAGGAGAGAGATTGGATTGTTTACAGTTTGGAAGGGGAATCCCCTTCCAGCAACACCTCAGGTTCCAATTGCTTCTCAGGGGTTGCTTCTCTTCTCTGTTTCTTAATGCCACTAGGACCACCTTGAGAGTCACTCTAGTCCTGTCTCGCAAAGTAACTGTGGAGAGAGCTCTGTTTCTGGCGTCTCTTTAACACTTCCCTAAAATGGCCCAAGACTTTGTCACTGTACATATTTCTCACCTTTTTTACCACAGGCTTGGCACTAGGAGCTTTCTTTGGAGCCATGGTAGCTTATTTAGTAATTGCAAGCACTAAAATGAGTGAAATATTATGAAATATTTCATAGCACTTGAGGGGACCTTCACTCACTGGTAAACAATGCCAGAGTGGCTGGGTAGGGAGGCCGCCCCGGCTCACACCGTGCGTACGCGTCCTGGACGAACTACTATTCGCGAGTCAACCTATGAAAAGCGAGTCCATGTTTATACGAAAATACCCCTATGATTGGCGGAATTTACGATTGCCGAGAACTATGAAAAGTGAGGGACCACTGTATACTAAAAATGTTATAAATGGTGCAAAGGTGACAAAACAATATCAAAGATGGTTGACATAAACCCACTACCATTATAGTATGCTCCTCACTTAGCAATGAATTCATTTACTGACGTGATCTTAGGAGCAGAACTCTGTCATTAACCCCTTAACTGTCCAAACATAGTTCTATGTTTTTGCCACTAGCCCTCCAAACGTAAATCTACGTTTTATTTTTCCTTCATCCAAATTTGACATGATTGGCCTGAGATGCCTTAACACTGAGTGTTAAGACCCAGCTAGAGCAGACAGCATGGCAGACACCAAGAATTCACTGATATCATGTTACATTAACACTCCCCTTTTAAGAGGAGAGTGATGTTCACCCAGAGTTTAGTGGCTTTGAGGTGGATGTGGCCACAAGTGGTCGTGGAAATATCAAAAACCTCGATAATAAGCCATGTGCAACATTTGTGCAACATCCTTTCAATTTTAGTACCACTGGTAGTGTCATCCTACGTAAAGCTTTTGATACAGTTGACCATGACTTGCTCCATATAAAATTGTCGCACTATGGTATAAGAGGGCACTCCCTCAACTACCTAAAGTCTTACCTCAGTAACAGAAGCCAATATGTGTACACAAATGGGGCAAACTCTTCAGCACAGCCAATTACAGTTGGTGTCCCACAGGGAAGTGTCCTAGGCCCTCTTCTCTTTCTTATATACATAAATGACCTACCAAATGCATCGCAACTACTCAAGCCCACACTATTTGCAGATGACACTACATACGTCTTCTCTCACCCGAGCCTGGTCACGCTAGCCAATACTGTAAATACTGAATTACAGAAAATATCTACCTGGATGAGTGCTAACACACTTACTCTAAACATTGACAAAACCTACTTCATTCAGTTTGGTAACAGAGCTACAGATGTCCCTCTTAACATAAAGATAAACGGATCACCTATCACAAAACTCACAGAGGGAAAATTCTTAGGAATCCACCTTGATAATAGACTCAAATTTCAAACACATATACAACAAATTTCCCCAAAAAATTCCAAGACCGTAGGCATACTATCGAAGATACAGTACTATGTTCTACAGTCAGCCCTCCTGGCCCTATATCACTCACTTATTTACCCCTATCTCACCTATAGAATTTGTGCATGGGGCTCAACAACAATAAACCATCTCAGACCATTAATTACCCAACAAAAGGCTGCAGTCAGAATGATAACAAATTCCCACTACAGGCAGCACACTCCACCAATATTCAAAACTCTAAACCTACTTACCATTCAAAGCATCCATACTTATTACTGCACCTACTACATTCATAGAACACTTAATTCTGATATAAACCCTCCCCTCAAACGTCTCCTTACCAACCTCAACAGAACACACGACCATAACACAAGGCACAGATCACTCTTTGATGTTCCTCGAGTCCATCTCACGCTATGCAAAAACTCAATGCACATAAAAGGCCCTAAAATCTGGAATTCATTACCTGCGAATATAAAAGAAACACTGTTTATAAATCTCAAAAATCACTTACTCACCTTCAACTAAATAAATACTGAATAATTGTATCTCATAAATTGTATCTCGTAAATGTTTCTCATTATTGTATCTCATAAATGTCTTACCTGTGACCCAATCAAATTTTATTTTTTAATTACATTACCTAACAGAATACTCCATTCTACTGAATGCTCAGCAACACAGTAAGTGACCATATGACCTGTCTTTGTAATACTCATTTGTGCTAAATTGTTATCTGTTTACAATAATGTATTTACCACTGAATATATCATTGCTTAGTTAATCTTAAGTTAATTTTAAGCCTGCTCATAATGCTCTGCATACAAGGGGCTTTGGCATGTTGCACTGTAATGACTTTGTACTTCACTGTATCATGTTCAAATTAATAATAAATAAATAAATAAATAAATCCTGCCATAATGTCCTATAACTTATGCCCTAAGTAAAAAGAAACATTTCTGGAATATATAATATGTGTTCGGCTGGCTGGCTGGCTGGCTGGCTGGCTGGCTGGCTGGCTGGCTGGCCGGCTGGCCGGCTGGCCGGCTGGCCGGCTGGCCGGCTGGCCGGCCGGCTAGTAGCAGAAATGTTTGATTCTTTGCTGTGTTCAAGAGTAAACACATGATGTCACCGTCTAATACCTGTCCGAATAGCCATTCCAATATGCAGTCATGAATGGGTTTACATTATTTACACTGTAGTTTAATGGCAAATAATGAACAAACAAAACACTCACCACACTGAGTGGTGGGAGGGCTGGCTGCCAGTTGCGGGGGTCGAAGGGAGGGTAGTAGGGATCCCAGTGGTTGAGGAAGTGGTGGAGTCTGTGGTATTTAATAACATACATGTTATTAAAGCATAACATGTATATATTTAGTACAATTTACGACGTTTTCATGTATGTTATGATTGTTCATGGTTCAACAAGTTAAGGAAGCAGTATTGTATTATATTTCCCTACAATATATTGGGGCACCAAACATTCGCGATTTTTCAACATTCGCGAGGCTCTTGATCCCCTAACCCTTGCGAATGTTGAGGGAGACCTGTAGTGTGCCGGATTAGTGAATTTGCCGGATTACTGAGTGGTTAGGTTAGAATACGCTTAATTAACCTATCAATAGAGACTCTGCTACATCTTCCTCATTTTCATAACTGCTTTCTCCTCCATTGGCTTGCTGCTGTGTATCTACAACCATCTGCACAATATCTGAGTCAATATAATGATGAAATTCGAGTCAATATAATGATTTAAGTCAGCATAATAATGAAATTTGAAATTATGCTAGCCAAAATTAGTGCTGGATTACTGATGGAACCGGATAACTGATTGCCGGATTAGTGATGGTCGACCTGTAATTTTTATTTTTTTTTTTTAAATTTCGACCCTGAGAACAAGTTTAGGAGAGGGCCTCTTGACCCTGAAAGGGTTAATGCTTTTAGTTTTGTTCCTTTTTCTCTTTGTAGATGGCAGACCTACTGAAAGTTCAACTTGTGTAAGGTTTCAATAATAATGAAACACCTTAATATAATTATTTTATTTTCAACTCTTGCTGAAATGAATATTTTTTTTTTCAGGGCCAGCACTAAATGTGTCAACATTCGCGAGGCTCTTGATCCCCTAACCCTCGCGAATGTTGAGGGAGACCTGTAGTGTGCCGGATTAGTGAATTTGCCGGATTACAGAGTGGTTAGGTTAGAATACGCTTAATTAACCTATCAATAGAGACTCTGCTACATCTTCCTCATTTTCATAACTGCTTTCTCCTCCATTGGCTTTCTGCTGTGTATCTACAACCATCTGCACAATATCTGAGTCAATATAATGATGAAATTCGAGTCAATATAATGATTTAAGTCAGCATAATAATGAAATTTGAAATTATGCTAGCCAAAATTAGTGCTGGATTGCTGATGGAACCGGATAACTGATTGCCGGATTACTGATGGTCGACCTGTAATTTTTTTTTTTTTTTTTTAAATTTCGACCCTGAGAACAAGTTTAGGAGAGGGCCTCTCGACCCTGAAAGGGTTAATGCTTTTAGTTTTGTTCCTTTTTCTCTTTGTAGATGGCAGACCTACTGAAAGTTCAACTTGTGTAAGGTTTCAATAATAATAATCAAACACCTTAATATAATTATTTTATTTTCAACTCTTGCTGTAATGAATATTTTTTTTTTCAGGGCCAGCACTAAATGTGTCCAGTGAGTCAGGCATAGCTCTTTTAGCTCGGCTTGTGGCTAGACCTAGTCTCAGTGATCTGGACTCCTATCTGTTCCCGGGAGGTCCCCAACCAGGTGATGTTATTGAAGTAACCGGCAACATGAATTATGGCAAATCATCGTTGGGTCTCCATTTGGTGGTGTCCGTGCTTCTGCCTCGCACCTGGAGAGGAATTAACATTGGAGGCTGTGGTGGGGGTGTAGTGTTTGTTGACAGTGATTTGCACTTCAGCATCTTACATTTGGAAAACATGTTGCAAAGGAAAGTTAAGAAAATACTGAAAATGTGCAAGGATGCCATGAAGAGAAAAAAGAGTGGTTATAGTTTTGACAAGAGACTAATTGATGATGAAAACAGTATACAAGAACTCCTGCACTTTGATAAGATGAATTTTAAGAATGAGATAGATAATTTTGTTAAAACCTGTCTTAAGTCATTCTTTTATTTAAAGTGCACAGATAGTTCACAATTTGCTATTACTTTATTAACTATGGATGAGCTTTTGTTGAACAAAAGCAATATTTCACTCATAGTAATTGACAGCATTTCTGCCTATTATTGGTATGATCGAGCAT
>NC_091333.1:25825245-25895245 GCF_038502225.1 Cherax quadricarinatus | reverse complement strand
AGTGGGGGATATAGTGTTGGGGTGGTTGGTATTTTTGTTCAGTAAATGTATGAAAGAGGGGAAGGTCCTAGAGATTGGATGAGAGTGTGTAAAGTTCATTTATATAAGGGGAAGGGGAACAAGAGAGATTGTAAAAATTATAGGGGAATAAGTTTACTGAGTATACCAGGTAAAGTATATGATAGGGTTATTATTGAAAGAATTAAAGGTAAGACAAGAAGGCTTTAGAATGGGTTGGGGATGTGTAGATCAAGTGTTTGCATTGAAGCATATATGTAAACAGCATTTAGATAAAGGTAAAGAAGTTTTCATTGCTTTTATGGATTTAGAAAAGGCATATGATAGGGTGGATAGGGGAGCAATGTGGCAGATGTTGCAAGTGTATGGAATAGGTAGTAAGTTACTAAATGCTGTAGAGTTTTTATGAGGAAAGTGAGGCTCAGGTTAGGGTGTGTAGAAGAGAGGGAGATTACTTGCCAGTAAAAGTAGGTCTTAGACAGGGATGTGTAATGGTTGTTTAACATATTTACAGATGAGATTGTAAAAGAAGTAAATGCTAAGGTGCTGGAGAGAGGGGTGGGATTAAATTATGGGGAATCAAATACAAAATGGGAGTTGACACAGTTACTTATTGCTGATGATAATGTGCTTTTGGGTGATTCTAAAGAAAAGTTGCAAAGGTTAGTGTATGAGTTTGGGAGGGTGTATAAAAGTAGAAAGTTTAAAGTAAACATAGATAAGAGTAAGTTGATGAGGGTATTAAACAATTTAGATTAAGAAAAATTGGATATCACATTGGAGGGACGGAGTATTAAAGAAGTAAATGTGTTCAGATATTTGGGAGTTGACTTGTCAGCAGATAGGTTTATGAAGGATGAGGTTATATATTTTTAGACAATAGTATGTAACCAAGGCAAGTGAACATGTTCACCTATCAGTGTGTTTGTGATTGTTTGATACGTATATCCGTATCTAATATTTGTGTCAGAAGAAAGATTGGCTATAAAATCACAAGAACAACTATAAATTGTAATTATCAGAACATAAAAATTACATAAATTAAAAAAAAAGAAAAAAGGTATATCAGTGATTTTCTACAAGCAGCAGGACTCCCTGTTATCGTCAGGTAAATATCCAGTGCCAACTTCGCTGTCTTATATCTCGATAAGTATTGGTACTAATTTTTTTTTTGTCTTATTACAGAGAAAATTACCCCCTTTGTTTAAAAAACAAAAATACAAATATTTAGAGCACTGGCAGTAAAAACATAGATCTACATTTGGACATTAAAGGGTTAATAGTTACATCTGATTTCAAGAAATTAACAACAAATTCACACATTTCATAATAATAATTTTGAAGCAGAGGGAACATTTAGAATCTCCTGGTAAGGGGTTCTCTATATTGGGGTCATATATGCATGAGTTCCTGATGAAACACACATGAAACACCTGGGAACCATGAAAACTACCGTATAGTGGTAAACACCTTCAACTAGGCTGAGGGGCTATTACCTCTACTGTCTCCAGATTCAACACCTTCAAATAACGTCTGTAATGAGCTGATAAAGCTACTGGTTGGTGAAACATCTTCAGAGTGTAAATACCCAGGTATTGCCAGTGTCTTATTCATCATCTTGTCAATACTGAATACCATTAATGCTGCCACGTGTGAGTTTCTATCCACGTTGAATCAGAGAGGTGAGATATCAGACAGATATTTGTTTCTTGTAATATGTCAGCACATTCTCTGTCAGCTCTTCCAGTTTTAGGACAGATACTCCTTATACCGAGTGTCCTATGTGAATAGCATGCACAATATACAGTCGACCCTCGGGTAATGGTATTAATCTGTTCCAGAGAGCTTGCCTTTAACCGATTCTGCTGTTAGCTGAATTAATTTTCCCCTTAAGAAATAATGGAAATCAATTAATCCATTTCAGACAACCAAATGCATTAATAAAAAACATTCTTTTTAAAGATTATGGATAGATATACACACAGAAAACAATGACAAATCAATATAAAAAAAAAGCACTAATAAAATCGATAAATAAATATTTAACATCACACTTATCTTTACTGACTCTTGTTGGTGTATGGAAGACAGGTAGGAGGGGAAAGGGAGGCGAGTTTATTATGCTTCAATATGACGCTAATATCATCTCTACAGCTTATTTATCTATCACAATTCATCGAACATGACATAATAAACAATATTAATAACATAGAAACATGATATATACTCTAGAATGAATAAAATATGTCATAATGTATGAGAGGATTAAGTGGTGGAAGTGTTGTTGTTGGGTTTATAAGGGCCACTGAGAGAAGCCATACATATTAGTGGTGGTGGAGGCGGCAGCAGACCCCACCACCACCAATATCACACTTAAGCATTGTATGTAATTGATAAATAAGAAATATTTTACATTTTAGTTTATAAATAAATAAGTAAGCAAGTTTATTCAGGTATACACAAATACAGTTACATACATAGATTATTATACATAGCAGCATATGTGTAAAGTACCTAGGATAACACAAGAAAGTCACAGTGACTTATTTCCATTGGGGTCCTTTTATATTTACACTTATATTTACTTTTATACTTACACTTTTATATTTACACTTACCTTGGAGGAGATGCTAGTTTAATTAGTTAGTTTGATGGAGGAGATGCTGGCAGAGGTCTAGGGTGGTGGAAGATAGCAGGCCAGCATATGTTCATTGTCCCAATAAACATCCAACAGCATTGGAGAGTTACTTTTGTGTCATTTTTCTATCGCTTACTTGCTTAACTTACTTGCTACACTGTTAATTCTACACTTTATCACTGGCTGCCATTATAGCCTTTATCGATACTTGCTGCTTTAGTACCGTACATATCGTAGAATCGCTGAATCAGTGCATAAGGCACATTCTCCCATCTCTCTTCCTCCTCCACTTTGGTACTTTGCTACGAGTTTTTTCTTGAATTCTATGACATTCCTTTCTTTCTTAACCACAGGGCTGGCACTAGAAGCTGTCTTTGGGTTCAAGGTGGCTTATTTAGCAGTTACAAGCACTAAAAACAATGGAATAATACAAAATATATCGCATGTACGTGTGTGGAATCATCCTCCCTGGCTTGTATACAATGGCACACTGGCTGTACATAGGCTCAGGTCACGCAGACATGTTCAGAACGAATGCCCTTAACCGAATTCCTGGGTGTTAGCCGAGTCAACATTTTAATGCAAAAACGTGCCACTATCCAATTTTGGCATTAGCCGATGCCGCCGTAACCCGAGGGTCCACTGTACATAGTAAAAAGTGTAGGCACTTTGTGTGTTAAGTACAGTGGTCCCTCGTTTTTCGTAATTAATCCGTTCCTGTAGGAGCTACTATAAACGAAATTTACGATTTGCCAATCAATTTTCCCCATAAGAAATAATGTAAATACAATTAATCCGTTCCTGACACTCAGAAGTATTAAAACAAAAAATTTTTTTACATGAAATATACATGTAGTACATAAACAATACAATGGGAAATGATGAATGAAACATTAACAGCATAACACTTACCTTTATTGGAGATTCTTCTTAAGTGTATGGGAGACTGGAGGAGGAGAGAGATTGGATTGTTTACAGTTTGGAAGGGGAATCCCCTTCCAGCAACACCTCAGGTACCAATTGCTTCTCTGGGGTTACTTCTCTTCTCTGTTTCTTAATGCCACTAGGACCACCTTGAGAGTCACTCTAGTCCTGTCTCGCAAAGTAACTGTGGAGAGAGCTCTGTTTCTGGTGTCTCTTTAACACTTCCCGAAAATGGCCCAAGATTTTGCCACTGTACATATTTCTCACCTTCTTTACCACAGGCTTGGCACTAGGAGCTTTCTTTGGAGCCATGGTAGCTTATTTAGTGCTTGTAAGCACTAAAATGAGTGGAATATTATGAAATATTTTGTAGGAGCACTTGAGGGGACCTTCACTCACTGGTAAACAATGCCAGACTGGCTGGGTAGGGAGGCCTCCCCAGCTCACACCATGCGTATGCGTCCTGGACGAACTACTATTCGCAAGTCAACCTATGAAAAGCGAGTCCATGTTTATACGAAAATACCCCTATGATTGGCGAAATTTACGATTGCCGAGAACTACGAAAAGCGAGGGACCACTGTAAACTGAAACTTTTTAAATAGCTAATGGGGGGGGGGGGGAGGTGATATCTGGAACTTGACTACGCGATCATTCTAACATCTGCTTTTTGTTGAGTTGTCATGGATTTTAGGTGAATATCTGTTACAGATCACTATGCACATGTATCACAAACTTAATACACTAGCCGTCGCCCACCGCGGCAGGGTGACCCGAAAAAGAAGAAACAACAGCTATTCTTCTATTTACACATTAATTTATACAAAAGAAGGAGTTACTTGCCCCTTGCTTCCAGCATTTTAGCCGCCTCTAACAACACGCACAGCTTAAGGAGGAAGGATTCTTCTCCACTTCCCCAATACATGTGTAATTATGATACAGTACATATACAAAGCAAAATAGGAGTTAACACAATTACTTTTTGCTAATGACACTGCTTTTGGGACATTCTAAGGAGAAATTGCAAAGGTTAGTGGATGAGTTTAGGTGTGTAAAGAAAGAAAGACAGTTGAGAGTGAACATAGGTGATGAAGGTATCAAATGAATTAGGTAAAGAAAAACTGGATATCAGATTGGAGTGAGGAAGTATGGAAGAAGTGTGTGTGTTCAGATATTTGGGAGTATACTTATCAGCAGATGGGTTTATGAAGGATGAAGTAAACCAGAGAATTGATGAAGAATAAAAGGTGGGTGCTGCAGTGAGGTATCTGTGGAGACAAAGAATGTTAACAATGGAGGCAGAGAAGGGAATGTATGAGTATAGTTGTACCAACATTCTTATATGGGTGTGAAGCATGGGTTGTAAATGCTGCAGTGAGGAAGAGGCTAGAGGCAGTGGAGATATCATGTCTAAAGGCATACTGTGGATTTTAGGTGGTGTGGAGTTAATAAAAGTATTATTCAGAGAGCTGAGGAGGGGCTGCTGAGGTGGGTTGGGCATTTAGAGAAGATGTAGCAAAATAGGATGACTTGGAGGGTGTATAATAATAATATTAATAATTTTATTTTAGCATGATACATATTTGTACACAGGAGTATAAGAATTGGGTGTACATGCTGTTAGGGGGCTATAGGACCCAACATGTATTTATGTATCTGTAACAGTTACTCTGGAATGCCTAATTATATTGAACTGATGGGGACTCAGCTCTAAATGTCATAAGGGCAGATCACTCTTATGGCTGTAAGGCAGCTGAGTCAAGCCTGTTTTTCTCAATATAATAGGTTATACTATAGGCACACAAACACACAATTTAAATAAGTAGTCGATAAAGTTGTATTTCTTTTTGTAAAAGTAAATAAGTTGTGGTAAGTAGAGAATTGTGCTTGGCAACAGTCTTTTGTTTTTTGGTGGGTGTGGGAGGAGCTTAGCTAGGCTCCTCCCTCTCCCTCTTTTTTGTTGACTTGAAGCTGGTAGAACCTCTGGGTCCTTTCTATTTTTTTGGGCATTGTGTGTGCCCCAGGGGTGAGTTTTATAACTTAAGTTATGGCCACCATACCCAGGGTGACTAAAGTGTGTCAAAACACTGGTTAGTCCAGAGATTAGTCCAGAAGAAAGAAGGGCAATTTGTCCAGATCCACCATGTGGGCTGTCTTAGAAGAACAGCTAAGGGGTGTGCAGGCTTATGTTTTGAATATGTGAGTGCTGTAATTGTATATTCTGTACATATCTATTTAGAATACAGTTATATTTTTTTTATAGAGGTAGTTTAAATAACCTGTGAAGAGGGCTGGTGAAAGGATTTCAGAGGGTGAGGATGATCAATCATGGATGTAAGTATTACCCTAGACGGATAAGGCCTTTAAGTAAAAAGCTACCCCACACTAGAACATGTAGTGAGAACCTTACTATCAAAGTAATAAGGGACAAACCAACGTAACATGGGGGCCTGTCCGGGATAGTTATTTGACTGCTAAAATAACTCAAAACATTCTTTGAACTATATGTACTGGTATGGGGTAATAACAGTTGCATGTTTCTGGTAGAGGAAGATTTACTAAGGTGGTGTCAGTGGAAGTGTTGTTTTCACATTAGTTTACAGGTTGTTTTTCTCCTAAGGTGGGAGAAAGGTTGAGTAACACTTGTGGTTATGGCAAGTGCTATGTGCATATTTTACATTCAACTTGTGTTATTTTATTTGCCTGTGGGAAAACTTTGTCCACTGATACTGTAAGAGAGAAGCAAGTGTTTAAAGATAAAAACTATGTCAGAAGATGAGTCTTTAAACTTTTCAGGCTTCAGGGAGGAAGGTAATAATTCATCAGTAAACATGCCTGGTAACAGTGAAGATGAGGGATCACTTACTCTAGGTGATATGAAAATTGGGAGGATGAGACTTAGACTAGCTGTGCTAGAGGCTGAAATGAAATTAATGAAAGTTAAGGAGGAAGAGCGTCAAAGGTTAGGAGGCTCAGAACAAGACCCTGAGCAATACTTTAACATAACTAAAGCTGCAAATTTTGTCCCTAAGTTTACAGAGTGACCCCAGATAGATATTTTTCTTTTTTTGAGAAGACTGCTTTGGAGCAAGGATGGCCCAAACAGAAGTGGGCTACCCTAGTTCGCACACTGCTTGTGGGTAAAGGATTCCAGAGAGCAGAGACTCTGGAAGGGGACGATTTTTCTGACTATGATAAAATTAAGGAGGAAGTATTGCTTGCATACCAAATGATACCTGAGAAATATAGACAAAAGTTCAGAAATCAAAAATTTCAGGATGGGCAGACCTTAACTGAGTTTGGGAATGAGAAACTGTTCCTTTTTAAGAAATGAGTTTGTTCTAAAGGAGTTAATAAAGACTATGACAAATTAGTAGATCTGATGGTTCATGAAGAATTGTACAATACAATCCCTGTTGACCTCACAGAGTATCTGGAGGACAAAACCCCAGATAATCTTTCAGAAGCACTGGATCTAGGTGACAGATTCTTGGCTTGCAGGGAATTGGTAAGTAAAAACAGTCATGCTCCTTCTGAAAATTTCCCCACTCATTCTAAACCTTATTCCAAGACCTATGGTCTTGGAATAAGGTAAGTGGGACAAGAAGTGGGACAAGTAAGTGGGACAAGAATTTTCAGGGACAAATGAAGGCTGAGGCACCCTCTAAAATAGAAGGAAAAGGTAAGTCAGCTGGAGCTCAAAGTTTATCTAGATCATCAGATATTTCAGGTCCTCGAGTAAACAGTACCAGTCCTACACCAAATGGTAAAAATACCTTTTAAGAGTTTTACCTGTTACTACTGTAACAAAACCGGACATACACAAAAGTTTTGCTGGTCAAGACGGCGAGATCAGGAAAGGGAGTGTAGTGATACTGGTCCTGTGGGGAGCAGCAGCAGGATAATACTGCACCACCTCTTGGGGCCCTTAACAACAACAGTTTGGTGTGTGTCATGGGCGCCAACACATGGTGTGTGATTCTCTCCTCCTCTATCTATATATATATATTAGTGATGCAGATTACATGGTGAGTTTAAATATGTGGCCTGTAGTTATAACTTTTCTCTTGACATATGCAAGACATCACCATCCCTGTAGAAGCCATTATTAGATGTACTAGTCATTATATTTTGTTGTTGCAGAAGTACTATGAAGATTCTATGTTCAATAAAGCCTAGAGATAAGGCCTGTGTTTCTATCACAACAGGGAGGAACCATCCCAGGGGACCCTAACTGCAGAGATACATCCAGTTGCCTGCATTAGGTCTTCAAGGCAAAGTGAGGAGGAACCTTTGGATCTAGACCCCAGGATGTGTATATTTTCTAGTAGGTCCACAGTTGGTCTGCAAAAGGATGTAGGCAGAGTTGAGAACATACTGTCCTTGAGATGGATGTAGCACCTACTCCTTGCTACATGCTGGAGTGCTGCCAGCGTCTAAGGATACCTGTACCGGGGTAGATATATTGTTGAAGGGTATTACGGGTTCAACCATAAGGGCACCTGTACACAAATTATGGGTAGAACCTGCATACCAAATTGGCTATCTCCCTATAGGTATTTCAGATGAAATTCCCTTCGAAGGGGTCAACCTCTTATTAGGGAATAATGTTATGGGCCTGTTAGATAGTGAGGAACAACTAGTTTGGGGGAAACCAAGTCCCAAATGTTGGGAGGAAAAGGCTAGGGAAACCCTGCCAGACCTTCTCCCTGATGGTTCCACCATGAGGAGTATGGCTCATGATCATGCTACCAACAGTCATGATATTTCTCATGAAGATATTTCTCATGCAGTCAACTGAAGAAAAGGATGTTCCAGCCAGAGCTGAGCATGATTGGAGAATGGATCAGTTAAGTAGTGTGAGAGAGGCTTCACCTACTAGGGTACAATTAATTTCTGTGCAGGAAAATGTCACTCTTAAGCTGATCAGAGCCTCAGCTGTTGCTGAGGAAGAGATTTTACAATTAAGTAAGTGTTTTCATTTCAGGGAGGAAACTCTTACAAAGAAATCACCTCTGTTTGCAGTATCGATGAAAGGAGAACAAAGGTTTTGTCACCAGATGGTGATGTCCAAGGTTTCCAGGCATTTCTTCTGGTCTCAGCTGTGGGAGACTGTCAGAGTATATTGAGACCTATCATGTCTCAGTTTATAGGGAGACCTAGTCAAAGTATTAAACCTGTTCCCCTTCAGTCTATTTCAGCACTAGGTGAACTCTTCAGCAAGCTGGTAGTAGATGTACTTGGTCCATTCCCAAGGAACAAACTGGGAAATGATTATTTACTCACAATTATTTGCTCCACTACCAGATACCTGGAAGCAGTCCCTCTGCATAAGATAACAGCTCATGTAGTCTTAAGGGCTTTGATGAAGTTCTTTTCCCATGTTGGCTTTCCTCAGGAGGTACAAACAGACCAAGGGCCTAACTTTACCTCAAAGTCTTTTAGAAATGTTTTAAAGGGATTAAAAGTAGAGCCTCAGTTTTCAACTGCCTATTGCCCTCCATCTCAAGGGGAAATAGAGAAATTACATCAAACCCTCAAGACAATGATGCAAGCCTATGGTATAGACAATACTAACAACTGGGATGAGAGGATCCCTTTCTTTGTATTTGCTGAGTAGGGAAGCACTCTGGAATCTCTGAGCTATTGGCTTGGGGAGGATGGTGATGCTCCCCCCTCGGAGCTTTTTCTCAGTTTCAGACACTGTTTGGCTCGTATGAGGTAGATGGTACCTGTGAATGTGCCCATCAACCAGACCAGGATGATGTGGAACCAATATGTGGACCATAAAGCTCTGGAGGCTGGAGAGGAAGTGCTGATACTGGAGCCAATTCATGTGAAAATCTGTATGGCAAGTTGCTCTGAGCTAAACATGTTGTAGGGAAAGTTCCCAGGGGTTAGATATAAAACCCACACACCCGAGCAGGAAGAAAATGAGTATAGTGTACACAGTAACCGGTTAAAGGGTTTGAAGTTATGTCAAAAAGACAGAGAGACCAATGTTTTATTGGAATGTAAAGGGGTGCAAAACAGTAATCTGTATGAAATAGCAAAAGTGTATTTAAGAAATAACATGTGTGTAAAAGATTTTGGGAAATGCATACTTGGTTTTAATGAGAAAAATGTTGGAGAGTTGGCTCAGCCACCTTGGAACTTTATAAAAGTTTGGGATGTCAGTAATGGGGAAAAGTTGAAACTCCATGAAGTAATTGTTAAGGAAGCTGAGCCAATTCAACAACTTTTGTGTGGGAAAAATCCTTATGAAAAATGGGATATAGAGGAGGAAGTGAAATTCTTCCAACACCAGTTTTTAGTGCTTAGTGAGAGTCAGTGGGCATTCCCATGCTTCATGGGTCCCAAATTAGATGGCACCCTGGGCATAAACACTGACTACCACAAAGTACATTTAACAACTAAGGTTTACAGGTTTAGAAAGATTGATACTGATGCACTAAGAGATGCAAACATTTTAAATAAACTAAAACATGGGGCAGAAAGATGTGATTTCCATGGCCTGTGTGCCAGTACCATTTTCATGTGTGTAATGCAAATTGTGTTCATTGTGTACTTAAAATTTGTGTGTGAGATGGAACATGATGGTATTTGTGTAAACTTGATGTACCCAACCTGGGTGCAAAGAGATGTCTTTGGTGTTTGTTTTTGTACCGCAAGAGGTTGCAGAACTGTTACTATCTACGAACAACCTTCTAAGTTTAAATGTCAACATCTTACCACAGGAAAGAAAATTTTTATTTTGGGGCTGGCTATTCAGCATTTGTATATGTCTCAGGATCTCTTCATTCTGTTCATGTGTATAGTGACTAAAATCAGACTCTTAAAATGGGCTTTGTTCCTACAGCCTTTTAATTTGGAAGTCAAATATATAAAAGGCTCAGAGAATGTGGTTGCTGATGCTCTCTCTAGATGTTTCATGCAGATGCATGGTGCATACTTTGTACATAGTGTTTGTCTTGTGCTGACCTTGTTGTTTTTGCAGTGGTGAACTCTCGGCGAGCCTGAGGACTCCCTACCAACCATCTGACTGTGAAGGAGATGAGTCAGAGCCAAAAGTGTGACGAGGGTCGGTGTATATGTACGTATTTGTGACTTGAGGCAGAGGTTGACAACCTTTGATAACAAGAGACGTTCAGGAAGGTATGTGGTATATTGTCTTGGTGTGCTCTATGTACGAAACGGCCCGATGATCCCGATGATTTGACTTTGTGGTCTCTTGGACCCCTCCATGTTCTGTGTCAGCCTCCTCTTCATAAGGTTGGAGGATCTGTGTGGAGTGGGATCTCGGAAGATGGGCTTGAGTGCCTGACCATGTTAAGGATCGTGAGTGTTGACTAAGTCTCACTGTTTGGTTCGGCCACCAAGTGAGAGACACCTTGACATGTTTTGTCAAGTTTCCTGCCTGGTGTACACCTGACTGCTCTGGGTTTGGCTCTACTCTTGTCTCATACCTGGTGGTTACCTGGAGGTTATTCCGGGGATCAACGCCCCAGCGGCCCGGTCCATGATCAGGAAGATGCCATACTGGAGTACCAGTTGCTTGCTGGATTACCGCAGCAGAGGCACAGGCCTGTTGGTGCAGGCTTTCACAGTGGGCATTGTGTGCAATTCTTGCATTGTAATGTGTATTGTTTTAAAAGCCACTAAAATTGTAAATAGTTACACCTTTGAGTATGTGGGTATGGTTAAAATGCTTTTCTAAAAAACCTCTGCAATCTGTTCCAGTATTGTTCCTCTCTGGGTTTTATATGGTATGGGGTGGAAGTGCATGTGTAATCTGGGAAGGTTCAGTGGAGCCACAAATAATTGTAGATTGCCATGTAGTATGTCACCTTGTTGTAAATAACAGTAAAGTGAAGAGCAGTTATGGAGCTGGGAAATATGTAACATTTCTAGTAGTCTTGCTAACTACCTTCAGGCTAAAGAAATTTTTTTTTTTTATTACTAGCCGTATCCTGAGGGACATGGCTAGCTTTTGTGAGACTTTGTCTGGAGGTGGGGGTGTTATGGGGCTATAGGACCCAACATGCATTTATAAGTAAGAGTTACTCTGGAATACCTAATTATATTGAATTGATGGGGACTCAGCTCTAAATGTCATAAGGGCAGATCACTCTTATGGCTGTAAGGCAGCTGAGTCAAGCCTGTTTTTCTCAGTATAATAGGTTATACTATAGGCACACAAACACACAATTTAAATAAGTAGTTTATAAAGTTGTATTTCTTTTTGTGAAAGTAAATAAGGTGTGGTAAATAGAGAATTGTGCTTGGCAACACTCTTGTTTTTTGGTGGGTGTGGGAGGAGCTTAGCTAGGCTCCTCCCTCTCCCTCTTTTTTGTTGACCTGAAGCTGGTAGGACCTCTGGGTCCTTCTTTCTATTTTTGGGAGAATTATGTGTGCCCCAGGGGTGAGTTTTATAACTTAAGTTGTGGCCACCATATGCAGGGTGACTGAAGCGTGTCAAAACACTGGTTAGTCCAGAGATTAGTCCAGAAGAAAGAAGGGCAATTTGTCCAGATCCACCATGTGGGCTGTCTTAGAAGAACAGCTAAGGGGTGTGCAGGCTTATGTTTTGAATATGTGAGTGCTGTAATTGTATATTTTGTACATATCTATTTAGAATACAGTTATATTTTTTTTTATAGAGGTAGTTTATTTTCATATAGTCGGACTTGAGTCCTGGAAATGGGAAGTACAATGCCTGCACTTTAAAGGAGGGGTTTGGGATATTGGCAGTTTGGAGGGATGTGTTGTGTATCTTTATATGTGTGTGCTTCTGAACTGTTGTATTCTGAGCACCTCTGCAAAAGCAGTGGTGTGTGAGTGTGGTGAAAGTGTTGAATGGTGATGGAGGTATTTTCTTTTTGGGGATTTTCTTTCTTTTTTGGGTCACCCTGCCTCGGTGGGAGGCGGCCGACTTGTCGGGAAAAAAAAAAAAAAGTTTAAATAACTTGTGAAGAGGGCTGGCGAAAGGATTTCAGAGGGTGAGGATGATCAATCATGGATGTAAGTACAGTAGGGCCCCTCTTTACGGCGTTCCGCTAATACGATCATTTTAAATTATGACCAAAACTCGCTGTACGGCTCTCCCACCTGACTTTCTAATACGGTCACCGCGCCCCACCCGGTTTGTTTACATTCTCTGTGAGATCCGTAAGCACTAGGTTTCTCCATTATGTCTGGAAACTCCAAAATTTGAAGTGTTTTTAAAAGTTATTTCATATTTTATATATACTCTGATAATTATACTTATGTATACCTGTACTTAAATAAACTTACATACTGTGCTGGCAGGCAGGTACACATTAAAATCAGTAAGAGTGTTTTATGTCTCCAGATGTCATATTAGTAATGATAATAATAATCATCGAGTCTCATTAAATGTCGTATATTACGTTGATATACATTTTTTCATTAATCCATCTATGATATTTTTTCAAAATTATATAATAAACACGATGCATAACATATAAATATGATAAATACACCCCACAGTAGAATAAATAAACATAAATATGAATATTGGCAGTTTTGGAGGGATATGTTGTGTATCTTTATACGTATATGCTTCTGAACTGTTGTATTCTGAACACCTCTGCAAAAGCAGTGATAATGTGTGAGTGTGGTGAAAGTGTTGAATGATGATGAAAGTATTTTCTTTTTGGGGATTTTCTTTCTTTTTTGGGTCACCCTGCCTCGGTGGGAGACGGCCGACTTGTTGAAAAAAAAAAAAATATGAGATGTGGTAGCAGACGACTTGTACAAGTGACGCCATATTAGAAATAATAATAATCACCGAGTCTCATTAAATGTCGTATATTACGTTAATATACACATTTTCATTAATCCATCCATGACATTTTTTTTCAAAATTATATAATAAACATGATACATAACATATAAAGATGATAAATACACCCCACAATAGAATAAATAAACATAAATATGAGATGTGGTAGCCAGATAACTTGTACAAGTGATGCCAAGAATAACATTTTCTCTAATCTAACATAAGCGAAAATGTGTTACTGGGGGTAACTGTAGAAAACTATTCCTTTTGTATGTATGTAAGTTTATTCAGGTATACACAAATACAGTTACGTAGATTATCATACATAACAGCATATGTGTAGAGAACCTGGGATAACCCAAAAGAGTCAGACAGAGTGACATATTTCCATTGCCTTCACTCAGAGCATCATTTCTTCTCAAAATGATGTTACATGAGAATTGGAGTGTTCTTCTTTATTTATTCTACCGTATCAATGTAGAGACAACCTGTACACAATGTAACTTGTACACAAACCAGAAATGTACACTTTGTTTACAAAACTTACCTTCGCCTGGTTTGTTTACGTAACTCTGTGCCTGTCCTCTCTCATGCACTCATTCTTTCTCTCTCATTTATTCGTTTTATCTCATTTACTTACTCCTGACCCTACATTAAGACTACAAATATTTTAAGGTAAGTAATGAGTGAACTGTATATACATTTTATTGCTCTGGGATGCTTAAATATCATAGAATAAATGTGTGGGTGGGGTGGCCTGGTATGGTAGCCTGGCTGACTACCATACATACCACACTTGATTTTTTACAATAAATACTACTCATCTCACCTTAGATTAAGACTACAAATATTTTAAGGTAAGTAATGAGTAAACTGTATATGCATTTTATCGCTCTGGGATGCTTAAATGTAATAGAATATTATGTGGCCTGGTATGGTAGCCCGGCTGACTACCATACATACCACACTTGATTTCTTACAATAAATACTACTTGTCTCACCCTAGATTAAGACTATAAATATTTTAAGGTAAGTAATGAGTGTACTATGTGTGTATTGTACATTTTTTTGTTTTTTGATGCCTAGTTCAATTGCTAACTTAATATATGTTAGTGTAAACTTGTTATCTAGTATTTGTATGCATTTATAAGTGGAAAAAAAGGGTGTTCCACTTTACGGCAATTTCCGCTTTATGGCGGTAGCCTGGAACCTAACCTGCCGTATAAGTGGGGCCCTACTGTATTACCCTAGACAGATAAGGCCTTTAAGTAAAAAGCTACCCCACACTAGGACATGTAGTGAGAACCTTACTATCAAAGTAATAAGGGACAACAACATAACACATGCCAAAAGCCCTTTTATATGCAGAGCATTTCAGGCAAACTTAAGACTAACTTGGATGGAAAGAGGGGTAGGGGTTGTCCTAGGAAAGGATGGAAGGGGTAAAAGAGGTTTTGTGTGAAAGGGGCTTGGACATACACCAGGCATGTGTAAACATGTTAGACAGAGGCAAAAACAAATGTTTTTTGGGACTTAATGAACTGCTGGAGTGTGAGTAGGGTAATATTTTATGAAGGGAGTCAGGGTAACCAGTTAGCCAGACTTAATTGAGTCCTGGAGGTGGGAAACAAGGGGTCTGAGATACTGGCTGTTTGGAGTGACATCTGAACTGTGTTAAATGGTGGTGAAAGTGTTTCACTGTCTCTTTTTTGGATCACCCTGCCTTGGTGGGAGACGGCCGACATGTTAAAAAAAAAAAATACAATATACAATAATTAGTATTAAAAAATTAAAAATACAAACTTTTAAAATTTCAGTAAATCCAAATTTGTTCTCCATGATTGTGTTCTTCTCGGTGTCAAGAAGAGCAACTGCCACCAACAGATGGAAGTTTGGACATGGATGACCAGTCCACAAAACTTCCCATAACCTTGAGAGATCAAAATAACATTGTCCTTTATTAATACAATTTTTAGTAATATACAGACTTCCCCTCGCTTTATGCGTATTTACTTTAGTTTTATTGGTAATTCAGTATATGTAATATACATTCACTGTATGTGATTGATGCAGTTTACAAATCATATTAAAAACTTATGATGCAAAATTAAGTGTTTATTGCAAGACTGACTTTAGTGCAGCTGCCATGGGCCTGGAAAATATGTACAGCATAAAGCGAGGAACTTCTGTATTTTAATATATCAAGTAAAGAAAAGCATACATGTATTACAAAAACAAAAACAAAGGTGAGGCATATGCATCTTCCCAACTAATTTATCAAGTCAAAAGCAAGGCAAAGTGTATTTATCTTGCCAACCAATTTATCAGGCAAGTCCAAGAGCAACAGCCATACCTAAAGTAGCCTTGATGATCCCATACTGGGAACACTAAATGAGAGCTATGAGACAAAAATGATATGTCACACACTTACATCAATCAGTACATAAAATAACATTATTAGAAAGACTTGCTACTAAAACATACTTAACCCTTTGAGGGTCCGTCCTATAAATTCTACGACTTTGAAGCCAGGGTCCAAGCCAAAGTTCTATACCATGAGCTCAGCTCATTCAGATAAGCTGTGAGTGGTAAATTTGGGCCTAGATATGAAAAAATGCATCTATGTGGTGTCATTATGCACAGTGCATAATGAGAAAAAAAAACTTTTATTAAAACAGCTACTTTCCGGTGTATTTTCGAACGGTTTTTACGGTTGTATTCATCGTTTTTTGGTCTCATTTCATACAATGGAAGATACGTTACAGAAATAGAGATGATTTTGATTGGTTTTAGTACTCAAAATAGATCGAAATTGAGCTCAGATTAGTAGAAATGTTTGATTTTTGTCGATGTCCAAGGGTAAACAAATCACATCACATGTCCACTCCACGTCAGCTGGTGGGTCAAATGTGCTGATATTATTTATACAATTATTACAATACTGCATAACAGTAAATCTTCTATTGTAAGGTGTGAATAAAAATTCATTATGTGAATAAAAAAACAGAGTGGAATTCATTTGTAAAGCCTGGAAACATAACTAATAAACAGAGGAAATGTTATTTTAGTTCCAGGAATGCCTGCATTGTTTATTATGGACCTTATTTTGAAATGGGAATATTTTGAACTTTGTGTGAAATTGGCCAAATTACCAATTTCCGATCACTTTATTGGGTAGTTAAAATAGTTGATTGGGCAATTTCTTGTGCTCAATCGATAAAATAGAAGTAATACTAGCAAAATAACTAAGAATCTGGTCGACTGGAATAATGTAATTGGCCTAAAATGGGAGTCAAAGTGGGCAATATCACTGACGCAGCAAAATTCATGAGAGCGTAATTTTGTCAATTTTCCATCAAATGTCGTACTTTTTTGTTTTGTTATCTCCAGAAAAAGATTATCTACCATTTCATAAGAAAAATAACAAAAAATTTGTCTGAAAATTCTTGGACCCTGTAGACAAGTTTCAGATCAGGGGTCTGGACCCTGAAAGGACTGGACTGGATGACCATGGCACACTGCCTACAATACTGAAGACAACACTGGATGTAGAAGTAACTTCTAGTGTGACAATATTTCCTCTTGTACAGGGCATTATCATGACTGGATAAAGTTCTATAGAGAATGGCAGGATTATAAAGTCATGACTAGATAAGGCTCTACATAAAGCTAAAAGTTTATGCAGTCATGACTGGATGACACCCTGCACAGTGAAAGCTTTATCAAGTCTTCAAAGGACAAAGTTCTATGCACTGAAAGCTTTTTCAAGTCTTCTTTAGACAAAGCTCTACAGAGTAAAAGCTTTATCAAGTCTTTAATGGGTAAAGCTCTACACTGGGTGAAACTTGTTCCTCACAATCAACTGCTTACCATAAAAGGGAACTTACTGGCTATTTACATACAACATTATATGAATAAACAGACATCTTCTGTATCATGGTTCAATAAGAGGCTCCAAGAAAATGGTAGGAAGAAAAAATATACATTATTTTTTCCAAAATTATATAAAAGCTTTAAATTATGCTGACCTTATACAAATAACCAGTACACAGGAGAAAAACTCATGATGATATATTGGTTCAACCTGGACGATAACTAGTCACACACTAACACATTAAGGAAAGGAAGCCAGTATATATACAAGGAGGGCAGACATGGGATTAAAGAGAGGAGGAAGAAAGAAGGAAGTGGAGATAGTAGTGATAGAGGTCATGCTGGTAATGGAAGTAGTAGCAGGAAGGGTAAATAGTGGTAATGGCACAAGAAACAGACAGCAGAGTGAAGTGAGGTGGCAGTAGCAGCAGCAGCAGTGGAGGAAGTCAGAGGACAAGACAAAGGAGCACCGCAGAAGAGCTAACCCTTCAGAGGGCAAGGCAGTCTAAAGTGTGAATTTGAAAGTGATTTCCTATGAGGGGATAGAGCCACTCAATGTAAGGTCACTGAGACCATCCAAACAGAGTTGTGAAAGTAACATCTCGCGCAATTGCAGATATTCGAAGACCGAGTATATTCGGTCCTGCCCGTTTGGGGTATACCATTTTTGAATGTTGCAATGCTGCAATTGTTGTAAAAAAACGAAATAAATATTTTTTAAATTTATTATACAAGTAGACAATATAAAAAACATAAATGGAACTTGTTTCTGAACAATTTGTAACCAGTAAAAAAATAGAAATAGGAACTACTTATCAACAATGACACATTGCAATGGGATGCAACTTACAAATGAAATATTCCTGAGTTCCCTGAGAAAGAACAATCATTTCACATCACTAATTTTGCAAATGAAACTTCATGAAACAATTTCTATCCTTCTTTATGCACAGATTTACTTTACATATGGCACAGCAAAATGAGGATGTGACATGATTATTCTTTTTGCTGCAAAACTTGCATGAAAGCAGCTTACCTAGCACTGGCCAGTGACCTAGCTGTTTATCCAGCCTCACACTGTCATCTGGCCTTTCTGCACGTTGGTACTGAAATGCAGATGGGTATTCCACGTTTGACAAATCGTCATTACTGTCAACCAAAGAAGTACTGGGTGAATCTCGACTTCGTCTCATGCTGGTGCGGTTGACCTTTTGTCCTTTGGATCTTGCAGTGACAGAGATCTCAAGCCTGAATAGCTTCAGTGGTGTGCATGGCATGTTTAGTGACCTACAATCACGACAGTAAAGAAGCCATGCATTCACAACAGCAACATCCAAAACATAAGCAAAGAGCCGCATGTACCAACGCTTTGATTTCATTGGCGTTTTGTAAAGATGGACCAACATGTTACTTTTGTCGATACCTCCCATGTTTGCGTTGTAGTTCTTGATGATGCCTGGGCACTCAAAGTGGTCTTTCTTCTTTGATGCCTTGTCATATCTTTCAATAAGACCCAAAGGATAAACTCCGACATCATTTGTGACTAGAGTCACAACTTTGTTGTCCTTCCATCTTACAAGAAGGATATGATCATTGCTTTGGAAATCAAAATAGCCCCTGGCCACATTACTCTTTTGCATTTCTTTCACAGGCATCAGTTGTGGCTTACCACATCTATTATCACGTATTGTTCCAGTGTACCTGCAGTTATACTTGTCTCTCAGTACCTTGACCAAAGGTAGACTTGAAAAGAAATTATCAGCATAGACTGCTGATGTTTTTCTTTGGTCAAGAGATGCTGCAAGTACAAGAACAATCCTGGAACTCATTGGGAGTTTACTTTCTTCATTTGACAGCTTTATGTGATGGTTCTCAAAAGTTGGGTTACCTTGATACATCAGTATATCATGTATGATTCCATCTTCACTGCCACGACAGAAGAGTTTGAAACCCCACTTGTCTGGTTTGTTTTTGATGTATTGCCTTAGGTTTCCAGCTGTTTTACCCTTGAAAGCAACCATAACTTCATCAACAGACTGCTTGGGTGTAGCTGGAACTTTCAAGCAAGCTTTAGTTAGTGCATTGTAAAGAGGCCTTATTTTGTAGAATCTGTCATTATCCTTCTTTTGTGTGTTATCATTGAAATGAATGGTACGCCTCAGCAACCTAAACCTCTTTGATCCCATGACTTCTGCAACTTGAGTTATCCTACTTGCACTTCTCCAATAGTCCTCAATGGATGGCTGTACAGTGTAACCCATATGCAACAGAATACCTATAAACCTAGTCATTTCCTCAGAATCTGTTTGAAAAGTAGTATGTATGTCTTTTTGCCTGGCATACAAATTAGTTTGAAATGTAATGTTGTCTATCATGTCTTGAGTAAAAAAGTCTGTAAAATAATCATATGCACACCTAACTTCAACAGGCTTTATATGTTGATATTTAGGCAAAGGGTCATTGTGGATGTCCTCATTCTTCCATTTGGTGTCTCCTTGAGAAGCAAGATCATCTTGAAGCACTTCTTCATCAGGGTATTCCTCCATAGTAATACGTTTCTTCCTCTTGTTCAATTTTTGTTTTTTTGGTGGTGGCCCAGCTTCCTCCTCCCCATCTGTTGACACCTCTGCATCTGGTGGCAAGAATTCATCCTCACTATCCAGGAAATCCAGGTCATCTGAGTCTTGATCTGAGTCACTATCATCCCAAACACAGACAAATTTCGAGTTATCCTTGGAGGACTCACCGTAGAACAATTTCTTATTGATCTGGAAGGACAATAAAAACATTCTGTACACACCCAGACCATTACTGAATTCATATATACACTACCAAATTTTATGGAAATATTTATATACCGAAACTTGAAAACTGCACCTAAAAGGGCAGGAACGACTGTACTTGGTCCTATTTTGTTGCACTTTTTTCATTTGCATGGTGCACTCGTAATATGCTTCACAACGCCTTCATATATATATCAAAATATGGCTAAACTATTCATTTACACACTAGACACACAAATCAGTACTTACCGACATTGTATTGGGTGAAATGCTTCAGTATATAAGGAGCACTCAACCGAGAAACACGAGTTTTGGCGCCGGCAAGGTAGAAGTGTTTACATTCTGCTCTCTCGACCAATGGGAATCGGGCAGCCGCCATCACCGCTCAGCTGGGGCGACTCAGGGAAGGTCTGTGATTGGTCAGAAATAGAGAACGGGAACCTAGATGCGCTGGGGGAGTCGGAGGACGTGCGCACAAAACCACGTTATGAGGACCGACTACACTCGGTCCACAAGGATGGAACCAAAAACAAAGGGGCAAAAAAAACTGAAGGACAGAACACACCTAGGTAGAAGAAAGGAAAGGCAAAGAAAATATAGGAAAGAAGAGGTAAAAAGAGAAGGAGATAAAGTTTAGGTCAAATCACGAGTGTTCTGAAGTTTGGAGCATATGACAATGTAATGGGAAAGGAAGGCATCTACAGGGACAAAGCCAGGACTAAGAATCATATTAGGGATGCATCAGATGTGAAAATTTAGATATTGCGGATATGTATTCGGATGTCTTGCTTACTTATTTTGCAGATGCGGATACAACTGTGGATATCTGCTTACAGTACAATTCAGATGCAGATGTGGATGTCACATCTTGACATCCTCCCGGATTCGGATTTTGCAGGATAGTCATAGAGCACCATTATTTTTTTTTACAGTATGACAAATACTCTTGTGAGTGAGGGACTGAACACATCGATTCCAGGCTGAGGGACTGATTACCTCAAACTCCTCTCCTTATGCCTTCATGCTCTGTATTGGACTGACGAAACCACTGTGTGGCGATACATTTCTTCAATAAAGATTCCCATGTGTTGCATAAGTGTCTCCATTCTTCAAGCTGTCAGTTTCCAAACCATTTATCACATGAACCATACCCCCGGCCGGGATTGAACCCGCGGTCATAGAGTCTCAAAAAGTCATTTATCACATGCTTATTTGTATTTAATGCCATTTCAACAATTTCACCATCACTCAAGGACTGCACAATAGGTGGAGTTATAAGAAAGAAAGAACATAAGAATGGAGGAACACTGCAGAAGGCCTACTGGCCAATGCAAGGCAGGTCGTTATCAAAACAACCTCTACCTAAAGCTACCCAGTTAACTTCCATACCCAATGACACAAATCGAACCCAGCCCCTCCTGCTTATGTATTTATCCAATCTCTTCTTAAAGCTATCCAAGGTCCTAGCCTGGATCACCCTACTGGAAAGTTTGTTCCACGCATCTACAACTCTGTTAGAAAACCAGTACTTACCTATGTCCTTTCTAAATCTAAATTTATCCAACTTAAATCCATTATTTCTGGTTCTTACCTGGTTTGACACACTCAGTACTTTATTAATATCTCCTTTGTTTATGCCCGTCATCCACTCATACACTTCAATGATATCTCCCCTCATTCTACATCTCTCCAGAGAGTGGAGATTTAAGGCTTTAAGTCTATCTTCATACGGGAGATTCCTTACACAGTAAATCATTTTAGTCATTCTTCTCTGTATGTTCTCTAATGAGTCTATATCCATCCTGTAGTATGGGGACCAAAACTGAGCAGCATAATCTAAATGAGGTCTCATTAGTGCTGTATAGAGCTGTAAAATAACTTTTGGACTTCTGTTACTTATACTTCTTGAGATAAATCCAAGTAATCTGTTAGCTTTGCTGTGCACAATAAGGCACTGCTGTCTTGGCTTTAGATTTCTGCTTACCATGACTCCCAAGTCTTTTTCACATTCTGTATGATCAAGCTCTACTTCACCTAGATTATAGCTTTGAGGGTTATTTTCATTACCAAGGACTAGTACCTTACACTTATCCACATTGAACTTCATCTGCCATTTTTAAGACCAAGACATTAATTTGTCCAAATCCTCCTGGAGTTCATTGCTATCCTCCTCAGAATGAATTATATGGCCTATCTTTGTATCATCAGCAAATTTACTCATGTCACTCATAATCCCTTCATCAAGGTCATTAATGTAAATTATGAACAAGAGAGGGCCTAAAACTGAACCTTGTGGAATGCCACTAGTGACTAATCCCCATTCAGATTTCACCCCATTAATGGTAACTCTCTGCTTTCTATTGGTAAGCCATGCCCCTATCCATGCCAGAAGTTTACCTCCTATACCATGAGCTGCCACTTTTCTTAAGAGTCTCTTGTGAGGTACTCTATCGAAGGCTTTACTAAAATCCAAATAGTGTAAACAATATCATACTGTTTATCACTGTCAACTGCCTCAAATGTTCTATTGAAGAACGTCAGTAAATTTGTCAGGCAGGAACGACCTCTCGTGAATCCATGCTGAGATTCATTTATCAAGTTATGCTCTTCAAGGTGACTTCTAATAATCTTTCTTTCTTTCAACACACCGGCCGTATCCCACCGAGGCGGGGTGGCCCAAAAGGAAAAACGAAAGTTTCTCCTTTTACATTTAGTAATGTATACAGGAGAAGGGGTTACTAGCCCCTTGCTCCCGGCATTTTAGTCACCTCTTACGACATGCTTGGCTTACGGAGGAAGAATTCTGTTCCACTTCCCCATGGAGATAAGAGGAAATAAACAAAAACAAACACTAGAAAGAAAATAGAAGAAAACCCAGAGGGGTATGTAAGTATATATATGCTTGTACATGTATGTGTAGTGTGACCTAAGTGTAAGTAGAAGTAGCAAAACGTACCTGAAATCTTGCATGTTTATGAGACAGAAAAAAGGACACCAACAATCCTACCATCATGTAAAACAATTACAGGCTTCCGTTTTACACTCACTTGGCAGGACGGTAGTACCTCCCTGGGCAGTTGCTGTCTACCAACCTACTACCTAGGACTTCTAATAATGTCAGCTATAATTGATTCTAATAACTTGCCCACTATAGATGTCAGGCTTATTGGACGGTAATTTGAAGGAATGGACTTATCCCCTGATTTGAATATAGGAACCACATTAGCCATCTTCCACAACTCTGGCACAACACCAGTAAGGATGGACGCATTAAACACACTCGTTAATGGCTGACTAAGCTCTATCTTGCATTCCTTAAGTAACCTGGAAAACAGCTCATCGGGTCCCGGGGACTTACTTTGCTTCAGTTTGTCTATCTGTTTAATAACCATGTCCCTCGTGACAGTAATATTAGTTAATTTAAGTTCATCAGGAACTAAATAATTGCTAATTACTGGAATCTTATTTACATCTTCCTGTGTAAAAACTGACGAAAAATAGTCATTAATTAAGGAACACATTTCCAGTTCATTATCTGTCCATTCCCAATTTTCAGAGGTCCTACTTTTTCCTTCACCTTCATCCTATACACTTGAAAGAACCCCTTTGGATTAGTCTTTGATTCATTAGCAACTCTAATTTCATTGTCACGTTTAGCCTTTCTAATCCCCTTTTTTACTTCTCTTTTAGGCTGAACATATTTGTCAGTAAGGTTAACCTCTCCTCTTCTGATGCGCCTATAAATTCCCCTTTTCTCCCCTAATAGATGCTTTAGCCTCCTGTTGACCCATTTGGGATCATTATTATTAGACATAATTTCTCTCTGGGGAATGTATATACTCTGAGCACGGTGTACATTATTAAGAAAAAAATCATAAAAGCAGATCCCTTCATAATCATAAGTATGATCATCGTCAATAAATCATTAGCTAGATAACCCCAATCAAGATTAGACAGGTGTTCCCTAAGTCCATTATAATTGGCAGAAAGAAAATCAGGTATTTTTACTGTATTATCATTATTCTTGTATTCCCAGTTAATGCTAAAATTGATGGATTTGTGATCACTTGCGCCAAGCTCTTCAGTGATCTCCAGATTATTTACGAGTGTTTCCTTATTTGACAAGACTAGGTCTAGCAAATTATTACCCCTGGTAGGCTCTGTTACACACTGCTTCAGAAAACAGTCCTGAACTGTTTCCATAAAGTCACTGGACTCTAGATTACCGGTCAAAGAATGCCAGTCAATTTGACTAAAGTTTAAGTCCCCTACTATCACTATGTTATTGTGTCTAGAAGCCCTAACAATTTCGTCTCAAAGAAGTCTCCCTCTATCGTGATCCAAGCCAGGAGGTCGGTATATTACACCTAGAATTAGTTTTTCTTGACCTTCTACAAACTCTACCCAAACAGATTCTGTTACTGTTCTATCTACATTTATACCTGTTTCTATGCAACAATTAATATTTTCTCGAACATATAATGCAACTCCTCCCCCCTTCCCATTACATCTATCCACATGGAACAACTTAAACCCTTGAATATTACACTCAGCAATCATATCCCGACTCTTTAAATAATACCACGTTTCAGTTAATGCAATGACATCAAAGTTCCCAGCACATGCTACCAAACGTAGTTCATTAATCTTATTTCTTGCACTTCGACTGTTAGCATAAAATACATTCATATGTTTTTTCTTCTGCACATTTTTCCTATTCATCTTTGTTTTTGCACAATTTCTGAAATTATCATTACCCAGAGTTACTCCATGACAGTTACTATTAAGATTCTTAATATCAGAGCATAAGTCAATATATCCATACTCATTATTTATCATTTCTAAACCCATACCTCTAACTAATCCTAGTTTAAAGCCCTAACAACCCCCTCAACTGAGCTAGCAAGAAGACCCACACCTGCCCTGGATAAGTGAACCCCATCCCTGGCATACATGTCATTTTGGCCACAGAAGTTGTCCCAGTTGTCAATGAATGGTATTGCATTATCCTTACAGTGCTTATCCAGCCAACAATTAATACCAATTGCTCTGGACAACCATTCATTTCCAACACCCCTTCTTGGCAAAATGCCACATATAACAGGGCACCCACCCCCTTCTTCCTAATTATGTCTATAGCTGTCTTGAACCTTCTAACTAAATCCTCACTTCTACACTTGCCTACATCATTGCCTCCAGCACTGAGGCAGACAATAGAATTTATCCCATTACCATCATGATGTTGTCAAGCCGGCTAAAAATATCCTCCATCCCAGCCCCAGGAAAGCAAACCCTCTGTCTCCTACTCCTGTTCTTCAAGCAGAAAGCCCTATCCATGTATCTAACCTGGCTATCCCCAACAACAACAATGAGATGACTGACATCCCTACAACTACTACAACTAACCCATCCCTTTGGGTAGGACCTACTTCCACTGGGGATTCCCGTATGTTGCATAAGTGTCTCCATTCTTCAAGCTGTCAGTTTCCAAACTATTTATCACATGCTTATTTGTATTTAACACCATTTCAACAATTTCACCATCACTCAAGGACTGCAGAACAGGTGGAGTTATGTAGAGATGACTGATGCCCCTACAACTACTACAACTAATCCATCCCTTTGGGTTAGGACCTATTTCCACTGGGGAATCCCGCCTACCAGTGACTATGCCCTCGTCTGCTACACGTCCCTATCCACTGACGCCTATATAACTGCCAGTCTCCTTGCCTTTGTTCCAGATTCTCCTCCACTGTCTTCTAATTATGTCCTAGAATCTGTATTGATAAAGCCACTGGATGGCGAAACGTCTACAATAAAAATATCCAGATGTTGCACATGTGTCTCAACTTTTATGACTGACACTCCACGGTGAAAATAAATGGTATGAAATACCGACACAATGGAAATATAAACACATATGCAGTATAACGTGATCCTTTATTGACAACGAGATCAGATCTGTTTGTGACTTGAAAAAGCCCACTGTGTGGGCGAAACGTTGTCAATAAAGGATCACATTATACTGCATATGTGTTTATATTTCCATTAACACTCCACACAAAAGGAAAAAGGAACACTGCAGCAAGCCTTCTGGCCCATGCAAGGCGGGTCCAATTCTCCCACCTTGGGTAATTTCAAATTTAGGATGGAGAAATACATGAGTTTGGTTGGATTTGAGTGAGACTTACAGGTGAGTAAATAGAATTATCAAAGCTTAGTATGATCGAGGTTAGAACCTTGAGTAGCTTTAAAGAGAGATTGGATAAATATATGAGTGGGAGGGGACGAGTTTGATTGGTGTCGTGAGTGCGGGAATGAATTCTTGAGTAGCTTTGGGTAGTGGTGGTTTTGATAAGGACCTGCCTTGTTCTTCTTATTGCTTGGGTAGCATTTATTCTATTAGTGGGTTGGATTTGCGAAGGACCTGCCTAGTATGTGCCAACAGATCTACTGCAGTGTTCCTTCTTTCTTATGTTCTTAGTCAGGTCAGGTCACATTTATTTAAGAACATAAGAAAGAAGGAACACTGAAACAGGTCTGTTGGCCAATACTAGGCACGTCCTTCACAATCCATCCCACTAACAGAATATTTGTCCAACCCAATTTTCAATGCTACCCAAGCAATAAGCTTCGCTAATTCTATTTACTTATGAGCAAGTCCCACTCAAATCCAATGCCTCTCACTCATGTGTTTATCCAACCTAATATGTTTAACCCTTTCAGGGTTTCGGCCGTATTAGTACGGCTTACGCACCAGGGTTTTTGACGTACTAGTACGCCTAAGTTCTAGCGCCCTCAAATCTAGTGAGAGAAAGCTGGTAGGCCTACATATGAAAGAATGGGTCTATGTGGTCAGTGTGCGCGGTATAAAAAAAATCCTGCAGCACAGAGTGCGTAATGAGGAAAAAAAAAACTTTGACAGTGTTTTTGGATTAAAACAGCGACTTTGCACTGTATTTTCGTATGGTATTTATTGTTGTATTCTAGTTTTCCTGGTCTCATTTTATAGAATGGAAGACATATTACAGAAATTGAGATGATTTTGACTGGTTTTACAAAGAAAAGTACCTTGAAATTGAGCTCAAAGTAGCAGAAATGTTCGATTTTTACCAAAGTTCAAAAGTAAAGAAATCATGCTATGCGTCCAATACACATCAACTGGTGAGTCTAATATTCTTTCAAAAATGCGCAAAAGAATGTAAGGAGGCGCATGGGGACGTGACTAATGAACAGAGGAAATGTTTTTTAGTGCCAGGAATGTCTTTCTTATTTATTCTGGACCCTATTCGGAAATTGGCATCTTTTGAAATTTGTGTGAAATTGGCAAAATTGCTAAATTCTGACCACTGTATTGGATAGTTGAAATTGGTAAATGGGTGGTTTCTTGTACTCATTCGATAGAAAAAATGGAATTCTAGCGAAATAGTTATGATTTTTGTCAACAAGTACACTGGAATTGGCCGAAAATAGGGCTCAAAGTGGGCAAAATCGCCGATGTGTAAACATCGTCGAGACCGCTTACTTCGCGAGAGCATAATTCCGTAAGTTTTCCATCAAATTTCATACTTTTGGTGTCATTATGATCGGGAAAAGATTCTCCATCTTTTCATGAGAAAAAATAATTTTTTTTTTTTAAATTTGGCCGACCCTGAGAACAAGTCTCTGAGATGGCCTGTCGACCCTGAAAGGGTTAAAAACGTTATTTACATCCCCTATATTAATTCTTGTTTTTCATTCATACACCTCCACAGTGTGAGTGACTGTGTGCGTGTCTCACACACACAGTGGGGCTTACACATGGGTAGTTTCAAATTTAGGCTGGATAAATACAAACCACAATAATGGATTCAAATTAGATAAGTTTAGATTTAGAAAGGATACAGGAAAGTATTGGTTTAGTAATAGGGTGGTTGATGAGTGGAACGGTCTACCTAGTAGGGTTATCGAAGCTAAAACCTTGGGTAGTTTCAAATTTAGGTTGGATAAGTACATGAGGGAGAGGAGTTGGATTTGAGCACGACTTGCAAGTGAGTAAATGGAATTTTCAAGGCTTATTGCTTAGGTAGCGTTTATTCTGTTGGTGGGTTGGATTTGTGAAGAACCTGCCAAGTATGGGATAACAGACCTACTGTTGGGAAATAAACATGAAAGCTCTGTAATTTAGGTTATAATATCTGCCACATCCTCTTTGATAAATTATACACATGTGCAACTCTTGGGTGGTGTTACATTTGTCTAATGTGAAAGTAGGTCATGCCCAAGGGTTAGGCAAGCGAAGAATTCCCAAGTATTAAGATCCCAAGAAGTTGCAGTGTCTGACAGGTTTGATGATGTATTCTATTCAAGATTGATGGTCTGACCACATCGACTCAAGGTTGAGGGACTGATTACCTCATTCTCCTCCTGTTCTTCAAGATTCTCCTTTGTATGGACTGATGAAGCCACTGTGTGGCAAAACGTTTCCTCAATAAAGATACCCAAGAGTTGCACGTGTCTGATTTATCAACGTGTCGGTTCTATGAACCATTCATCTACATCCTCTTTATTTGGCGCGGATGCAAATGCGGATATATATTTAATCGTGACTGCGTATGTGGACGTTGATGTGGATGTCTCATTTAGAAAAAATATGGATGCGGATGTAGAAATTGTGCGAATGTTCCGTGGATGCGGATACGGATATCCGATACATCTCTAATTCATATTAGGGAAGTTGTGCCTAAGTGATGCTTCAACAAGACCGTATCTGTGAGGCTAGAAGAATGGTAGACAGTTTTAGCAGAGGACCAGTCAATAGGATGTCTGTGATCTCTAACATGAGAGAAAAGAGCATTATTGGTGTTAAGAGGACAAAAGGAACAGGAAATAGAGTAGACTCCAGAAGCATCAATAGCAGGAGGAAAGGTACGAACTAGATAACTGCAAAGGGTGTTAGTTCGGCAAAAAGTAAGTTTGATGTCTAAGAAACAGAGAGAGTTGATAAGGTTACAGAGACTGGAAATACAGGGAAGGAAAAGAACAGGAGATTTCATAGGAGTAGAGAATCTGGGAGAAGAGAAAGCCCATTTAGCATGTGAGAAGGCAGAGTTTATGAAATCAGAAGGGTAGCCAAGATGAGAGAATGAACTGTGAGGAATGACAATTTCTGAGTTGAACTGAGGGTAACAAATGAGAAGGGCATGGAGAAAGAGAGAAATAAGAACACTTTTCTTGACAGAGCATGGTAAGAAGTAGTGAATGTACATGCCACTGTGCTTTGACTTGTGATAAACTGAAAAAGAAAAGCCCATAACTGAGTGGTGGACATGCACATCAAGGAAAGGAGCAAAGAGTTAGATTCCCATTCAGTTTTGAATTTGATGGAAGCAGCAAGATTGTTAAAGGCATTGAGAAATAGTTGGAACAGACTAGAGTCATGTGGTCAAAGAGCAAGGATGTCATCTACATAGCTGAGCCATTGTGCATGTATGTGTGACTAGTTAATGGTCCAAGTTGGACCTGAATGGCATCATAAGTTTCTTTTTCATGTGTGCAGGTTATTTATGTATTGTTCCAGTCACGGTATTGTACTTTTTTATTCTTACAATACAGGTCGGCCATCACTGATCTGGCAATCACTAATCCAGTTCCATGACTAATATGGCACTAATGTCGGCTAGCATAATTTCAAATTTCCTGGGTTGCTCACCAATGTGCTGCTACTTGCTGCATAAACACTGTTGGTGTCACTCGCAAACACAGGCTAGCCATTCCAATTTATTTTTCTCCATTTTTTTGTTATAACCTGCTCACTTTAACCACAGCCATGATTCCAATGAATAAAGGAAATGTTTCTCATTGTGTAAAGCACAAACACCATACATTGTTCATAAAAGATAGGGTTGAACTTCTGAAAAAACTCGACAGCAGTGTGTCTGTGAGAAGTTGTGTGAATTATACAGCATTGGATCTTCCACAGTTTATGACATAAAGAAACAAAGAAAACTTACTCGGTTTCTTTGCTAACAGCGATTCAAAGAAACAGATGTATAAAAGGAAAACAATGAAGGAAGGAAAAAGTTCAGAACTAGATCAGGTTCTGATGAAGCGGTTTAGGCTAAATGTAAGCGAAGGTGTTGAGGTGTAAACTTCAGCTCTTCACTTTGGAAGTGGCAGTGATGAACTTTCTTGTGCAAGTCAAATTGGTTAACTTTATTAACCCTTTCACTGTCGGTTCCATTGTATCACGGCTTTGAAGCCACTGTTGGTCCCGTAGAATGACACCATGAGCTCACTCATTCAGATAAGCTGTGGCTGGTAAATATGGGCCCAAATATGAGAGAATACATCTCTGTGGTAAGTGTGCATTACATTAAAAAAATTCTGCAGCATGCAGTGCATAATGAGAAAAAACTGTGACAGTGTTTTTGGTGTAAAACAGCGACTTTGTGGTGTATTTTCATATGATTTTTGTGGTTGTATTCTCATATTTTGGTCTCATTTGACAGACTGGAAAATATATTACAAAAAATAGGGATGATTCTGATTGGCTTCAGGATGGAGAGTACCTTGAAACTGAGCTCAAAGTAGTGGAACTGTTTAATTTTTACTGATGTTCAAGAGTAAACAAATAACATCACATGTCCAATATGTGTCCAACTGGCCAGTCTCACAGGCGGTCACGAATGGGTTGACATTATTTATGCAATTATTACAATAATGAAGTAGTCTGCATAGCAGCAAATCTTCAATATTTTTTTGTGAAAAATTCAGAATGGAAAGCAAGCATAATATAAAAGGGGCCTCAAGAAGTGATGAATGAACAGAGAAAATGTTATTTTAGTGCCAGGAGTGTCTGCACTGTTTATTCCTTTTTTGAAATTGGCATCTCTTGAAATCTGTGTGAAATTGACCAAATTACCAACTTCTGATCACTTAACTGGGTAGTTGAAATAGGTAAATGGGCGGTATTTTGTACTTAATTGAATACAAGGAATACTAGTGAAATAGCTATGAATCTGGTCGATTGGAACAATGGAATTGGCCAAAAAGAGGACAGAAAGTGGGCGAAAAATTGCCGATACGTAAATATAGCTGAGACTGCTAACTTTGCACAACCCTAGTTCTGTAAATTTTCCATCAAATTTCATACTTTTGGCTTCATAACCTTCAAAAAAAAAAAAAAGATTCTCTATAATTTCATAATTTTTTTTTTTTTTTTTTTGGGGGGGGGGGGGGGGTTCCTCGACACTGGGAGCAAGTTTGCGAGCAGAGGTCACAACCTGTACTGATTTACGTGGTATTTTAAAGGTAGTGAAATCTGTAGGGTAAGGAAGGTGAGGTAGGGGTCATCCTTGAAAAGGTTGGAAGGAGGGGGTAAAGGAGGTTTCGTGGGAGAGCGACTTGGACTTCCAGCAAGCATGCATAAGCTTGTTAGATACGAGTGAATGGAGATGAATGGTTTTGGGGACCTGACGAGCTGTTGGAGTGTGAGCAGGGTAATAATTTGTGAGGGGATTCAGGGAAAACGGTTAGCCAGACTTGAGTCCTGGAAATGGGATAAACAATGCCTGCACTTTAACCCTTTCAGGGTCCGTCCCGTAGATCTACGGCTTTACGTTCAGGGTCTAAACCGTAGATCTACGCCATGAGCTCAGCTCACTATAATAAACTGTGAGTGGTAAAGTTGGGCCTAGATATGGGAGAATACATCTATGTGGTATGTGTGCACCACATAAAACAAACCCTGCAGCACACTGTGCATAATGAGAGAAAAAAACCGAGACCGTGATTTTCGATTAAAACAGTGACTTTGCAGTGTTTTTTTGTATGTTTTTTATAGTTGTATTTGCGATTTCTTGGTCTCATTTGATAGAATCGAAGACATATTACAGAAATAGAAATGATTTTGATTGGTTTTAGCACTGGAAATGGCTTGAAACTGAGCTCAAAGTAGCGGAAATGTTAAATTTTTGCCGATATTCAAGTGTAAACAAACGACCTCACACGTCGAATACACGCCAGGTGGTGGGTCTAATATACATTCACAAATGTGGTGATGATATTTATACAATTATTACAATATTGCATAACAGTAAATCTTCTATTTTTTGGTGTGAATAAAAATTCATTATGTGAATAAAAAATAAAAATGGAATTTATTTGTAAAGCCTCAAAATGTAACTAATGAACAGAAGAAATGTTAGTTTAGTGCCAGGAATACCTACATTGTTTATTCTGGACCCTATTTTGAAATTGGAATATTTTGAACTTTGTGTTAAATTGGCCAAATTACCAATTTCCGATCACTTTATTTTGTAGTTGAAACAGTTGACTTGGCGATTTCTTATGCTCAATCGATAGAATAGAAGTAATGCTAGTGAAATAGCTAAGAATTTGGTCGACTGGAATAATGTAATTGGCCCAAAATGGGAGTCAAAGTCGGCATAATCGCCGATTCGTAAATATCGCTGGCACATCAAAATTCGCAAGAGCATAATTTCATCAATTTTCCATCAAATTTCGTACTTTTTGTTTTATTACCTTCACAAAGAGATTCTCTACCATTTCATAAGAAAAAATAACAAATTTTTTTTTGAAAATTCTTGGACACTGGGGCACCACTTCAGATTTTGGCCTTGGACCCTGAAAGGATTAAAGGAGGGGTTTGGGATATTGGCAGTTTAGAGGGACATCTAAACTGTCACATCTGAGCACCTTTGCAATGACAGTGATTATGTATGAGTGATGGTAATTTCTGAATGATGATGAAAGTTTTTTCTTTCTTTTTGAGTCACCCTGCCTTGGTGGGAAATGGATATAAATGTGGACATAATTTATACCCAAAATATATACAGAATATTTTTTCAATACAGTGGACCCCCGGTTAACGATATTTTTTCATTCCAGAAGTATGTTTAGGTGCCAGTACTGACCGAATTTGTTCCCATAAGGAATACTGTGAAGTAGATTAGTCCATTTCAGACCCCCAAACATACACGTACAAACGCACTTACATAAATACACTTACATAATTGGTCGCATTGGGAGGTGATCGTTAAGCGGGGGGTCCACTGTATTAAGGTGAGTTTGTGAGTAATCATCCACATGTTAATGACTTTAAGCTCATTATTCACTACAGTGTGTATTGACAAGGGATCTGAACCTGATAATAAAAAGGGGATAACAACCTCCCTTGCTTCTGGCACCAGTCACCTACAGAACTGCAAACATGACTTACAAAACATTTCTAAAGACATAATTACTCCCCCACTCAAGGCTCTTCATGCACCTGCTACCGCTGTCAGATAAAATTTGAATAGACTGATGCAGTGGTTAGAGAAGTGGCAGATACAGTTTAATATAGACAAATGCAAAGTTCTAAATGTTGGACAGGAAAATAACCATGCCACATATAAACTAAATAATGTAGATCTTAATATTATGGACTGCAAAAAAGATTTAGGAGTTCTGGTTAGCAGTAATCTGAAACCAAGACAACAGTGCATAAGTGTTCGCAATAAAGCTAACAGAATTCTTAGCTTCATATCAAGAAGCATAAATAATAGGAGTCCTCAGCTTGTTCTTCAACTCTATATATCCTTGGTTAGGCCTCATTTAGATTATGCTGCTCAGTTCTGGTCACCGTATTACAGAATGGATATAAATGCTCTGGAAAACGCACAAAGGAGGATGACAAAGTTGACCCCACGTATCAGAAATCTTCCCTATGAGGATAGACCGAGGGCCCTGAATCTGCACTCTCTAGAAAGGCACAGAATTAGGGGGGGTATGATTGAGGTGTATAAATGGAAGACAGGAATAAATAAAGGGGATGTAAATAGCGTGCTGAAAATATCTAGCCTAGACAGGACTCGCAGCAATGGTTGGAAAAATTCAGATTCAGGAAGGATATAGGAAAGCACTGGTTTGGTAATAGAGTTGTGGATGAGTGGAATAAACTCCTGAGTACAGTTATAGAGGCTAAAACATTAGCCTCTATCTATTTATCTAACAAAGGTTAGATAAATACATGACTGGGTGTGGGTAGGTGTGAGTTGGACCTGATTAGCTTGTGCTACTAGGTCAGATGCCGTGCTCCTTCCTTAAGTGAATGTGACCTGACCTGACTAGGTTGGGTGCATTGGCTTAAGCCGGTAGGAGACTTGGACCTGCCTCGCATGGGCCAGTAGGCCTGTTGCCGTGTTCCTTTTTTCTTATGTTCTTATAACATAGTACAGGTCCTCCATCACACATCCGGCATCATTGGGACCTGTAGTGTGCCGGATTACTGAGTTTGCCAAATTACAGAGTGGTTAGGTTAGAATACACTTAATAAAATTAACCAACTTGACTTACACAGTTCAATGAACATTGGCAAAAATTGAACATTTCCGCTACTTTGAGCTCAATTTCAAGGACTTTTCGTTATGAAAGCAATCAAAATCATGTCTATTTCTGTAATATATCTTCCATTCTATCAAATGAGTCCAAAAAATGAGAATACAACCATAAAAGCCATACGAATATACTATGCAGCAAAGAGGAGGCTAATGGTTTAGAAGCGAACTCCCTTATTTATCGTCTGTCTTTTTTATTTCTGTTGTACGTTAAGAAGCATCTTTCCATCATACATTGCCCAAGTTTCAATGAGATAGCCCAACAAACAACCAAGAAAACAAAATATTTACCAAAAATCATATATGGCAAGCCCAAGCCAGGTGCTGGAAATAAGTCACTGTCTGACTTTTCTGGGTTATCCTGGGTTCTCTATATATACACTGCTATGTATAATAATCTATGTAACTGTATTTGTGTATACCTGAATAAACTTATTTACTTCCAGTCTGTCAACTGAGTACAAGAAACTGCCCATTCACTTATTTCAGCTACCCAATAAAGTGGTCAGAAATTGGCAATTTGGCCGATTTCACACAAATTTCAACAGATGCCAATTTCAAAATAGGGTCCAGAATAAACAATGCAGACATTCCTGGCACTAAAATAACATTTTCTCTGTTCATTAGTCACAGCTACAGGCCCCTCTTATAGTATTACTCTTGCTTACCATTTGGAATTTTTATTCACAAAAAAAAAATAGAAGATTTACTGTTATGCAGACTACTGCATTATTGTAATAATTGTATAAATAATGTCAAACCATTCTTGACTCTGTATTGGAATTTAGATTGGCAGGCGGACAGGTATTGGACGGTGACGTCATTTGTTTACTCTTGAGCTTCGCTAAAGAATAGAACATTTTCGCTACTGTGAGCGCAATTTCAAGGTACTTTTCGTCATGAAAGCAATCAAAATCATATCTATTTCTGTAATATATCTTTCATTCTATGAAATGAGACCGAAGAAATGAGAATATAACCATAACAACCATACAAAAATATACCGCTAAGCGGCCGCTAATGGCTGAGAAGTAAACTCCGCTATTTATGGTCTGATTTCTTTCATTTTAGGTGTACGTGAGGAAGTATCTTTCCATCATACAGTGCCCAAGTTTGAATAAGATAACCCAACAAACAACTGAGAAAATAATAATACAGTGGACCCCCGCATACCGCACGCATCGCATACCGTACAATCCGCATACCACTCGCTTTTTCCGCAAAAATTTTGCCTCGCATACCGCCCAAAAACCCGCTCACCGCTCTTCGTCCGAGACGCGTCCAATGTGCGGCCTGAGCCATGCTTACATGTTCTGCCGGTGGCATTGTTTACCAGCCAGCCTCCGCGGTAACATCCAAGCATACAATCGGAACATTTCGTATTATTACAGTGTTTTTGGTGATTTTTTTCTAGAAAATAAGTGACCATGGGCCCCAAGAAAGCTTCTAGTGCCAACCTTACAGCAATAAGGGTGAGAATTACTATAGAGATGAAGAAAAAGATCATTGATAAGTATGAAAGTGGAGTGCGTGTCTCCGAGCTGGCCAGGTTGTACAGTGGACCCCCGGTTAACGATTTTAATCCGTGCAAGAGGGGTAATTGTTATGCGAAATAATCGTTATGTGAATGAATTTTCCCCATAAGAAATAATGGAAATAAAATTAATCCGTGCAAGACACCCAAAAGTATGAAAAAAAATTTTTTTTTACCACATGAAATATTAATTTTAATACACACAAACTGAAAAAGGCATGCACACTTACATGACACTTACTTTTATTGAAGATCTGGTGATGATTGATGGGATGGGAGGAGGGGAGAGCATTATCTTCTTACTGTTTAGAAAGGGAATCCCCTTCCATTAGGACTTGAGGTAGTAAGTCCTTTTCTGGGGTTACTTCCCTTCTTTTTTTAATGCCACTAGGGCCAGCTTCAGAGTCACTGGACTTCTTTCGCACAAGATATCTGTCCATAGTGGCCTGTACCTCTCGTTCCTTTATGACTTGCCTAAAGTGTTTCACAACATTGTCAGTGTAATAATCACCAGCACGGCTTGCAATAGCTGTGTGAGGGTGATTTTCATCCATGAAGGTTTGCACTTCAAGCCACTTTGCACAGATTTCCTTTATCTTTGTAGTAGGCAACTTCTTCAATTTCTCTCTCCCCTCCTCCGAAGCAGTTTCCTCAGGTGTGGCCTCATGCTGATGAATATGATCTATCAGCTCATCAGTGGTTAGTTCTTCATTGTCCTCCTCCACCAACTCTTCCACATCCTCCCCACTAACCTCCAACCCCAAGGACTTTCCCAATGCCACAATGGATTCCTCAACTGGCACAGGATTCTCAGGGTTAGCCTCAAACCCTTCAAAATCCCTTTTGTCTACACATTCTGGCCACAGTTTCTTCCAAGCAGAGTTCAAGGTCCTCTTAGTCACTTCCTCCCAAGCCTTACCTATAAGGTTTACACAATTGAGGATATTAAAGTGATCTCTCCAAAACTCTCTTAGAGTCAGTTGAGTTTCTGAGGTCATTACAAAGCACCTTTCAAACAGAGCTTTTGTGTACAGTTTCTTGAAGTTGGAAATAACCTGCTGGTCCATGGGCTGCAGGAGAGGAGTGGTATTAGGAGGCAAAAACTTCACCTTAATGAAGCTCATGTCCCCATAAAGTCGCTCTGCCACGTCTGTAGGATGACCAGGGGCATTGTCTAACACCAGGAGGCACTTAAGTTCTAATTTCTTTTCAGTTAGGTAATCTTTCACATTGGGGGCAAATGCATGGTGTAACCAGTTATAGAAAAAGTCCCTAGTGACCCATGCCTTACTGTTTGATCTCCACAGCACACACAAATTATCCTTGAGGACATTCTTTTGCCTGAACGCTCTGGGAGTTTCAGAGTGATACACTAATAAAGGCTTAACTTTGCAATCACCACTAGCATTGGCACACATCAACAAAGTAAGCCTGTCTTTCATAGGTTTATGTCCTGGGAGTGCCTTTTCCTCCTGAGTAATGTAGGTCCTGCTTGGCATTTTCTTCCAGAACAGGCCTGTTTCATCACAATTAAACACTTGTTCAGGTTTCAGTCCTTCAGTTTCTATATACTCCTTGAATTCCTGCACATATTTTTCAGCTGCTTTGTGGTCCGAACTGGCAGCCTCACCATGCCTTATCACACTATGGATGCCACTACGCTTCTTAAATCTCTCAAACCAACCTTTGCTGGCCTTAAATTCACTCACATCATCACTAGTTGCAGGCATTTTTTTAATTAAATCCTCATGCAACTTCCTAGCCTTTTCACATATGATCGCTTGAGAGACGCTATCTCCTGCTAGCTGTTTTTCATTTATCCACACCAATAAGAGTCTCTCAACATCTTCCATCACTTGCGATCTTTGTTTCGAAAACACAGTTAAACCTTTGGCAACAACAGCTTCCTTGATTGTCTTTTTGGTGCCCACAATAGTAGCGATGGTTGATTGGGGTTTCTTGTACAACTTGACTAGGTCGGCAATACGCACTCCACTTTCATACTTATCAATGATCTCTTTCTTCATTTCAATGGGTATCCTTACCCTTATTGGTGTACGGTTGGCACTAGAAGCTTTCTTGGGGCCCATGGTCACTTATTTTCCAGAAACACCACCGAAAACACTGTAATAATACGAAATATTCCGAGTGTATGCTTGGATGTTAGCGCGGAGGCTGCCTGGTAAACAATGGCACGGGCGGCACATGTGAGGCTGGGTGAGGGCGCACATTGGACGCGTCTCGGACGAAAATCGGTGAGCGGGTTTTTAATCGGTATGCGCGGCAAAAATTTTGCGATTAAAGTAAGCGGTATGCGAAATAATCGCTATGTGATGCCATCGTTATGCGGGGGTCCACTGTATAATAAACCCCAATCAATCATCGCTACTATTGGTGGTACAGCTGCTGCTGCACTGTCAGCTGCTGCTGCTGTTGTACCACTGTCAGCTGCTGCTGCTGCTGCTGTAGTACCGTCTGCTGCTGCTGTAGTATCTGCTGCTGCTGTAGCATCGTCTGCTGCTGCTGTAGCATCGTCTGCTGCTGCTGTAGCATCGTCTGCTGCTGCTGTAGCATCGTCTGCTGCTGCTGTAGCATCGTCTGTTGCTGCTGTACCACCGTCAGCTGCTGCTGCTGCTGTAGCATCGTCTGCTGCTGCTGTAGTACCGTCTGCTGCTGCTGTAGCATCGTCTGCTGCTGCTGTAGCATCGTCTGCTGCTGCTGTAGCATCGTCTGTTGCTGCTGTACCACCGTCAGCTGCTGCTGCTGCTGTAGCATCGTCTGCTGCTGCTGTAGTACCGTCTGCTGCTGCTGTAGCATCGTCTGTTGCTGCTGTACCACCGTCAGCTGCTGCTGCTGCTGTAGCACCGTTGTTGGTGTGGCTTATTGAGAATACCAAGAAACAATTAACCCCAGAGGATTTGCCACCCAGGATAACCCAAAAAAGTCAGTGTCATCGAAGACTGTAACTTATTTCCATTGGGGTCCTTAAACTTGTCTCCCAGGATGCAACCCACACCAGTCGACTAACACCCAGGTGAACAGGAAAAAATGCCTGGAACTAGTGCTCATATTGGTGAATTTAAAGCCAGCAAAGGTTGGTTTGAGAGATTTAAGAATCGTAGTGGCATACACAGTGTGATAAGGCCTGTTCTGGAAGAAAATGCCAAACAGGACCTACAGTACTCAGGAGGAAAAGGCACTCCCAGGACACAGTGTCTCATCAGTCATTGCTGCATCTTCAATAAAGGTAAGTGTCATTTATTCTTCATTTAGTAGAGACGTACATGCACAATATATATTGTGCATGTACTACTCTACTATTGTGCATGTATCCTTCTCTTTGTGTGTAGGAAAATGTATATTTCATGTGGTAAAAATTTTTTTTTCATACTTTTGGGTGTCTTGCACGGATTAATTTGATTTCCATTATTTCTTATGGGGAAAATTCATTCGCATACCGAACATTTCGCATAACAATCAGCCCTCTTGCATGGATTAAAGTCGCTATGCGGGGGTCCACTGTATTATAATAATAATAATAATAATAATAATAATTTTATTTACTACACGTACATGTACAAGGTATACAGGCCTAGCTGACATCAGTGACATACTACTATATAGAAAGGCACTTGTTATGCTGAATATTTCAAGAAAATTAGGTCAGTGTCCCAGGATAACACCCACACTAGTCGACTAACACCCAGGTACCCATTTACTGATGGGTAAACATAGAAGACAGGTGTAAAGAAACATGCCTAATGTTTCTACCCTGGCTGGGAATCAAATATTTACCAAAAATCATATATGGCTAACCCAAGCCAGGTACTAAAAATAAGCCACGTTGACTTTTTTGGGGTTATCCTAGGTTCTCTACACATATGCTGCTATGTGTGATAATCTATAGAGAGAAAATAACTTTTTTGTTTCACGTTTATGGTGGAGTACGAGTGTATATCATAGTTAGCCCTGTGCTATACTCCGTTTTCTCTAATACTGTATAAGCCCCCAAAACAAGGATAGGAGAATGGTATTTGTTTACCATATCCTCTTCATAACTCTGTCGAACTGCTTGGTGTTATGCCAAATATTATTCATTCTGGATTATTTAACATGTTTTATGTTATTTATATTGTTTCTTACGTCATATTAGATCAATTGAGATAGGCAAATAAGCTGTAGTGTTGATATTAGCGTAATAATAAAGCATATTCTCCTGCTTCATGAGGCTGAGCTCATGGCAACCAACAGTAGCTTCAAAGCCACCTTATCTTTAATGGATAATGTACTGTGATGAGGGGAAAAAGGTGAGTGGTGCGTTGAGGTATATGTGGAGTGAAAAAACGTTATCTATGGAGGCAAAGAAGGGAATGTATGAAAGTATAGTAGTACCAACGCTCTTATATGGGTGTGAAGCTTGGGTGGTAAATGCAGCAGCGACGAAACGGTTGGAGGCAGTGGAGATGTCCCGTTTAAGGGCAATGTGTGGTGTAAATATTATGCAGAAAACTCGGAGTGTGGAAATTAGGAAAAGGTGTGGAGTTAATAAAAGTATTAGTCAGAGGGCAGAAGAGGGGTTGTTGAGGTGGTTTGGTCATTTAGAGAGAATGGATCAAAGTAGAATGACATGGAAAGCATATAAATCTATAGGGGAAGGAAGGCGGGGTAGGGGTCGTCCTCGAAAGGGTTGGAGAGAGGGGGTAAAGGAGGTTTTGTGGGCAAGGGGCTTGGACTTCCAGCAAGCGTGCATGAGTGTGTTAGATAGGAGTGAATGGAGACGAATGGTACTTGGGACCTGACGATCTGTTGGAGTGTGAGCAGGGTAATATTTAGTGAAGGGATTCAGGGAAACCGGTTATTTTCATATTGTCGGACTTGAGTCCTGGAAATGGGAAGTACAATGCGTGCATTTTAAAGGAGGGGTTTGGGATATTGGCAGTTTGGAGGGATATGTTGTGTATCTTTATATGTGTGTATGCTTCTAAACTGTTGTATTCTCAGCACCTCTGCAAAAACAGTGATAATGTGTGAGTGTGGTGAAAGTGTTGAATGATGATGAAAGTATTTTCTTTCTTTTTTGGGTCACCATGCCTCGGTGGGAGACAGCCGACTTGTTGGAGAAAAAAAAAAAAAAAGAAAAAGAAAAAGAAAAAAGTGCTTTACATAATGAGAAGCATTTCTTTTATTCATTGGAACCATGGCTAGGGCTAAAAGTAAGCAGGTTAAAACAATAAATGGAGAAAAAGAAATTGGAATGACTTATGCAGCAAGTAGCGCCACCAAACAGTACCAGTAGGTTGGTGTGGTGACCCTGGAAATTTGAAATTATGCTAGCCAAAATTAGTGCCGAATAACTGAAGGAACCAAATAACTGATTGCCGGATTTGTGATGGCGGACCTGTACTTATGTTCCTACTGCTGTACAGGAGGGCCCCACTTATACAGCTACTGCTGTAAAGCAAAAAATCACTGTAAAGTGAAACATAACCTGTTTTCACTTTCAAATGCATATAAAAGCCTAATAACAGGTGTACACTATAAGTTAACAATATAGCAAGGACTAAAAAATGTATATACACATTACTCACCTGAAAATATTCTTGTCTTTAGCTTATAGTGAATGGTGAATATATTCACTGTAGAAAACTCAATAAATGAAAAATGAGTATAAGTGAAAATAGCTGCATTTGTGAAACACCATAAAGCGGAGCACTGTAAAGTGAGGCCCAAAAAGGCAGATTTTTAATAATCTCAAAATTGAAAAAAAAAATGATAATGTAATTGTAAGTCAATGTGATAATGTGTGTCAGTCAAAGACTCCACATCCACATCTCTGCTAGCAGACACAGATGCCTTATTGTTTGGTTGTACCACTTGTAACTGTATGGGGGTTATAAAGGTGGAGTTAGAGTGGTTGGGGTGAGGGGGGGGTTTGGTGAGGAGTACTGAATAATGGATGGGTGGGGCAGGAGCTAGAGGCTGGTGTTGGGAGATGGAGGATGCTGGGCAGTGGAGGAGTATGGGGGTGAAGTCTGGGAACAATGAAGTGGAGTGGTGATGATTGTGCAGGTGGCTGTGTCATTGGCCTGGTTTGGGTAATGGTGTGGATGAAGGGTGACTGGGTGTGGGTGATAATGAGAGTGGTGGGTGGCTACATGACAAGGTGACTGGATGGTGTGCTGAGAGTGTGAGCTGTGGACATTGGGATGTGGGAGTGGAGCTGTGTGGTTGAAGCTGTGGGGAAGTCATGAGTGAAAGGTGTGGACAGAGGTTGTGGTTTAAGTGAGAGGTGTGGTTGTTGGTAACCTGAAGTGTGTGGTGGTGTAGATGATGGGTGACTTTGTGGGTGTGTGTACAGTTGGTGGTGGAGACAGCATCAAGGGAGGTGGGTGACAGCCATCAGGTATGTGGATGGAATGTTAGGGTCCAAAGTCAAGGTGTGGGCAACAGGTTATGGGGAAATGGTGTGGGTGAGGGTGTGGAGCTGGGCAAGGCATGTTCTTAAGGTATAAGAGGAATATGGCTGTAGGGGAATGGTGTAGGTGTGTGGATGTGGGAGAAAATTGTATAAGTGGGTTGTGTGGGTGAAGGTATGTGGCCACAGGGGTGTTGTGTGGGTGGAGGCTGCTGGCTGGGATGGTGTGGGTGAAGGTATGTGGCCATGGGAGTGTTAACATAAGAAGGAACACTGCAACATGCCTACTGGCCCATGCGAGGCAGGTCCAATTCTCCCACCAGCTTAAGCCAATGCCTTGACCTAGTGAGGTCAGACACGTCACTTATGGGAGGAGCAGTGCATCCGACCTAGTAGCACAAGCTAGTCAGGTCCAACTCACACCCATTCATGTCTTTATCCAACCAATTTTTAAAACTACACAACGTCTTAGCGTCTATGACGGTACTCGGGAGTTTGTTCCACTCATCCACAACTCTATTACCAAACCATTGCTTTCCTATATCCTTCCTGAATCTGAATTTTTCCAATTTAAAGCCAGTGCTGCAAGTCCTGTCTATGTCAGATATTTTTAGCATGCTATTTATATCCCCTTTATTAATTTCTGTTTTCCATTTATACACCCCAATCATATCCCCCCTAATTCTACACCTTTCTAGAGAGTGCAGATTCAGGGCCCTCAGTCTATCCTTATAAAAATGATTTCTGATACGTGGGATCAACTTTGTCATCCTCCTTTGTACATTTTCCAGTGCATTTATATCTGTTCTATAATACGGTGACCAAAACTGCACAGCATAATCTAAATGAGGCCTAACTGAAAATATATAGAGTTGAAGAACAATCTGAGGACTTCTATTATTTATACTTCTTAATATGAAGCCAAGGATTCTGTTAGCTTTATTGCGAACACTAATGCACTGTTGTCTTGGTTTTAGATTACTGCTAACCAGAACTCCTAAATCCTTTTCACAATCTGAAATATTAAGATCTACATTATTTAGCTTATGTGTGGCATGGTTATTTTCCTGTCCAACATTTAAAACTTTGCATTTGTCTATATTAAACTGCATCTGCCACTTCTCCAACGACTGCATCAGTCTATTCAAATCATCCTGGAGTGCTCTAATGTCCTCATTAGAATGAATTGGAAGTCCTATTTTAGTGTTACCAGCAAATTTGCTTATGTTGCAATTTATTTCCTCATCTATGTTGTTTATGTAGATTGTGAACAACAAGGGGCCCAACACTGACCCCTGTGGAACACCGCTTCTGACATGCCCCCAACCTGATTTCTCCCCATTTATGCAAACTCTCTGCTGCCTATTTGTCAACCATGCCTCTACCCAGGAAAAAATTTCTCCTCCTATTCCTCAATAGCCTCTGGTGTGGAACCCCATTCCAAGCCTTACTGAAGTCCATATACACAATATCATATTCAATATCATGATCTACCTCCTCAAATACCTTAGTGAAGAAAGTTAGTAAATTCATAAGACAGGAATGCCCTTTTGTAAAACTGTGCTGAGATTCATTAATCAGTCTATGCCTATCGAGATGGCTACGAATTGCTTCGGTAATTATTGATTCCATAAATTTTCCCACTATGGTCTATAGTTTGAAGCTAAGGACCTGTCATCTGCCTTGTAAATAGGTATTACATTTACCATTTTCCATTTATCAAGCACTATGCCAGTTTGTAGTGATATGTTGAAAAGATTAGCCAAAGGTATGCTAAGTTCCTCTTTACATTCCTTTAACACCCTTGCAAACAGTTCATCAGGGCCTAGGGATTTGTTAGGTTTTAGTTTCTCTATTTGTCTGAGAACCATATCACTATTTACCGCAATCATGCATAATTTATCATCATCCTGTTCTACATAATCTATAATTTCTGGAATTTCGCTAGTATTTTCCTGGGTAAAAGCTGAGAAGCAAGTATTGAAAATTTCACACATATCCTTATCACTGTCAGTGATATGACCTATTTTGTCCCTAATCTTACTTCTGTATACTTCTGTATACTTTCTTCTTTCTTTCAACACACCGGCCGTATCCCACCGAGGCTGGGTGGCCCAAAAGAAAAAACCAAAGTTTCTCCTTTCAAACTTAGTAATATATACAGGAGAAGGGGTTACTAGCCCCTTGCTCCCGGCATTTTAGTCGCCTCTTACAACACGCATGGCCTACGGAGGAAGAATTCTGTTCCACTTCCCCATGGAGATAAGAGGAAATAAACAAGAACAAGAACTAGAAAGAAAATAGAAGAAAACCCAGAGGGGTATGTATATATACGCTTGTACATGTATGTGTAGTGTGACCTGAGTGTAAGTAGAAGTAGCAAGACGTACCTGAAATTTTGCATGCTCGTGAGACAGAAAAAAGGACACCAGCAATCCTACCATCATGTAAAACAATTACAGGCTTTCGTTTTACACTCACTTGGCAGGACGGTAGTACCTCCCAGGGTGGTTGCTGTCTACCAACCTACTACCTAGGACTTCTGTATACATTATCATTTTTTTTTTTAATTTTGAGATTATTAAAAATTTGCCTTTTTGTCCCTAATCTTACTTCTGTATACCTGAAAGAACCCTTTTGGGTTCGTCTTCGAATCCCTTGCTGGTTGGGATGGTGTGGGTGAAGGTATGTGGCCATGGGGGGTGTTGTGCGAGATGAGGCTGCTGGTTGGGATGGTGTGGATGAAGGTATGTGGCCATGGAGGTGTTGTGTGGGTGGAGGCTGTTAGTTGGGATGGTGTGGGTGAAGGTACATGGCCATGAGGGTGTTGTGTGGGTGGAGGCTGTTGGTTGGGATAGTGTGGATGAAGGTATGTGGCCATGGAGGTGTTGTGTGGGTGGAGGCTGCTGGTTGGGATGGTGTGGGTGAAGGTACATGGCCATGGGGGTGTTGTGTGGGTGGAGGCTGCTGGTTGGGATGGTGTGGAGTGAAGGTATGTGGCCAAGAAAAATTCTCATGTATTCTATGCAGGAAAGTAAATTCTGTAACCACCTTCCTACTAAACCAAAACTTGCACACATATAGGGAGTTTCAAAGACACAAACCCAATGTACAATTCCACCCCATCACTTCTGGGATAAGCAATGCACCTCACTGACTGCCAGTTGTTTTAGAAAACCCATCACAAATGCTGGGAACAGTCAGCAATTCACACTTATAACAATTTGTAGACCTCTCCAGTGGAAATATAAACACATATGCAGTATAATGTGATCCTTTATTGACAACGTTTTGCCCACACAGTGGGCTTTTTCAAGTCACAAACAGATCTACCTGGGTTGGAAGGTACGTGAGTATTTATTGTCAGGTTCAGAATGCTGAGGTCAGGTGGAGAATGCTGCATCTGATGATGTACCGAGTGGGGTTATAGAGTCTAAAATCTTGGGTAGCTTGTAATCGAGATCGGATAAGTTTGTGAGCAGACCTTCTGCAGTGTTCTTCCATTCCTATGTTCTTCTGTGGGATAGTGATGGAGAAGTTTCTTGGCAAGTGGTTCAGCTATGTTATAGAAGCCACTATTCTGGTTGTAGTTGTCGGATATAGAAATAAGTGATGATTCCAGGAATCTTCGGTATTGAGTGTTGTCTTCTGTGGTGATAAGTCTTGAGTTTCTGTAGTTTATCAAGTGGTTGTGTGAATTACGGTGTTGTACACAGGCATTCCTTGTATCGTCAGACCTGCTTGTGTATTGGTGTTCTGAAATACGTGTTTGGAGGTCCCTTGATGTTTCGCCCACGTATAATTTGTTGCAGTCATTACAAGGGATTATGTATACCCCTGCAGAGGGTGGAAGCTTGTCCTGTCTATCACTGGTAATGTCCTTGATGGTCGTAGTTGTGGAGGTAGATACTTGGAATGAGGTATTGGAAAAGATGTTGGAAACGTGTTTGGTAATGGAGTTGGTGGGGAGGACTATGTATCTCTTCTCAGCAGTGTCTTCTCTGGGTGTGTTGAAGATGTTTAATGCCCGTCGTCTGCAGTCTCTGATGAAGTGACGAGGATAGTGGAGTTTAGAAAATACTTGTTCAATTATAGTGCATTCTTCCTCAAGAAATTCATTGCTGCAGATTCTGAGTGCACGCAGGAAGAAGCCTATAATTACATCACGTTTAGTTTTGGTGTCGTGGTGAGAGTAGAAGTGGAGAAGATCATTGTGGTTGGTGGGTTTTCGATAGACTTTAAAACGAAGTTCGTGGTCAGCTTTGCAGAGAAGAACATCAAGGAAAGGAAGAGTGTTGTCGACTTCTTCTTCAAGTGTGAACTGGATTGAAGGCTCGACCTGGTTGGACTTGTCTTGGAGAGCTTGAACACTGAAGCGTCTAGGAGTTATGAGGAGAATGTCGTCAACATAATGGAGCCAGGTGACAGATGAAGGAATAATGGTGGAGAAACGTTCGGCTTCTAGATGTTCCATGTATAGGTTCGCTAGGACCACACTGAATGGTGAACCCATGGGTAGTCCAAAAGTCTGCTGAAGGAGGTGATTTTCGAAAGAGAAACACGTAAAGCCAACACATAGTTCAACAAGGTCGATGAAATCGCTGGCTGGAATAGTGGCTTCTATGACATAGCTGAACCACTTGCAAAGAAACTTCTTCATCGCTATCCCACATAAGAACATAGGAATGGAGAACACTGTAGAAGGTCTGCTCACAAACTTATCCAATCTCCCTTCCAAGCTACCCAAGATTTTAGACTCTATAACCCCACTCGGTACATCATCAGATGCAGCATTCTCCACCTGACCTCAGCATTCTAAACCTGACTATAAATACTCGCGTACCTTCCACCCCAGGTAGATCTGTGTGTGACTTGAAAAAGCCCACTGTGTGGGCAAAACGTTGTCAATGAAGGATCACATTATACTGCATGTGTGTTTATATTTCCATATTTCCATTGTGTCGGTACTTTATACCATTCATTTCCACAGTGTTCCTCCTTTCTTATGCTCTTATTGGAGACTTGTTTGTGTGAGGGAGGGATGGCAAGTTTATTGTTGGAGAATATGACACTAATATCAACTCTATGGCTTATTTATCTATCACAATTCAACTAATATGACATAATAAACAATATTAATAACATAGAAACATGGAATATACTCTAGAATGAATAAAATAAGTCATTACATATGTCACGAGAGGTGTTGTGTTGTTGTTGGGTATTTAAGGGCCACTGAGAGTAAGCCGTCCATAAAGGTGGTGAAGCAGCAGCTGAGGCGGTGGCGTTTTCTGTAGCCCTATGTAACTCCAACAACATTGGAGGAGTTGGTAGAATCGCTGAATCACTAAAGAAGGAACCCTCTACCACCATCACTACGACCTTCTACCACTATTACAACTGTTACCACCATCACTACCACCATCAACCACTATCACAACTGCTTCCACTCTACCACCACCACCTTTGTATTTTTCTACAAACTTTTTCATAAATTATATGTGTTTCTCACATTCTTTACCAAAGGGCTGGCACTAGAAACTTTCTTTGGAGCCATGGTAGCTTATTTAGCACTTGCAAGCACTAAAATCAATGGAATATTATGAAATATTTCGTAGGAACATGTGAAGGGACCGTCGCTCTCTGGTAAACAATGGCACACTGGCTGGGAAGGCAGGCCCAGGCAGCTCAGAGCGTGAGTACGCATCTCGGACGAAGGACGATTAGCGAGTTAACGGACCATTTGTGAGCCAATGTTTAGACGAAATAACGGGACTATTTCCGAAATGGACTGACTTTCAGGCCGGACGATTATTGAGGGACCACTGTAATTACCTCTCTTCACAGCTCCATCACTGTAGACATCAATTTGTCTCTTTTTGCAGAGGATTTCATTGACCTTGTTGAAGCCTGTGTCAGGTTTAACCTCTTCACCTTTGGCAATAATCTGGAATAGGTATAGGGTCACTCCATAGTGCAGTTTTAGCACTGTGGAGTGACCCCACTCCAGTGCTAAAACTGCACTCATGGCGTTTTAAATAAAACACCACGAGAGGAACCATTTTAAGGATATTATCCCATGACACATCATTTGGCTTAGAGATGTAGATATCCTATGTGTTTCCACCTAACATGGCTGAGCCCTTTATACACTTAACAGTAGAAAAAGAGAGAGACAGCTCCTTACCCTCCCTGGATGTCTTATTCATCAAGGATGGAGATAGTCCTAAATGCTAGGTACAGCCTCTCCTCACTTAGCGATGTACTCATTCACCAATGACTTGAACTTACGATGGGCTCTCTGACCAATATTCATACCTAAATAGTGTATATTAGAGCTGATTTCCTCTAGTCTGTTTATTACAATACAGGTACTATCCGACTTACGGCCGAGATTGATTCCAACCAACCGGTCGTTAGTCAAAATGGATGCAAGTCGAACCTTAGAAAATTGCTGATAGGGATACTTCAAAAATTAAATCTTAATCTTGTAAAGCAATCATTCTTTTGTGTTTGTTGTGGAAGTCGCTTCAATCCATTATACATATGGTGGAAAAGTCAGCTGGTACATGTGAAAGAAAGGTTACAAAAGCTATGGCTTGGGTAACATAAGTAAGTAAGTTTATTCAGGTATACACAAATACAGTTACACAGATTATCATACATAGCAGCCTATGTGTAAAGTACCTAGGATAACCCAAAAAAGTCAGAGTGACTTATTTCTATGAGGGTCCTTATTATTTCCATAAAAAGTAAGTTGGGAAAATGTATATGCAGTAGACCATCATTTACAATGGTAGTTACCTTCCTGAAAATGCTGTGCTAAGTAAAATCATGTTAGATGAACTGAAGAACTTATGGGAAAAATAGGGTTATGTTCAAGGTAGCCCCCAAAAAGTCAAAAAACTTTTTTTTTAGGCCTCTACATCTTACAAAAATAAAAGTGAATATGTAGTTGTAGTTCATTGTTGTGATGTGTTATGTTGTTTTTACTGCTTAAGACTACAAATGTAACAGAAATAATAGTATTTCTTACCTTAAATTGTGGGTGCTGATATTTGTGGATGATTGTGAAGAGAGTGGAGAGTTATGCTGTGGCCCTACTGGGCTGAGGTGGATGGTAGAAGTTCTGGTACTGAAGTTGATGGTTGTACTGGAGTGTCTAACTTTACATCATTCAGTCAGTCAAGTCATTCAGTTAAGTCACTCAGTAAGTCAGTCAAGTCACTCAGTAAGTTAGTCAAGTCACTCAGTAAGTCAGTCAAGTCACACAGTAAGTCAGTCAAGTCACTCAGTAAGTCGGTCAAATCACTCAGTAAATTAGTCAAGTCACTCAGTAAGTCAGTCAAGTCAGTCAGTCAGTTCAGTTATTCATTAAGTCAGTCATTCAGTCACACAAACTCATGTTTACCTTTTTTTCTGTGTACAAAGTAACACTTCATTGCAGCTACAGGTTATCTCTTATCTAATATCTTTGTTTCTTTGTTAATTCTAAGACTTAAGTGCTTATACCTCTTCGTGCCACTTTCAGCAACACTGGTATGGATACTGGGTGTCATGATTGCTTTACAGATACAAGATATAATAATTAAAATATCATAACACAGCTGACTTGTAGCAGAGAAAGACTGGACACACATGAAATACGAACGCTGGGATGGTGGGGTGGTGTCGGGGAGTGGTAGGGGATGGCTCCCCGGCTGCTCCACAACAAGGCGGCCGCTTGAGCAAAAGATATTTTTTTTTTCCTTTCCACAAAGTGAACCATGTTAAATTAATTATACGATGTTTTTTTTTTTTTCAACAAGTTGGCCGTCTCCCACCGAGGCAGGGTGACCCAAAAAAGAAAGAAAATCCCCAAAAAGAAAATGCTTTCATCATCATTCAACACTTTCACCACACTCACACATTATCACTGTTTTTGCAGAGGTGCTCAGAATACAACAGCTTAGAAGCATATACGTATAAAGATACACAACATAGCCCTCCAAACTGCCAATATCCCAAACTCCTCCTTTAAAGTGCAGGCATTGTACTTCCCATTTCCAGGACTCAAGTCCGACTATATGAAAATAACCGGTTTCCCTGAATCCCTTCACTAAATATTACCCTGCTCACACTCCAACAGATCGTCAGGTCCCAAGTACCATTCGTCTCCGTTCACTCCTATCTAACACGCTCACGCATGCTTGCTGGAAGTCCAAGCCCCTTGCCCACAAAACCTCCTTTACCCCCTCTCTCCAACCCTTTCGAGGACGACCCCTACCTCGCCTTCCTTCCCCTATAGATTTATATGCTTTCCATGTCATTCTACTTTGATCCATTCTCTCTAAATGACCAAACCACCTCAACAACCCCTCTTCTGCCCTCTGACTAATACTTTTATTAACTCCACACCTTTTCCTAATTTCCACACTCCGAATTTTCTGCATAATATTTACACCACACATTGGTAGTAGGTTGGTAGACAGCAACCACCCAGGGAGGTACTACCATCCTGCCAAGTGAATGTAAAACAAAAGCCTGTAATTGTTTTACATGATGGTAGGATTGCTGGTGTCTTTTGTCTGTCTCATAAATATGCAAGATTACAGGCATGTCTTGCTACTTCTACTTACACTTAGGTCACACTACACATACATGTACACGTTTATTTATACATACTCATCTGAGTTTTCATTGATTTTATCTTAATAGTTCTTGGTCTTATTACTTTTCCTTTTATATCCATGGGGAAGTGGAATAAGAATCTTTCCTCCGTAAGCCATGCGTGTTGTAAAAGTCAACTAAAATGCCGGGAACAATGGGCTAGTAACCCCTTTTCCTGTAAAGATTACTAAAAAGAATAAAAAATTATACAATGTGTTACATAAAATTGTGCCGCAATTCTTCAATTGTGCAATACTCAAATCGTGCCAAATAAACTCACACCAAATGACGGTCTACTGTGGATGGATTTTAGAAGGCATGTTGCGGTGTCCCTTCTCTATTACATAAGAACATAAGAAAGGAGGAACACTGCAGCAGGCCTGTTGGCCCAAACTGGGCATGCCTTCTCAAATCCATCTATCCATATACATTTGCCCAATCTATTTTTAATGCTACTCAAGGCATAGCATTTGTAACCTTTCTTTCTCATGTACCAGCTGACTTTTCCACCACAATTATAACTACTACTACTACCTCTACTTGCGTGGGTGAAATGTTGTCAATAAAGAACATTATATTGCTGCGTCTGATCGTGTGTCTGGCAGCCCTGCTGCCAGATGCACGGTCTTAAGTCAAGTGGTCACATGTTGCGTAGGTCGTAAGTCAGATGGTGAGTGTACACAGTACACTGCTGTAAAAATGTTTAAAAATATATCAGAAATGTTATAAATGGTGCAAAGGTGATATTAAAACAATGTCAAAGATGGTTAACATAAACCCATTACCATTATAGTATGCTCTTAGGAATGGAATTCCATCATTAAGTGAGGAAAGGCTGTATATAGAAAAAGTATCAATATGACTTGATACACCAATTTTCGAACCATGACTTCAAAACCAAGAGGGATGTTATCATATGTTACTTCCTGTGAGCAGTCCGAATAGACTGTGCAGAATATCTTTCAGAAGAAGAAGAATATGTTGATCCAGAGTTCTCTAACTTGAAATTCCTAACACACATTATCCACTCCTGCACACCCAAAAAGATACTGGCATTGATAGACAACTGGTCCTCCCAACTAGACAGGCTGCCTTCACCATCGCCTTGATTTTCAAATAAGCCAACATGTATGTAGCAGTCCTTACTACTAAAAGTATCTAATAAAAAAAACAACAACAACAAAAAAACAGAAACCCAAAACACAGAACTGTTTGCACAGCAGGAGCATACACTATGCTATGTGTTGGCTGCAATAAATTTAATGTTGCAGAGACCAGCAGAGACATGCTTGCAGGAACATAAATATACCCGCAGGAGGGATAAAGCCAATAATGCATGTGTAATCTATCGCAACCTTCATTCTCACGTCATGGTCTGGGAAGACAACAGTTGTTATATCACAAGAATAACAGGGCCAGATGAAGAATTTTGGAAGCAGCAGTGATTCATCTAAAAAAAAAAACATTGAGCAGAACAGTGGAACGTGCATGTTGGCAGGACCCATTGCCCATGATTCTTATAATAAAACATTATTACCTGACCTCCTCCCCTTACTCCCACCAATATCTGACCTCACTAAACTTGATCTTGCAATTTAAAGACATCACATGTAATCTGTCCTTCTTCGAGCCTGACCTTATAGTACTTGTTTGGTCATAAGGCAGCAACTACATATGAAATGTGTGGTTGCTGGGGTTGAGCTCCAGCTTCTGGTATCATATTTACTTTTGAAAAGAAATACTTCATCAGCATCTGCCATCAGTGTATTTGCTCATTCCTGTGTACTTGATAAAGCCCAACCTTGGCAAACATTGTATCTTATTAAAAAGGATTCTGTTACTAGTGTCTTTATTCACACATTCCAACTTTTGCCACTATATACCTCAGGAATGCACTTTTGATTATACCACACCTGTTTGGGAAAATATGTTCAGAGTTGCAAGTAATCCACTGATAAAGCTTTCAGAAACCCATTAACACCCTAAGGAAGGGTCCTACTGAATAATACATTCTTTGATAGTTACCGTAATGTGCTTGCATAATTAAGTTCCCTCTTAAATCGAACAAGAAGCCACCGGAAGCAGAAGTAGAAGTTGGCAGAGTCACGCACTTCTAGGTATGACATGAGCTCTGGGTCGACCAAGTGCACAATTTGGTGCACATCCTTCAGTTGTTGCTTCATCCCTGACTGATCCATATCAAAATTCCTGTACTGGTTATACAAAATAATCAATCAATGTACATCTTACACAGAAAAATAAGAGCTTATAATTACACACATTCTTTTTCCTAAAGAGTTTATTTAATGTACTACAGCAGCAAATGCATTCAAGAGATATTAATACTGCTCCTGGAGGAAAGCACCCACAAAAATGTATCTACATTCCATTGAAGAATCTAATTTTTTGGATATTTTTTTATAGGTAATACTGCAAAAACATCAAACAACTTATATAAACTCGAAGACTTTCACAAAGATTTTGATTACTTGACATTTTAACAGAAGGGCAGCCAGTGAACAGATTCAGTTATCCAACATTTTTCTAGATCAATGACTTTCCAAAGCCCAAATCTTTTTATTTTGATCATATATTACAATGATATATGACAATAAAACACTAAATTAATCCAACAATGAAACAAAATTGATTATGCAGACTTGCTTTTGTATTAATCTCAGTTACTAGTTTCATGGAACTCCTAAAATGTGAGTTACTTGGCAGGTAGAACATGAGACAAGAAAAAACAAATGAGGAAAAATAGAAGTCCTTGCGTTGATAGCAGTTTTTTTAATTACAGAACAATCAATCAAGATACAAGGACAGTCAACATAAGATACAAATACTCACCACAATATCCATGTAACCAACAAAACACCAGAATGCTGTTGCTTCATTCTGTGTTACATAGAGAATGGGAGCAAGAAGGTCACTCATGCCCTGGACGTAGCCCAAGTCAAAATTGTACATCACATATGTCATGAGAACATCGTGAAGTAGAACTACATTGGGATTGTGCTCGCCTTCAAAAAATGGATGATTTCGATCTGTGCGATTAACATCTTTCTCTGCAGGACATAAATTCCATGTATACTGTAGTGTAAACAGTGGTGATATGGTATTAGTCAATTATTACTTTCAACAGTTTGTCTTCCCATTTAATCACTAGTTATTTCTGAGAGATACATAATAAAGTCCAGTTCACACAGTCATGCAGATGCACAACATTAAAGTCAATTCTCAATTTACCTTAGAGATTAACACACAAACAACCTGCACTTAGGAGAATGAAACCTCTGACCATGTTTCAGTCTAACCTGGAACATTAACTGTGTGATTTGTTAGCCCCTTGAAGGTCGAGACCCCTGCTCGCCCCTTGAAGGTCGAGACCCCTGCTTGCCCCTTGAAGGTCGAGACCCCTGCTCACCCCTTGAAGGTTGAGACCCCTGCTCGCTCCTTGAAGGTCAAGACCCCTGCTCGCAAACTTGCTCCCAGGGTCAAAGAAAAAAAGAAAAAATCTTATGAAATAATATAGAATCTTTTCCTGAAGGTAATAAAACCAAAAGCACAAAATTTGATGGAAAACTTATGGAATTACGCTCTCATGAAGTTAATGGCTCAGTGATATTTACGCATTGACAATTTTGTCCACTTTGAGCCTTATTTTGGGCAAATTAAATTGTTCCAGTCGACTAAACTCATAGCTGCTTGTTGTACTCAATCTATTGAGTACAACAGACTGCCCATTTACCTATTTTAACTATTTATTTAGTTATTTATTTATTTATTTACAATTTGAGCACACATACAGAGGTACAAAAAAATACAGATAAGAGCAGCATGCCAAAGCCACTTATACTATGCATAGCATTACGGGCTGGCTTAAAATTAACTTAAGATTAACTAAGCAATGATGAAATCAGTGATAAAACATTAATGTAAACAGATTACTATAAAGCACAAGTGAGTATTACAAAGACAGGTCATATGGTTGCATGCATTGCTGTACATTCAGTAGAATGGAGTATTCTGTTAGGTAGTGTATTTAAAAAATAATAAAGTTAGATTGGGTTTTAGGTTTAACATTTATGTGATATAATTGTGAGAAACATTTAAGATATACAATTTATAAGGTTCAGTTATTCAGTATTTATTTGGTTTTGGGTGAGTAAGTGATCTTTGAGAAGAGACTTGAATTTATAAACAGGTAGTGTTTCTTTTATATTTACAGGTAATGAATTCCAGATTTTAGGGCCTTTTATGTGCATTGAGTTTTTGCATAGCGTGAGATGGACACGAGGAACATCAAAGAGTGATCTGTGCCTTGTGTTATGGTCATGTGTTCTGTTGAGGTTGGCAAGGAGATGTTTGAGGGGAGGGTTAATATCAGAGTTAAGTGTTCTATGTATGTAATAGGTGCAGTAATAAGTATGGATGTTTTGTATGGTGAGTAGGTTGAGTGTATTGAATATTGGTGGAGTGTGCTGCCTGTAGTGAGAATTTATCATTCTAACTGCAGCCTTTTGTTGGGTAATTAGTGGTCTGAGATGGTTACTTGTTGTTGAGCCCCATGCACAAATTCCATAGGTGAGATAGGGGTAAATAAGAGAGTGATATAGGGCCAGGAGGGCTGACTGTGGAGCATAGTACCGTATCTTCGATAGTATGCCTACAGTCTTGGAAATTTTCTTAGAAATTTGTTGTATATGTGTATGAAATTTGAGTCTATTATCAAGGTGGATTCCTAAGAATTTTCCCTCTGTTAGCTTTGTGATAGGTGATCCGTTTATCATTATGTTAAGAGGGACATCTATAGCTCTGTTACCAAACTGAATGAAGTAGGTTTTGTCAATGTTTAGTGTAAGTTTGTTAGTCCTCATCCAGGTAGATATTTTCTGTAATTCGGTATTTACAGTATTGGCTAGCGTGACTGGGCTCGGGTGGGAGAAGACGTATGTAGTGTCATCTGCAAATAGTGTGGGTTTGAGTAATTGCGAAGCATTTGGTAGGTCATTTATGTATAGGAGAAAGAGAAGAGGGCCAAGGACACTTCCCTGTGGGACACCAACTGTAATTGGTTGTGCAGAAGTGTTTGCCCCATTTGCGTACACATATTGGCTTCTGTTGCTGAGGTATGACTTGAGGTAGTTGAGGGAGTGCCCACTTATACCATAGTGTGACAATTTTACGTGGAGCAAGTCATGGTCAACTGTATCAAAAGCTTTACGTAAGTCAATGAAGATCCCCAGTGGGACTTCTTTTTTCTCTATTGCAGTGTATATATGTTCTAGCATGTGTATAATAGCATCATTAGTATTTTTATTAGGCCTGAATCCAAATTGGCAGGGGTTGAGTATGTTTTGGGAGATAAGGTAGGAGTAGATTCGTTTATGAATTAATTTTTCGAAGATTTTTGAGAGAGGGTGTAAGTTGGATATTGGCCTATAGTTATTCAACTCTGTTTGGTCTCCTCCTTTGTGGATCGGGGTGACCCTTGCTATTTTGAGTACTGTAGGGAAGGTGGAGGATTCAATGGATTTGTTAAAGAGTGTTGCAATGATTGGTGATAGCACTTGTGACACTTTTTTGTATATAAAGGGTGGTAAGGTATTTAAATCTCCTGCCTTGTTTTTTAGTGTGCTGATAATAAGGGAGACTTCGTATGGGTTAGTCGGAGCTAGGAACAGTGTGTTCGGGTAGTTGCCGGTGAGGTAGTCATTTGGTGGGGGTATCTGAGCTTGGGATTTTATTGGCAAGGTTTTGTCCTATAGTGGAGAAGAAATCATTGAGTCTGTTTGCTGTTTCTGTTGGTGGGAGTTGGGGTTCATCTGATTTTGCTAATTTTATTTCGCTATTTCGTGATATCTTTTTTGTTCCCAGAATTTCTGATATGGTTTTCCAGGTCTTTTTTATATCACCTCGTAAGTTGGATAATCTGTTCTCATAATACAATTTTTTTGCCCTTCTTATCAGGCTGGTTAGGATTGACGAGTAACGTTTTGTTTGGTCTCTGGTTATGTAACCCATTCTGTACTGTTTTTCATATTGGTGTTTTGTATTTATGGATTTGAGAATGCTGGGTGTTAGCCAGGGACTGTTCAGTCTCTTAGCTGTCATCTGTTTAGTTTTTTTAGGGCAGTGCTTGTTATAGAGGTATTGGGTGTTTTTTAGAAAATTATTAATACATTCGTCAATATCTGTATAGATTTCTAGCTCAGTGTGCCAGTCAATATTTGCTACTGCTGTTGCGAAGTTATTAATGGCTGCCTCATTGTGAAGTCTGAAGGTGACTTTAGTAGTGTCTTGGGGTAATTTACCAAGAGTTGTTATGAGGTAGTGGTCTGTGGTATTATCTGTAATTATGCCTGATTTTAAAGGGGATATGGTGTTGGTCCAGATGTGGTCAAGTAGGGAAACACTAGTCTCTGTAACTCTTGTAGGTTTTGTTACTGTTGGTAGCAACATACAGTTACTCATTGTGTTTGTGAATTCAGTAACGTGTGGGTCCTGGTCTTGCAGGAGATTTATATTGAAGTCACCTGAGAGTAGTAAGTGATCTTTGTTCATGCGTGCATCAGTTATCATACTTCCTAGGTTTTGACTAAATTGGCTAATGTTTGACTGTGGAACTCTGTAGATGTTTATCAATGTGAGAGGTTTTTGTAGGTATTTGGATTTGAATTTGGCTATTATATATTCCCCATGTTCATCCCTTGTGCAAGTATTAGTGATACATTCTAGTTGGTCTGAGTAGTATATGGCTGTGCCACCCCCTTGTTGGTCTGGCCTACAGTTGTGTATGGCTGTGTAACCAGGAATGGCATAGACATCTGTACTATCAGGCTTTAGCCAGGTTTCAGTTAGTGTAATGATGGACATATTGGCATGTAAGGAATTTAGTAATGCTATGAGGTCATCGTAATGCTTGCTTAAAGATCTGATATTGTAGTTAAAGATAGTTATGTTGTTGTTGGCACTGAGAAGTGCCTTTGATTGTTCTGCAGTGTAGTAATTACAGTAACTGTTTGATTCATTTAAGTCATTAAATAAGAGGTTGGTATCAGGATCAATGCTTGTAATCATAAGATTTGTAGTGAATCTATAGTTAGAATTAAGTATAAAACAAAGTAAATAGTCTTAAGCTAAAAAATAGCACCTGAATTATTTAACAAATGTAAAATAATGAGCTAAGGTAGTTTTTTTTTTTTTTTTTTTTAAGCTAAAATAAAGGGGACAATATAAAAGGGACTAATACAAATAAAGTGATGATCAAATAATGGAGCTTGGGAATATGATAGTAGGTAGTACTATAAAGGTAATTCTTTAAAGTTAGAATTATAGTATAAAATTATAATATAAAAGGGACTAATATAAGTTGTGGTGAACAATAAAGTGGTAATCAAATAAATGAGCTTTGGAATATAATGGCAAAATTGTGAACTTATTCTACTTTAGCACCTGAGAATAGCACCTTGATTATTTTAACAATTGTGAATATATAAACTAGGGTAGTTATATAAAGCTAAAATAAAGGAGAAAATATATAAGGGACTAAAATTAAGTAATGGTAAACAAAGTTAAATGGACAGATGGTCACTATGAAATAATATTGGTTTAGGAGTAAGATCTGATTTGTAATATTAAATAAATTGAGCAGTTTACTGCACAATAAAAGTAAAAAAATGAGGTAGTTGGTACTAGCTAGCAAAAGATAGTTTTGGTACTTGCAAAAAAGTAATTGGAATATACACTAATTGCATACACAATGAAAAGTGACTAAAAAACAAGTAGTGATAAACAAAATTAAATGGACAGGTAAGAATAGTGAATATTATTAATTTGGAGTAAGATTTGACTTGTAATTTAAAATTATGAGCAATTAATAGCAGTAAGAAAGAAGTATAGAGTATTGGAGGTAGTTGGCATTAGCTAGTGATGAAAAATAATAAAAATAATAATGTACAATATAATAGTAACGTACACTATATGCACCACACGTATATATGTATTAAGGGCACTTATCTAATCTGTTACAGAAATGTCAGCTTTTCTAAGGAAGGTAGAGAAATCGTGTTCGTTTGAGATGGTATATTGTTGTCCTGTTGATGTTTTCCTTACTAGTATTTTCCCATCTCGCGTGAAACACTGATGTATTTTGTTTTCCTGTTTAAGTTTTCTCAGCCTGAACAGAAGGTTTTGACGTTTTTTTGTTAGACACTCATTTATGTACACTCCATTTTTCATTGTAATTGCTGATTTAATTAGGTCCTTTCTTTTATCGTATGAATGAAGTCGGATCATTATACTGTGTTTACTTCCTGGTTTTCCTAGCAAACGTGTTTCTTTGATTTCATTGTTTTGCACGATGACTTGTACGTGGTTCTGTATTATCCTGACAGCAGTTTCTTTGCACTGTGCTTGTGTTATGTCACTACATAATAAAGTGATCAGAAATTACTAATTTGGGCAATTTTGCGCAAAATTCATTTCAAAATAGGGTCCAGAATAAATAATGTAGACATTCCTGGCACTAAAATAACATTTTCTTTGTTCATCTGTCATGTCTCCAAGCTCTTATATTACACTTGCTTTTCATTATGAATTTTTATTCACACAAAGAATAGAAGATTTACTGTTATTCAGACTACTGCATAACGGTAATAATTGTATAAATAATGTCAATGCATTTATGAGTGTATATAAGACTGGCCCGTTTACGTGTACTGCACGCATGACGTGTTTTATTTACCCTTGAACATGATCAAAAATCAAACATTTCTGCTACTTTGAGCTCAATTTCAAGCTACTTTGTCTGTAAACCATTCAATATCATCACTATTTCTCTAATATATCTTTCATTCTATCAAATGAGACTAAGAAACCAAGAATAAAACCATAAAAATCATATGAAAATACGTATACCGCAAACTGCTGTTTTACACCAAAAACACGATTGAAGTTTTTTCTCATTATGCACTGCATGCTGCAGGATTTTTTTTATACTGTGCACACTGACCATGCAGACCCATTCTCTCATAAGCAGGCCTACCAGCTTTCTCCTGCAAGACTGTAAGCTGCTAGACCTGGCTTCGAAGCTGTAATATTATGGGACCGACCCCAATAGGGTTAATGGTCCAAACTGAGCCAAAAACATGGTCATAGGTTTCAGTTTCCCATGTGCAGGTTATTTGTGTATGGTTCCAGCCACACAGAATTGCACTTTTTTATACTTACCAATAAGACTCCGTCGTTCTTTGAACCCAGTAAAACGACTTTCTTGATCCTCGGTAATGGTCTTCCACTGCTGCTTCATAGTAAAGTAAAGGTTCTCTCTCTGTCTGCGTCTCTCTTCTCGCTGGATGTACGTGGAGTTCCACAGATTGTGACCCAGCAAAAAGCACCATAGTTCACGGCGAAGGTTTGGATGGATCCCCTGTAAAGTTACAATACTCTCATCAGGCAACACCTGCATTTTCTTACAAATTTAGATAATTTTTAATACGTACAATATAACTATACAAACAAAACTGAGAAATAAAGAAAACTTTTGGTTTAAGAGATTTTGAATTATCACAATTACGACAATTTTAAAATAAATCCACTGTAAAATATCAGTTAATTTTAAAATACATGTACCCATAAAATATCAGATAATAAATAATAATAGCCTTAAAAGAAAAGAAAAGCACAATACCATGGCTGGAACAACACACAAATAACCTGAATGTAGGAGACAATCCAATGAATAATAATCTTTATTTCTACAAGTATATGGGCATGAAGCTTGGGTTGTAAGTGCTGCAGTGAGGAGGCGGTTGGAGGCAGTGGAGATGTCCTGTATAAGGGCAATGTGTGGTGTAAATATTATGCAGAAAATTCGGAGTGTGGAAATTAGGAGAAGGTGTGGAGTTAATAAGAGTATTAGTCAGAAGGCTGAAGAGGGTTTGTTGAGGTGGTTTGGTCATTTAGAGAGAATGGATCAAAGTAGAATGACATGGAGAGCGTATAAATCTGTAGGGGAAGGAAGGCGGGGTAGGGGTCGTCCTCGAAAGGGCTGGAGGGAGGGGGTAGAGGAGGTTGTATGGGCGAGGGGCTTGGACTTCCAGCAAGAGTGCGTGAGCATGTTAGACAGGAGTGAATGGAGACGAATGGTATTTGGGACCTGACGAGCTGTTGGAGTGTGAGCAGGGTAATATTTAGTGAAGGGATTCAGGGAAACCGGTTATTTTATATAGCCAGACTTGAGTCCTGGAAATGGGAAGTACAATGTCTGCACTTTAAAGGAGGGGTTTTGGGATATTGTAAATATATAATAGAACATTACTGATATACAACATTTTTGCATATTTTTGTTGTAAACAATTATTGTAAACAAAATAATAATGAAAATATTAGTGTGTTTATTGAGTTGAATACAACAGTACCATATAGTACCATATGGTACAATGAACCATATGGTATCATTGTACTGTATGGTACAATGTACCATATGGCAAGATTGCACCATATGGTACCATTGTATCATATGGTACCATTGTACCAAATGGTTCCATTGTACCATATTCTACCATATGGTACCATTGTATCATATGGTACTATTGTAGCATGTGCCATTGTACCATATTGTACCATATGTACAATTGTACCATATGGTACCATTGCACCCTATGGCACCATTGTACCATATGGTACTGTTGTATTCAACAAAATAACCGCACTAATATTTTCATCATTTTGTTTACAATAAACTTGTAAACAAGTTTTGTAAGCAATATAATGATAAACAAATTAGTGCAGTTATTGTGTTGAATACAATGAGTGTGCACTTATACAATATACATTATATTGGTCTTACAGGCCACAAATGTTATTAAAAAAAGAAAAAAATTAGAAAAGAAAAGAAAAAAGTATAAAAAACGTAAAATAAAAAAATGCGATTTTGCGGAAGTCACTGATGTTGCCGCCACCCGGTCATTTTTGGTCAACTTCCCGCCGCTGTATCTCGGTAAGCACTTATCAGAAATTTTGTTTTTGCTTTATTACCTTTACCAAAATATTATCCTCAATTCTGTAAGATTTTTTTTTTTTTTTTTTTTCAAAATTTTTTGGACACTGGGGCACCCCTTCCAATTTTGGCCTTGAACCCTGAAAGGGTTAACTACAGTATCAGATCTTTAAGCAAACATTACGATGACCTCATAGCATTACTAAATTCCCTGCATGCCAGTATGTCCATCATTACTCTCACCGAAACCTGGCTAAAGCCTGATACTACAGATGTCGATGCCATTCCTGGTTACAAAGCCATACACAACTGTAGGCCAGACCAACAAGGGGGTGGCACAGCTGTATACTACTCAGACCAACTAGAATGTATCACTAATACTTCCACAAGGGATGAACATGGGGAATATATACAGTGGACCCCCGCATAACGATTACCTCCGAATGCGACCAATTATGTAAGTGTATTTAAGTAAGTGCGTTTGTACGTGTATGTTTGGGGGTCTGAAATGGACTAATCTACTTCACAATATTTCTTATGGGAACAAATTCGGTCAGTACTGGCACCTGAACATACTTCTGGAGTGAAAAAATATCGTTAACCGGGGGTCCACTGTAATAGCTAAATTCAAATCCAAATACCTACAAAAACCTCTCACAGTGATAAACATCTACAGAGTTCCACAGTCAAACATTAGCCGTTTTAGTGAAAACCTAGGAAGTATGATAACTGATGCAAGCATGAATAAAGATCACTTACTACTCTCAGGTGACTTCAATATAAATCTCCTGCAAGACCAGGACCCACACGTGACTGAATTCACAAACACTATGTGTAACTGCTTGTTACTACCAACAGTAATAAAACCTACAAGAATTACAGAGACTAGTGTTTCCCTACTAAACCACATCTGGACCAACACCATATCCCCTTTAAAATCAGGCATAATAACAGACAATACCACAGACTACTACCCTACCTTCCTCATAACTAATCTAGGCAAATTACCCCAAGAGACTACTAAAGTCACTTTCAGATTTCACAATGAGGCAGCCATTAATAACTTCACAACAGCAGTGAAAAACATTGACTGGCACACTGAGATAGAAATCTATACAGATATTGACGAAAGTATTAATAATTTTCTAAAACAGACCCAATACCTCTATAACAAACACTGCCCTAAAAAACTAAACAGATGACAGCTAAGAGACTGAACAGTCCCTGGCTAATACCCAGCATCCTCAAATCCATAAATACAAAGAACCTATACGAAAAACAGTACAGAATGGGTCACATAACCAGAGACCAAACAAAACGTTACTCGTCAATCCTAACCAGCCTGATAAGAAGGGCAAAAAAATAGTATTATGAGAACAGATTATCCAACTTAAAAGGTGATATAAAAAAGACCTGGAAAACCCTATCAGAAATTCTGGGAACAAAAAAGATATCCCGAAACAGCGCAATTGAACTAACAAAACCAGATGAACCCAACTCCCACCAACTGAAACAGCAAACAGAATCAATGATTTCTTCTCCACCATAGGAAAGAGCCTTGCCAATAAAATCCCAAGCTCAAATATCCCACCCAATGACTACCTCACTGGCAATTACCCGAACACACTGTTCCTAGCTCCGACTAACCCAACAGAAGTCTCCCTTATTATCAACACACTAAAAAACAAGACAGGAGACTTAAATACCTTACCATCCTTTATATACAAAAAAGCATCGCAAGTGCTGTACCAATCACTGCAACACTCTTTAACAAATCCATCGAATCCTCTACCTTCCCTACAGTTCTCAAAATAGTGAGGGTCACCCCGATCCATAAAGGAGGAGACCAAACAGACTTGAATAACTATAGGCCAATATCCAACTTACACCCTCTCTCTAAAATCTTCGAAAAATTAATTCAAAAGCAAATCTATTCCTATCTCATCTCCCACAACATACTCCACCCCTGTCAGTTTGGGTTCAGGCCTAATAAAAATACGAATGATGCTATTATACACATGCTAGAACAAATATACACTGCACTAGAGAAAAAAGAAGTCCCACTGGGAATCATCATTGATTAACGTAAAGCTTTTGATACAGTTGACCACGACTTGCTCCACATAAAATTGAGGGCACTCCCTCAACTACCTAAAGCCATACCTCAGCAACAGAAGCCAATATGTGTACACAAATTGAGTAAACTCTTCCGCACAGGCAGTTACAGTTGGTGTCCCACAGGGAAGTGTCCTTGGCCCTCTTCTCTTTCTCGTTTACATAAATGACCTACCAAATGCATCGCAACTACTCAAACTCACACTATTTGCAGATGACACTACATACATCTTCTCTCACCCGAGCCCGGTCATGCTAGCCAATACTGTGAATACCGAATTACAGAAAATATCTACCTGGATGAGGACTAACAAACTTACTCTCAACATTGACAAAACCTACTTCATTCAGTTTGGTAACAGAGCTACAGATGTCCCTCTTAACATAATGATAAACGGATCACCTATCACAAAGCTCACAGAGGGAAAATTCTTAGGAATCCACCTTGATAATAGACTCAAATTTCAAACACATATACAACAAATTTCCAAGAAAATTTCCAAGACCGTAGGCATACTATCGAAGATACGGTACTATGTTCCACAGTCAGCCCTCCTGGCCCTATATCACTCACTTATTTACCCCTAACTCACCTATGGAATTTGTGCATGGGGCTCAACAACAATAAACCATCTCAGACCATTAATTACCCAACAAAAGGCTGCAGTCAGAATGATAACAAATTCCCACTACAGGCAGCACACTCCACCAATATTCAAAACTCTAAACCTATTCACCATACAAAACATCCATACTTATTATTGTACCTACTACATACATCTAACACTCAACTTGGATATAAACCCTCCCCTCAAACGTCTCCTTACCAACCTCAACAGAACACATGGCCATAACAAAAGGCACTGATCACTCTTTGATATTCCTCGTGTCCATCTCACACTATGCAAAAACTCAATGCACATAAAAGGCCCAAAAATCTGGAATTCATTACCTGTGAATATATAAGAAACACTGTCTGTTTATAAATTCAAGTCTCTTCTTAAAAATCACTTACTCACCCACAACTAAATAAATACTGAATAATTGTATCTCATAAATGTTTAACCTGTGACCCAATCAAATTTTGTTATTTTTAATTACATTACCTAACAGAATACTCCATTCTACTGAATGCACAGCAACACAGTAAATGACCATATGACCTGTCTTTGAAATACTCATTTGTGCTTAATTGTTAACTGTTTACAACAATGTTTACCACTAAATATATCATTGCTTAGTTAATCTTAAGCCTGCCCATAATGCTCTGCATACAAGGGGCTTTGGCATGTTACACTTAACCACTGTATTTCCTTGTACTTCTATGTATCATGTTCAAATTAATAAATAAATAAATAAATAAATTCATTCCACTCGGTCTCAATTATTGTGTTTTGGGATTTGGTTTCAGTAAGCTTCAATCTGAAACCATACCCCGGCTGGGATTGAACCCGCAGTCAGAGAGTCTCAAAACTCCAGCCCGTCGTGGTTTAGAGTTTTAGGCTTCAATCTATTACTGCCTTGATTTGACTTAGGGTTATAATCCTCACCATTTCTTTTAACCCGTTGACTGTCGAGACTTCAAATCCTGAAGGTCTCTCTGTACAGCAAAATATTTGAAAAAAAGCAAAAAAAAAAAATTCTTATGAAATGATAAGAGAATCTTTTCCCGGTGGTAATGAGGACAAAAGTACGAAATTTGATGAAAACCTTACAAAATTGCGCTCTCGCGAAGTTTGCGATCTCGGTGATATATACAGATCGGCAATTTTGCCCACTTTTGAGCCCTATTTTTGGCCAATTCCGTTGTTCCAGTCGACCAAACTCCTAGCTATTTCTTTAGAACTCCATTTGTTCTATCGAATGAGTACAAGAAACCGCCCATTTACCAATTTCAACTTCCTAATAAAGTGGTCAGAAATTGGCAATTTGGCCTATTTCATGCAAATTAAAAAAGATGCCAGTTTCAAAATAGGGTCCAGAATAAACAATGTAGACATTCCTAACACTAAAATAACATTTTCTCTGTTCACTAATCATGTCTCCAGGCCCCCTCTTATATTACTTTGGCTTACTATTTTGAATTTTTATTCACACAAAAAATAGATTTACTGTTATACAGACAACTGCATTATAGTAATAATTGTATAAATAATGTCAACCCATTCGTGATTGTGTATTAGAATGGCTAGATGGACACTTATTGGATGGTGACATCAAGGTCCCTTTCATCATGAAACCAATCAAAATCATCTCTATTTCTGTAATATATCTTCCATTCTATCAAATGAGACCAAGAAAACGAAAATACAACCATAAATACTATACAAAAATACACTTCAAAGTTAGCGTTTTAATCCAAAAACAGTTTTTTTTTCCCTCATTATGCACTGATTGCTGCAGGACTTTTTTATACTGCACACACTGACCACACAGACCCATTCCCTCACATGTGGGCCCACCGTCTTTCTCCCGCTTGATTTGAAGCAACTAGAATTTTGGCATATTAATAAGCGTTGGGGGGACACTGTCTTCTGTCTAGTCACAACCAGCTGTGACCTCTCCCCCCCCCCCTCCATCAACACCGGTTTGGCATTCCCAACCACTGTCCATATCAACCTGCCCAGAACATTGGTACTGCACCAATTTACATCACTGTGTACATATTAGCTTTGATTTAATAATTATTTATATATTTAAATTTTCATTTTTGCTTAATGCAGGATTAATTTCATGTTTGAGTGTTTTATATTCTTTAATTTTAATGATTAATAAAAATGTTTATCTTATTATGTTATTATTGAATTTTCTATCTTTTTATTTCCATAAGGAGGAGCCAGCCATATCAAATACTCTTTGAGGGTCAAATAGGGCTGTGTGAACCTTCACAAGTGGCGACCCTGTCAGGATCATCTATGAATTCAAACACCAATATCATCATCGAAGCCCTGTGCACACGGAGTCAGCAGACAGTTACCACCAGCCAATGAGTAATCATTCTCAATGGAAAGACTACAGTACAGGTGTTTAAAAGACATGGTGATTGTTATAGTCTCAATTTTGTGTAAGTCAGATCAGGGCAGGATATATACTAGTTATTGCTGCAACTTTTTGTTTTGAGCTTGAAGCAGTTTCGAGGGATAGACTCAAGGGATCCGAGATATTCCAAGGACAAGTTACTTCATGGAGCTCTAGTTATTATATCAAGGGAACTGTTGTAGGACACTTGATTTGTTAGTGAGAGGATTGGATGGTCAAGAGACCCCATTCTACTTATATTTTTAAAGAATAACTGTAGTTTTACATACACACAACACAGGTAAATACATATAATACTTAACCCTTTGACTGTTTTGGTCGTACATATATATATGACTTATGAAACAGTGTTTTGGACGTATATATACTCAATAATTCTAGTGGCTTCAAATCAAGCAGGAGAAAGCTGGAAGGCCCACATGCGAGAAAATGGGTCTGTGTGGTCAGTGTGCACTGTATAAAAAAAACCTGCAGCACACAGTGCATAATGAGAAAAAAAACTCCAACCGTGTTTTTGGATTAAAACGCCAACTTTGAGGTGAATTTTTGTATAGTATTTATGGTTGTATTCTCGTTTTCTTGGTCTCCTTTGACAGAATGGAAAACATATTACAGAAATATAGATGATTTTAATTAGTTTCACAATGAAAAAGACCTTGAAATTGAGCTCAAAGTAGCGGAAATGTTCGATTTTTACTAATGTTTAAGAGTAAGCAAATCACACCACATGTCCAATACACATTAACTACGGAGTCTAATATTCTTTCACTAGTGCGCTGATATTATTTATACCATTTTTACAATAATGCAGTAGTCTGCATAACAGTAAATCTTCTATTTTTTGTGTGAATAAAAAATCAAAATAGAAAGCAAGAGTAATATATGAGGGGCCTAGAAACCTGACTAATGAACAGAGGATATGTTATTTTAGTGCCAAGAATGTCTGCATTGTTTATTCTTGATCCTATTTTGAAATTGGCATTTTTTTATTTTGTGTGAAATTGGCCAAATTGCAAATTTCTGGCCACTTCATTAGGTAGTTCAAATCAGTAAATGGGCAGTTTGTTATACTCAATTGATAGAAAAAATGGAGTTGTAAAGAAATTGCTATGAGTTTAGTAAACTGGAAGAATGGAATTGGCCGAAAATAGGGTTCAAATTCGGTGAAATCGCCGATGCGTATATGTCGCCGAGATCGCTAACTTCACCGGAGCGTACTTCCATAATTTTTCAATCAAATTTCATACTTTTGGTGTCACTACCATCGGGAAAAGATTCTCTATCATTTCTTAAGTAATTTTTGTTTTTTCCAAAAAATTTTGGACATAGAATGACAGTTTCAGAAAGGGGCTTGCGACAGTCAAAGGGTTAAATTAGTAATACAATAGATAAATTAACATTTAAATAAACATTTAAAATAACATTTACTAACCTTTATTGAAAACTGTTGATAGCATCTGGAAGATAGGGAGGAGGAGTGAGAGAGCACTTATTGTTTGGAAGGGGAATCCCCTTCCATAGAGACTAGGTATCAAGTCCTTATCTAGGGTTACTTACTACCATTTCTTTCTTCACTTCTATGGTGTTTTTCACTTTCTTTACCAAAGCGGTGCCACTAGGAAGTTTCTTTGGGCCCATGTCGCACTTAATAAACAAGCACCAAACAAAATGAATTAATTGTGAAATGGTTGGATGAGCGCACAGGGTAATTAATGTTCACTCAAAGATAAACAAGCAGCCAGACTGACTCATGATGCCTATGCAGGGAGGCGCACAGGCGCGGGCAGGCGGACAGGTCTGGTACGCGGGACGAAACACATGGCACAGTGCGAAACTCTGGACAAAAATTAGCCAAAAAAGGGTTCTAAACTCGAAGCATACGATACTCAGGGAGGATAAAACTTGGGGTTCCACTGTATATATCATAAAGTACCTGGGGGAATGGGAAACAATCAGATTTCATCCAAGGAAAGATAAAATTAGTTCCACTTCTCAACAGGTTCACCAGAGACAGTGGCTGTCTGGATCCTCATGTAAACATGTCTTAGTTGTGTCCACAGAACAAACACTAGCTCGGAGATGGCATCGATGCTGTGTGTAAAGTGACAAAACAAATTTCAAAATGCTATTTACCCCTTTAAATATTCGTTGCTTGAGAGGTTCAACATCCAGGATGCGACCGTCGTCATCCAGAAACTGCTGGAAATCATCATGTGTGAGAGGCGCTAATCTGTCTACATCCGGACGCTCAGCAAGGGTGCCCTTCTTTGTCAGAAGCTCATATCCTGCAAACACCATAATACACACGGTGTCCAAACATTATAATAGTAAATTTATGGCATAAGATAATGACATTAAGTAATACTAATACAATCTCTCCTCACTTAACGACGGAGTTCTGTTCCTAAGACCACATCGGTAAACGAATTCGTCACTAAGCAAGGAGCATACAATAATGGTACAGTGGTACCCCGAATTTCATACAGCTCCCAACTCGAACAATTATGTAAGTGTATTATTGTAAGTGTATTTTTTGGGGTCTGAAACGGACTAATCTAACTTACGTTATTCCTTATGGGAACAAATTCGTTCCGTAACGGCACTCGAACAGCCTTCTGGAACAAATTATGGCCGAAACTCGGGGTATCACCATGGTAGGTTTATGTCAATCATCTTTGATATTGTTTTAACCCCTTTCAGGGTCCGTGCCATAGATCTACGGCTTTACGTTGAGGGTCCAAACCGTAGATCTACGCCATGAGGTCAGCTCACTCTGATAAGCTGTGAGTGGTAAATCTGGACCTACATATGAGAGAATACA